>NC_092821.1:156808833-157160708 GCF_023375885.2 Dermacentor andersoni
GAGAATAGGGGCCAAGTAAGCAATTTTTTGTTTTATGAGTGCGTTATGAACGTGTAGTAGGGAAGAGACTGATCCCCCCACGTTGTGCCAGCGAGTCGCCGAAGTACATTTATTACTGCATTGGTCTGCTTTTCAATTGCTCGGATGTGTGATGCCCATGTTAGCTGACGGTCAAGAATAACTCCAAGAAATTTTTGCTCTTTCACAAACATCAGACATCAAAAAGTGTAAGTTGGGAATTATTTAGCTGTCGTCTAGTGAAAGGAAGTACGGCTGTCTTTGCGTATGAAAGACTCATGCCTCTTTCTTTTAAAAAGGTGTCGATACTATCAAGACCCTCTTGCAGCGTTGTTTGAATGTCTTGTATATGAGATCCAGAGGCCCATATGCAGATGTCATCTGCGTACAGAGAATACTGTAGACCAGACGGGAGTTTTTGTGGCAAGGCTGCCATGATACAGTTGAATAAAAACGGACTGAGAACACTGCCTTGCGGAACGCCCTGCGTGATGCTGCGATAACTACTTTCTCCTTCAATTGTTTCCATAAATATTTTTCTATCTTTCAAGAAATTTGATACCCATCGCAGTGTTCGACCGTGTAGGCCAAGCTCTAACATACCAGCAATGACGTGTATGTGACTTGCAGTGTCGAATGCTCTTTGAACGTCTAAGAATACTGCTACTGTCACTTTTCCGCACATTCGCTCATGTTCGACGCATGTGACAATGTCTAATACTGCATCCATTGTACACCGATTTTGTCGAAAACCGGTCATGTGGTCGGAAAATACATTTGTGTGTTCGCACCACCATTGCAGTCGACTGTCTATCATCTTCTCCATTAGTTTGGAAAAACAGCTTGTGAGACTGACGGGTCGGTAGGAGTCAAGACAAAGTGGAGTCTTTCCTGGTTTTAGCACTGGAATTACCCGAGCTAATTTCCATGAATCCGGAAGGGTCTCTCTTATCCAGATATCATTAAATGTCTCCAAAAGAGTCATTCTTCCTACTGGACCTAGGTTCTTTAACATCACGTACGTAACACCATCTGGGCCTGCGGTTGCTTTTGTACGGCATGACGAAAGAGCACTTTTCAATTCATTTAAACTAAACTCACAGTCAAGCTGAGAATGTTGTGACATAAAGCACGCACGAACCTTCTGTTCTGCTAGTGTTGTCGAATTTGCGAATTGTAGGCAAGTAAACGAAATTCCTGGTCTGGATATAAGTTGACAGAATTCGTCAGCAACATATATTTCCGGAGTGCTTCGAGCTACGGCAAGGGCTCGGAAGGGATGGCTCTGGGTAACTGGACCACTAAAAGATCGGACAATGGACCATATTCTGGGAACTGGAGTAAACGGAGACAACGACGCGCAGTATTCTCGCCATCTTCACTTATATACCCTCAGGCATGCGAACAGGAACGTACTGCACACGGGTGAGATGACATGAGATAGAAACCAAACCTAATCATATCCTATCAGCCAGGAAGCTAAACTCATTCTTGTGAAGAGACGGTGACGGAGCGCTGGTACACTGGTCGCCAAACTTTCTGATATGCATCGCCTCTGCTAGTTCTAGTTTAAACCGTATCTTTACTTTTCCGTAACATGCATATGTTTTCTAGCAAAGGTTCACACGTGCACACTTTGCAGTGATGCGGCAAATGCGAGCCTGTCCCATTCTTTTTTCATAGAGCGTGCTCTCGCAGGTGATCATTTATACAACTTCCAGTTTGGCCGATGTATGCCTTGTCGCAGTCTAGACGAACCTTATACATGGCGCCCGCGGAACATTTTTTTTTTTTCAGAAAACACTTTACGTGGTTCTTTACACACTCGTCACTTTTACGTAAAAGAGGCGCGCACAAGTGCGAGACAGTTTCCGAGGAGTGGAAAACACTAGTCGTAAATCGTGCCTAGAAACAAGAAACTCTGTGCATACAACAAATGACAATAGGAGGCGTTTTGCCTTTGGTTTTCTGTCGCATACTTCCAAAGGAATGCTAGGCTCACGCCGAAATTTCTTGAACAAAGCTTCGCTCACCTAAACAAAGAAGTAGGGAAGCCCGCCGAGCTAAGCCTAGACACCTGCAAATTGAAGCTTTCCTGAATGATGAGGCTGGGTGGGTAGGTGGGGGGGGGGGGGGGGGGGGGCAAGACTTAGTTAAAGCTAACTGTAAGCAAGTAATGGCAATAGCTCGTTGAACTCTTTTCGAATGGGCGGAATGAAATGGCAAGAATTCTTTTTGTGCACGAGGTCGGTACATCCAACAAACATTGTTTTCATGAAGGGTGAGATGAAGGTCTAAAAATTGCAGCTTGTCGAATGTAAGAAACTCGTGAGTAAACTTGAGCCCTTGTCCAAGCACTTTAAAAGTATCTAATACGTCCTTAACACACTCTGTGTAGGCACAGTCCCGTTGTTTGATCAAAACAATCAGAAAGTCTCCTACATAACTAAAGATTTGCAAAACCTTGTCTTTAACAAAGCGGTTTCCAAGTCGTGATCAATGTTCGCAAGAAAAATGTTGCATGGCACAGGCGTCACACATGACCCTGTACATAAACCATTCCACTGCACACACAGCTCATCTTCAAAAGAAATTGACGTCGCCCAAAGATAAAACTCCAGAAGAGCTAAAAAGCCTTATACCGGAGCTTCAGCCTTCAGCCTTGTTTTAAAGGACAAATCCCCATTTTTTTTTCAATACATGACCGCACAGTCATAAAGAGCTCCCTGTGAGGTATAGTGCAAAACAGCTCTTTTACACCAATCCCGAAAAAATACCACACAGAGCAATTGTGCTCAAAGAGCGCAATTATGTAACAAGATTTTTTTTTAATTGAAAACGGGTCATCTATACAAGACTGTTAAACTGCTTCAACAAATACCGACTGACCAGTACCTGCCAAGAATTGTTTTCGCTGACATTGCACCTGACCGGCATCTAATGTTTGAGTTTTAGCGTTAAAAAACACAGAAAGGTTACTGCCTTTGCACTCCCTGATGCTATTTGCTAACTTAGGCAAGCCATGATCATTGCACAAAAAAACAGCCTGAGCGTTTACCTTGGTGGCTAACAGCCGCACGCTTCGGAAGTTCTTCCCTATAGCTTCTGTAGCCTTGAGGTCGAAGTGTCCTTTTTTCAGGAGCACAAATACCCTCTCTTTGTCCGCTACTAAGAGGCGTAGGTCAATCTGTCTCAGAAAAGACACAGCACTGTCCAAAGGATGTCCCTATTCTCATTGAACTGCAAAAACTTTCCACGGGTCAGTCAACGTTAATAAGCGAAGTGCAGGGTCTAAAGAGCAAACTATTAACAACAGAGCAAGCCCTATGTGACCTAAGAGAATAACCGACATTGAAAAGCACTACCATTATCTGCCGTCCCTTGAAGCCGGACTAGAACTTATAAAGAATAACACCGTTCATACAGCAGACTAACAGATGATATTGAGGCACGTTTGGATGACTGCGAAAACAGGTCGCGACGTAAAAAATCTAATTTTCTACAGCCTTCCTGACGCTAAACCATCTCAATCGCTTGCCGAATCTGGGCAAATAATCATTTTTCATTGCTGTGACCACTTAGGTCTAGATATTAACCCTAAAGAAATTAAAAGTGTGCACCGCTTAGGCCACCACGCAGGCAGGATATGTAGGCCGATAATAGCAAAGTGAACGTTCTCGAAAAGAAAAGAAGGAATTATTTCAAATGTACGTAAGTTGAAAGGAACGCCCTACAGCGTAGCTGAGGATTTTTGCACGCAGGGCACAGAAGGCCAGAAGTCGCTTAGTCAAACTTGCCAGACAGAAATCTGTTCTATTTTCCATACAGTATAAAACACTGCACGTCGTCTCGAAACGCTATGTATGCAATGAAACCTTAAAAACAGTGCAAAAGATTCAATAACAGCCATGTTGGCGGCAAGATATCACCAATTTTTACCCTAAACCAAAGAATAACGTTTCTTTCTCCGTAATCTTCACGAACGTCCGCAGCTTAATACCTAAACGGGAACGCCTGTCCCATCTCCTCAACTCTTCAGATAGCAGCGTCCTGATACTAACAGAACAATGGCTGTCAAGCGACGTTGCCGACGCAGAGATGCTCGCGGATCTACCGAATTTCAATGTGAATCGCAAAAACTGCAAAATCACTCACAGGGGCAGTGTTCGCATTGCAGCCGGTAAACACTTACCATGTGCTGTAATTAACATTGACTCGATTTTAGGCGTATTATATCAAGTTTTGCCAAAATCTGTATAATTAGGTGTTTGCTATAGGCCCCCATACAACAATCCTAGCTTTTCTCGCGCACTTAATAATATACTAAACGACCTTACATTGACATATCCAAAGTCGATCTCGTTCTTTCTGGCGATTTCAATTTCCCTGGTATTAATCGGAGTGATGAAACTGCAACAGCTAACTCAACAGAAGCCAGAGATTTTCTTGAGGTTTGCTTGGGCTCTAACCAAATACAATAAGTCAGCCAACGCGTGTCACGTGCATTGTCACATGCGATACTTTTAACGTTTTGGATTTAATACTGACAACCCATCCTGATACCCTATCCTCGATTCATTATCTCCGCGAATGTAGTGATCACAAAGTTATTCATGTAGTTTTCAGGTACAGCTCCCATCACACGCACAAAAAAAAACAATAACCGTATAACCGTATGCGATAAGGGTAATTATGATAACATAGATAATGAATTAGCACTTGTTGACATTTGAGACAAATTTTTACCATTGTTATGTTCAGTGCAACTGGCTCATCTTTAGCAGAAACTAACCAAGCTAACATATAAGTTTATTCGTTAAGCTACTATCTATACAGACAGCCAAAAACCATGGTGTAACACAACTTTGGACTGCCTAAATAACAAGAATAAACATTTATTCCGGAATGCCAAACTAAAACGCTGCGCACAAAACTGGGAGAAGTATTCTGCAGCTAAAAAAGCTTATCTCGCAGCAATTCTTGATGCCACACTGGCCTTCTTTAACGAGTTGCCTGATATGTTAACTAATAACGCCTACAAGTTTTGGCAGATAATTGACCCCCAAACAGTAGTTATTACCACTCTTACTAACAACTCTGAAGAGGTTATTTCAGACGCTGAATGCGACTATGCTTTCAACAGCGCTTTTTTTCTGGGTTCGCTAAAAACGTAGCCACGCACTTACCTATGTTTTCATATCATATCCCATCTTCCATGCCTGCAAATAGTTTTTCTGATCACGTTATCTCATCCCTCATCGAAAGATCAAGTTGTCATCGACATCTGAACTGGCTGACGTTAACGCGAAACTGTTGAAAAATATAAGGCACATTGTATGGCTTATTTTATTTCATTATTTTCGCAATCTCAATCAATATGCATCATTCCAGATGACTGGAAAGCAGGAAAGGTCGTTCCCGTCTTCAAATACGGTAACAAAAGCTCACCTCTGAACTACCGGTCAATTTCCTTAGCAAGCATACCTTGCAAACTCATGGAGCACGTCATTTACATTATGAATTTCTTAGACTCTCATAACTTCTTTGACCATTGTCAACCTGGCTATACGACGGCACACAAAACTTCGTCGAAGCGGGTGAGCCGCACTTTGTAGTTCACTGCATACGGCGAGCGGTTTCCGAGGTGTATGGCGCATACTCTCCGAACTCCTGGGATCTGTACGGATCCAAATGCTGCTTTGTGCATAACGACCGGCCGTTCACCGAAAATTCTCGTGAAAGCATTTGCCAACCTTTTCACATCTGCCATGTCAGGAGACAACACAAACGGCGACCTCAATTCTCTAACAAGCCACGGTACCATAACCTCTTGCTACGTTCCTGCTTGCGAGATGGATGAGGCGGACTTTATTCTCGAGAAGCTACACTATGCGTTTAGCCTTTCTAAACGCCGCACTGCCCCAGGAGAAGACGGTGTCACGCACCAGGCCTTACGAAATATCTCTAAGGCCTTTCATCAACTTATCTTCGAAGAATATAATCGAGTGTGGCGAACGAGTCAGATCTCCAACGAATGTAAGTAAATCATCTGTGGTGGTACCTGTTTTAAAGCCCGGGCGTCCTACAAAACACCTCAAGTCATGCCGGCCAATATCGCTAACATCTAATATTATCAAGATGATGGAACGAATGGTGCTGTTTCATAGTGGTTCGTTACAGCGCAATACAAGACAAGGACACAAAAAGGTATAAAAACGACGACACGGCGCTTCTTCTTCTGTCCTTGTCTTGCATTGCGCTGTAACGAATGACTGAATCCCAACCAACTGGCCCAACTTGCCGTTTTGATGGTACTGTTTCGTCTGGATAGCAGATTACAGGAACTGAATTTCTTTCCTGATGTCATGAGCGGCTTTTGTCGCCATCGCTCAGCCCTCGACAGCATTGCAGACCTGGTATCATCGCTTGAATCTGATCAAGAAAACAAGCGCTCTGGATTTATACTATTCTTAGACATAAAGCAAGCATTTGATTCGGTACCATATAGGGCGATTGTTTTCGCACTTATAACTGCAGGAATTTCGAGTGGTTTGCTTCGTCTTGTGGGCCATTTTCTATCGGAGCGCAAAATGAAAGTGCGCGTTGGAGGAGCAGCAAGTGAATCTCGCACAGTTAAGTGTGGTTTACCGCAAGGCAGCGTCATAAGCGTCTTATCGCCGCTTCTCTTCAACAGCGTACTTGTTGGACTTCCAAGCCGATTGCGTCAAAAATGTGACTTTCCAGTACGCATAGCAATTTATGCTGGCGACAGCGCACTGTGGATCAGCGGTCCTTCGCACCACGGTCCACGTCTTCAGGAACCTTCCAGACGGCTCTGAATGTCACATCAGAGTATCTGGATGAATTTGGGCTGCAGATTTCACCTGCTAAGTCAACCGCGATTGCGTATCATCCTAGACAACGTGCTCGTCGAACCACGAGCCGGCCGTACCTCAGAGGTACACCGATAGCTTCGGTGCAGCAGTACCATTACCTAGGCGTAATCATTGATGATCGCCTATCATGGCGCCCTGCCCTCACCTTTGTGTGGCGCAAATCGCAGTCCCTGCTCAGGTAGTGTCCGCTTTGACTGCTAGGGGCGACGGCTGTGACCAGATGACAGCACTACAGGTATATCAATCATCTGTACTTTCTGACGTGATGTTTGCCTTGCCAGTGTTGAGCGTGCCGCCTTGTTTGATGTCTCAATTAGAACACGACCATCGTGTTGCGTTCCGAGCCATTCTTGGCTTACCTCATGAGGCGCAGTCTGTTCCATTACTCACTGAAGCGCACCAGCTGCCCCTGAGGCTGCAAACAGACCAGATAACGTTATATCACGTAGAGCGTCTGCACCGAGCACCAGATGGACAAGCACTTATCAACCGGCTGATTCAGTGACCATTCTCCCGCATGGGGAAAATGGCAGCATTGTTCGTTGCCATTGCTGGCAGTTCAGAATGTGCTACCTTACTGACAACTCTGAAGGAACACAACGACAAATTCCCCTGCCCTATTCATCTTCCGAATCCCGAGATACACAAAAAGTCTGGCCAGCCTGTTTTGGCACTATTCAGGTTGGCCCAGCTGCACTTATCTGAAAAATATTGAGACCATCTTTATGTATTTAAGGATGCATCGGTAAGCAGCGATGCTCAAGGCGCTGCAGCAGCTTTCTTCTGCCCTTCGACTAACATAAGAAGGGTGTTTCGAAGACCTCATCTATCCTCACCAACAACTGCGGAGCTCGCACCGATTGATGTTGCTTTGAAGTACGCACAGGAAGAAATAAGCACATCGAAGGTCGTCATCCTTATAGAGTCCCATGCTGCCCTTAGCAGGCTGTTGAGAAAGGATGCCAATAGCTCAATTCTATGCATTGTAAAAAGTCCGCCAACAAAATTACTTGTCGTGGGGTGTCTCTCATTGCCCAGTGCATACCTTCGCACATGGGTATACCTGGAAGGAGGAGGAGGCTCATCGCCTCGCTTCAACTTGTGCTCACCACGGGAGTGACTGCCCAGAAATTTCATGTATGATTGACAACGCACATGTGTTAATCCGCTGATACCTCCTAAAGCAGCATCCAGACCACCGTGTTGCAAACGGCTCATTCCCTCCCCGTGTTCGCGGTCGTTGTTTGCCTCGTAGTGCTAGATCACTGTTAGTGAAATTAAGCGTTGGCTCTGTGTTAGTGCGCGAACGCTTCTATCGTCAAGGACGTGTGGACAGTCCATCGTCTGCGTCCTGTGGCTCTTGTGAGACTCTTGAACACCTTATATTGAAGTGTGCCGCATTCGTCACACACCGTGCACTGATAATTAAGAAGTATATGATTGGGCTCAAGTGTACGACCCTTGACGATTGACTGTTCCCGAGAGGGAGGGCTGCTGCTCAACGCGACCAGGCCCATAGAGCCTTGCTAACTTTCCTGCAGAAAACTGATTTGGCCTACCGTTTATAGACTTTTTTTCCGCGTTCCTACTTTCTTTTGTCCATGTCTCTGTCATTCGTTTATTTCCTATTTTCTTTCCTATTTCTTTGTTTCCTATCTTCTCCTATTCTTCTCTTTTCAGTCCGTCCTCCCGAAACAGTAGGCAGGCGTAGTGCCCTCTCTGTTGCATTTGTCAGCTTGCTCCCTTCCTGTTTCCTTTGTGTACTTGTGTGTTTCCATAACTAATAATAATAATAACATGACTTTCGGGGGGGTCTTTCTTGCGAAACCAAGCTCACCATCTTTTTTCATGACCTTCATGCTAACCTTGACGGTAACGTACAAACCGACTCCATATTCCATGAATTCGCGAAAGGCTTTGATAAAGTGCCCCACAAACGCCTAATTTTAGCATTATCCTTCATAAACTTGCACCCGCATGTACCTAATTGCATAAAATAATTCTTTACTACCTGTTCACAACTAGTTTTCAGAAATAATAAATTGTCCAGCCCACTTCCAGTGTCATCGGGTGTGCCCCAAGGTTCTGTCCTCGGTCCTCGTCTATTCGTAATATAAAGTAATTGCCTACTTTTGCATGTATCTTCTAATATCCGTATGTCTCCTGACGATTGGGTTATTTACTGAACCGTTACTAGCCCATCTGACTATATGATTATAGAACAATACCTCGGCCACATCCCACAATGGTTATAAGATGGATAGCTGGGCGTATTGGTTGAGCATGATCTGACGTGAAAATCGCGGACACGACGACAGACAAAGAGAGAAATGCACACACAGGGCCCCACTTCCAACAATGTTTATTCAGGAAAAAACGCCACTGTTTTATACAAGGAGCGCTATCACAGTTCATCTGTGCGCATTCGCGTTCAGATAAAACAACTCCTTTTGCGATAATGAGATTGATGCACCACTCACGCACCTATCACCTGCCTCAATTATCCGTTTGGCCTCAACTGGCAGTCTAGCCCATTTTCCATGGCTGCTGGCCACCATAGCGCAGGCGTAAGAATTTGGCTTGCATTTTCAATCCCGACAATGAATGTCAAGGTGGCCCTCTTTGCCATTCCTAGCATTGTCTTGATTTTGCCTCAGTCTATCATTCAGGCATTGCTCGGTGGCAATGGAATTGTCGCAGCTACAAACGCAAGCAAGGGTCACTGAGACAGTACATAAGTAACGCCAAAACGACACCAAGCGTAATCGCACTACAGGAAACAGGCACACACTCAACTCAAACTGGCTACAACACACATACCACCACGCCTGAAAGCCGCGTGGCCACACTTACATCTAAAACGCTCACAACCACACAACACACAATAGACGGCAGTGATGTCGATCATAACCTAATTGAGATCCTGCCACTCCAACGCGGCCGAAAGTGCCTGTTCATACTAAATATATACAGCCCACCCAAGCAGAAGCAGGCCAAGTTCGACTACTTGATGACTAAAGCGATTGGCATAGCCAAAAATAATAGTCTGCTGATTGTAGGCGACTTCAACGCGGCTCACCAGGCATGGGGCTACACGACAGCCACATAAAAAGGCACTGCGCTCCAGTACACGATACAACAGCACTGTCTCACCACCCTGACAGACCCCGCATACCCCACACGTCTAGGAAACAGCGTCTCCCGAGATACATGCCCTGACCTCACCCTCACTAAAGGGATACAGCAAGCTGCCTGGCACAACACGGAGGAAACTCTGGGCAGTGACCACTGCATACTTGCCACCACATTGAACGTTACGCATGCACGCCACCCGATAAAAAAGACAACACTCACAGATTGGGCAGCTCTTCGCAAAGAGCGAGCGAATGACTCCTCAACCGGTATTACGGATCTCGAGCAGTGGGTACGAGAGCTCCAACAAGACGTAGCCAGACATTCAAAACAGATCACACTCACCACAGACATACCGGCCGTAGACCCGCACCTTCTTCACCTCTGGGAAGCACGTCGAGGCCTTGTTAGGAGATGAAAGCGCCAAAAACATAATCGTAAATTAAAACTACGTATAGCGAAACTCACGGCAACCGCGGAATGTTATGCTGGAGAGCTCACCCGTCACAACTGGCGACAACTATGCAACAAGTTGCAGGGTAATCTTAGCACGGCCAAAACATGGTCGCTGCTATGCCATCTTCTTGACCCCACACAAAGCAAGGCAATTAGCCAGCAAACAATTCAACGTATCCTCCACAACCATCCGAGTTTTGATGACGAAATCCTGGAGGAGTTGCGGGCGCGGTACATAGGCGATTTCGAACCCACACAAGGACAACCTCCAACCTACAGCGGGAGCGACAATTACGACCTCGACAAGCCGATCACTATCACTGAGGTGCAACAAGCACTCCATGCACTCACACGGAACACCACCCCAGTCGATCGACAGAAATCACGAAGAAAACTCAATGAAATACCCCACATCACACTCACCCTCGACGACAAAGAAATACCCACAGTAAACCGCGTCCGCATTCTCGGACTCCACATACAACAGGACGGCGGAGGCGCATACACCATCCAACGTCTCAAGCAGACCACCTTCCAAATCATGCGAATGGTCAGCCGCATCACCACCAAACAATACGGACTGAAAGAAGACGACATTATACAGCTCGTCCAGGCCCTGATAATCAGCTGCATTGCCTACGCTGCCCCGTACTTGCTCCTCACTTCCAAGGAGCTAGATCAATTAGACGTACTTCTTCGGAAAGCCTACAAGCAAGCGCTCGGCCTACCACCGGGAACAGCGACAATCAAGCTTGAAGCCCTAGGAGTCCATAATACTATAAGAGAAATTATAGACGCCCACCTCACAAGCCAACGAGAACGACTAGCCCTCACACCAACAGGAAGAACAGTCCTAGCGCGCCTAGGCTACCCCACACACGGCAAAGGCCACGAACAAACAATCCATCTGGCCCCCAACTTCCGGGAACACATCAAGGTAGCCCCTATCCCCAGAAGCATGCACCCGGAACATCATGCCGATCGTCGCCAAGCTCGCGCAAAAACTCTACAGTCAAAATATGGCGCTCTCTCCACCACACTGTTCACAGATGCCGCGCAGTACCCCCAAAAAGCAGCCATGACGGCCAGCGTTGTCGACTATAACCTACAAGAGGTGGTCTCGATGACGGTCCGCACTGCCAGCGCCCTCGTAGCGGAGGAGACAGCCATCGCCTTGGCCATCACCTCTAGTCCGACCAACGAGTAGGTCACAATTATTACTGACTCCCAGGCAGCTTGCCGTAGCAACGCGAGAGGCAGAATATCTTCAATCGCCCACCGACTCCTCAAACAAGCCTCCCAATTCCCGGACGTTGAAATAGTGTGGACTCCAGGACACGAGTCCCTCCGTGGAAATCGGCGTGCGCACGCTGTAGCCCGAGCTCATGCCTCCCGGGCGCCACAAGAGAGGGATACGGCCGCATTCATGGAGCCCGTACCTTTACAATACAACGCCATACTACAACACCACAGATTGAACAGACGACAATACCCGCCTCCACACAAGACCCTCTCACGTGAAGACGCCGTAACATGGCGACAACTACAAACCAACACATACCCCCATTTAAGCAGACTACACGGAATACACCCTACACTATATTCATACAAATGTCCCCTTTGTAATGATTACGCCTCCCTATATCACACCACATGGGCGTGCCCCAACGTGAAGGCGGCCCCGCAAATACCCAACCCCACACCCGAACAGTGGGAGGCCGTGCTGACTAGTTCGGACCCTCGTAACCAGCAGCAACTGGTGCGGCGGGCCCGGGAGAAAGCAAGAGCCGCAGGAGCCCTGGACTAAGGGCGCCTCCCGCACAAGCAGAAAGACACCTGCTTGTCCTTTCTTTTTAATAAATGTTTCTCCTCCTCCTCCTGCTCGGTTTGGCCCACGTACTTACTACCATACGAGAAAGGAATTTCATAACTGACTCCTGCTTGACCTTCGTATTCGCGAAAAAACAACTTGCCGCAGGTAGGGACCGAACCGAAAAACCTTCGCATTTCGCGAAATTCGAAGGTTGTGGCTTCGGTTCCCACCTGCGGCAAGTTGTTTTTTCATCCACTTTCATTTACGTTAATTTATCGTTTCTTTATTTCATTTATTAAGCACAACTAATTTCCCCTATATTTTCCTTGGTATCAGTGGTGGTGGCTTCTGATGATATGACTAATAAAAAAAATCGGGCCCCTCAGTTAATCCCCTTCCTTCTCGTTTATTAGGTAATAGGTAATAATTTATGCAGTATGAATACGTTATGTAATATGTAATATAATATATAATATGTTATGTAATAACCCTTCCGAGGTCTTTCAGGACATAAAAATGAAATGAAAAAAATGAACTGTATGTAAACACATGAAGGTTCCGTTCAACTGATGCGGTAGAAGCAATTTTTTTTAATTATGTGATGATGGCATAAGTTGAATATCTACAAAAAGCTATTCGCCGACGATTACGTTATTCCCCAATGCGAAATTTGAGCGCAGCTCTATACGTGTTTTCATTTCGCGATATATTGGCTTGCGTGGACAATCTGTCTCGTGCAGCACGTTGCAAAAGGAGCGAAGTGTGGCGGGGCTGCCTGTGTGATGGGCTGCTGAGAGGCAGCACATCTGTGACGCGTGGGCGCGATTCAATGCAGCCGTCGCAGACAGACCTTCCAGACGACGCGCGCTCCTCGGGCGTCATCTCGTAGCCATCGTCGCCACACTACGCTTTTCTTCTCGCGCTTTCGCCGCACCCACTTCCTCCGCTTTCCTCCACGCGTTTTTCTTCCCTCACTGGACTCGCGTTCGCTCTTTCATCCGGCACTGTGCTCGTTCACTCGGCTGCGCCGTTGCCGCAAGAACGGGTGCCTAGGAGCTGCGCTTTAAAATCACAAGCAACGGAAGCAAACACACGGAAATCATGCCGGAGATGCATACTGCATACATTCATTCAGTAATTTTGATGGTCTGGTTATAAGTACTAGGCTGGCAGAAACAAGAAAGCCACAGGTATCCATCATTCACCGACAGGAAACGGCTGCTGAAGAAACTCGTCTTTTCCGATGAGAAACAATTCCTATACATAAACGACAGAAGTTCAGTGTCAGCCACTCCAGAAGTGGAAACAGCCTGATGATCGTTGTAGGGTTCGTCGGACGATCTCGCCGCTGCCACCATTTGTTAGAGATGTCGTATGATCTACGAGCTGTAGGCCGATCTCACCGCTGCCATTCAGATGTAAGATTTGGCAGTCGTAGCTGTAGGAAGGAGCTTGACTCTTCGTCGGGGCTTAGGAGAGCAGGATTTATTTACATGTTATTTACATTTGAACATGAGATACATCGACAGTCTAGCGTGACTCCCAAAAGGGGCCCGCAAGACGAGCATACAGCAAACAGCTTACGAGCACACAGCTCACGAGTACATTTCGAGCACGACAACGAGCACGACGACGAGCACACTCTAGCAGCCGACAATCGCTGCTTATAAGTACTCCGCTCGACGTCATAGTTCGACGTCATTGTAGATGACCCGCCCTTTTGGAGGATGATGAGGGCTCTCGGCTTGGAGGAGGATGAGGTCTATCGACTTGGAGGAGGATGAGGGCTTACATACACGTGCCGCACACACACACACACACACACACACACAGGTTTAATGGTCCGGAGCCGACGTCAGAGGGGCTTCGTAGAACTCTGAGCCGTCCCGGGTGACGCGCCCGGGTAACACATTGTCTGGTGCCTCGAAAAGCTTATGGGGAGGTTCCGCCAATTACCTCCCCTCGAGAACTCTCCTGAGCTGACCCCGCGCCACGTGGCTGCCGGTTATCCGCAGTTCTCTGAAGTTCGCCCCGTCCCGGTTGGATCGAAACACGTGCAGCTGGCTGAAATAGCTGCAGGCCGATCTTAAACTAACATCGTGTACAATTATAACGGCTGCCTCGGACCCGTTCAGCACAGAAAAAGACCACCGCAGCGAATGTACCGCGAATAAACCATTTATGAGCGACAGGATACAACGGTAAGTGACTACGAGGGTCCTAAAACCAGTATGCACGGCTGCATGCTAAGACCGTAACAACGACACACAGCTGCAGCACATACTGCTTAGATTCTTGAAGGGGCAATTGGTACAGAGTGAGGATGGCATCAGCATGATGATGACGATGATCACACGATACCCCCGATACCCACCGTTCTGGTCTGTCACGCGTAGGGAGCACTCCCCCCCCCCCACACACACGCACGCACGCACGCACACGCACACAGACAAGACGTACGGCACTTGAAGTCACAAGGATGTCGTTATCGCAAACTACGACTGGCGCACGCTGCCATTGACCTCCGAACGCGACTTTCGAGGACGTTGTACGCGCTGGTAGAGTTCCACTGCCATATAGAATAAAATGCAGGCGTCTTTAGTACCTGGGGCTCACAATTTAGGCGTGCGCCCGGTAAAAGGTTGTGAATGTTAGTGTCAAGAAACCGTAGATGAGCTCACGTAAGGGGCACTGATCACCGTGCAACAGGCAGATCAGGAATCGCAGAGCAAGCAGCCGGTAGCGACCAGGCACTAAGGGGAACTAGCTCACCGGGCGAGTATGGCAGACCTGGTGCCACGCGATATACAATACAATATCTTAGCGGCCCGACTAAAAGAACGAACCAAGGAGGGACTGGAACAACCTAGTAACACGCAATGGTGCTGCCAAACATGACAAACGTACCAGGCATGACAGCAGTATACAGGCTTCGCTAAGTACCTTTTTTTACTGATAGGGAAAATCGTACTCTTGTGCGTCTTAAATATTTCGCCTTACATCCTTAAGTTCTTGCTTCCTACTCCTTCATGCTCAGCAGCAGAAAGAGATAGCCACAGCAGCGGGCGGGCAAAGTAGGACGGAAACAAGGAATAAAATTTTGGTTCTTGTAGGCGCTGGAAAACAGTCATTATCTATCGCGCTTTCCCGATGAGTCAGAATTCAATTGAAATCACGACGGTCCTGTATACCAGCGCTGAAAACTGGCACGTCTTGATTTAGTTAGCATGCATAAAGTCGTTTGTCGCATGGAAAAATAAAAGCCAGAAAGATATGTGTTGTACTTCGGTTTAGCTTTCTTTTTGTCTGCCTAAATGTAAAAACCGTTGAATCGTCGTGGATATTTTCATAGGGGCATGAATGGAAAAGCAGCCAAGATTGTAGGCAAGCTTACATTTCCTAATGCTTTATATATCCGAGCTTTGTTTAGCTGAAGCCTGTTGCACCAGCACTGACACATTCCTGCATCAATTTCTAACGTTTCCTCCGTTACCTCTACTATTTTTCGAATAACCGAAGCCTGTGTCAAATGCTATGTTCCCTTCTCATTGTCGTGTCCTATTCGTATCTCGAGTAAAATTTCTTTCAAGGCAACAAAGAAAAACGGAAGTGCGCTCAAAGGCTCTGCATTCGATAGGAGCAAAGTCAAGCTGTCGGCAGCACGGGGACAAAAATGAAGCAACTACGTCGGTGAGATAGTGCTTCGCCACCGCTACTCATTCAGCTTGGGGCAGCCGTCTCTTATAAATGAGGGGCACTTCACCCGTGCACTCTAGAAAAGCAGAAAAGCACCCTCCACAGGGACGAGAAGATAAATGAAGCATTGGGTCGTTGCCACGGACTGAGTCGCGGCGGGGTTGGGCAGGGGGTGTTCCGTCAGCTCGGGCCACTTATGAATTCATCAGTATTCTGACACCGACCGTTTTATTCTTTGCCACGCGTCGTTGCTCGCGCACAAAAACGTTACTGCCGATGTTGGCTTGTTTTCGGCCATCGCGTTGAACAAGACGAGGCCGATTCCTTGCTCTCTTATAGCTTTCTGCACCTGGGCATCGATATTTCAAATAGCCCCTCGTTTAGGAAGTATTTAATACAATGTGGCTGGCTTACTCACCGGCCTATTATTCCGAAATTTTATTCATAGACCGGTGGTTCATACTCATTCATAGTCGACAGCTACCTTTCGTTGGAACTTGAGAGTAAAATATGCCTATGTTCAAGAAGGCGAGTGCGGCTAAAACGAGGCTTGTTCGGCTTCACAGCAAAATTTCAGCGGATGCCTTTAGGCATTATAGTATTTGTGGCAATGAAAACTCTGATCTTCTTGCATGCATAGAGCTCTATCATGCGCCTTAAGCCAAGCCCACAAAACGTTTTCAAGTTAAAACACCTTACTTTCGTAATAACTTTGGTTCGCTTTGGGTGTCACCTGCGTATGTCCTGCGTAACCAAAGGGATATTGTCGAGAGGGAGCATCACTTCTATATCGAATAAAGACATGCTCTGCTCGTACACCAGCATGATTATTTAGGAGAGGGCGCAGCAATGCTCCAAACTACGCTATGCTACGAGACAGGAGAAATGGAATACTTTGTGCGGTAGTTCCCGAAATACGGAGATGAAGGGGACGCTTTTGTGGAGAACCTGCAAAAGAAGGACCTCCTGCATGCATGCCTGCTACACGTTAAGTTTCCATAAGGATCAGTTATTGCGCGCAAAGAAGCTTCACGTTTTCTTTATGCTTTCTTAAAAGAGAGTGGTTTGATGGACATGTGGTGAAACACCGCAGTGATACTGTAACAGACGCTCGGGTGGAGCAATGACCAACCTTGATCGTAACGCCAAACCCATCTCTTGCTACAACTCACCCTCACTCCTGCCATGTTATTGGTCAGTGAAAATTACACGCAAGGGGGGGAGAGCGCCATGGGCATTTGGCTCGTTACTTAGTGAGGTAGTTTAACTACTTAGCCACGCACTTAATCGGGGTATTTAGTTACTTACTCATACTCATTCACCAGTGGGTTAATTAGTTTTCTTATTTACTTGGTTAGTTCATTTATTAGTTTGTGAGTTACATATAGCGTCCTCGATCACCTTGCCCCTGTTACGTTTCGCCTACAACGCGCGGTAATGCCGGCGCGGATGCAACGGACGCCGGGGCTTTGTTCAAAGCGGCGGACATTTTGGCCCGTCCGACGCCGCCGCAACGCCTACCCGCCAAGCGTGTCCAGGCGTGTTTCAGTGCCACGTGTCTTCGTGTGTGTGTGTGTGTGTGTGTGCCCACGCTTGTCAAAGCGCGGCATCAGGGGAGCGGAGCTCCCCAAGTGAAGGTTGGCGATGCGTCACTACACTCGGTTCAGCAGGTCTCTCGGCTCGACAGTTCGCGCCGTCGTGGGGTCATGCTCCGCCGTCCCTTGACCTTCATCCCGTGACCTTCATCCCGTGACCTTCTCTTTTGGACCGCGACGCCGAGGGTATAAGAGCAGCTGCCCCCGGACGCCAGGAGAGAGGCTCCGATTTGTACTGTTGAGTTACGTGCTCTCCCGTCTCTCCACTTCGGTCGACCTGACCGGCCGCTCTTTTGCTATGTTAGAATAAACCAGTTGTTCTGTTACCAGTCTTCTCATGCTTTGCCGGGACCTTCGGATGCTTCCAGTGCCCCAGGCCGCCAGGCCAACGCTACCCTTGGGGCTTGCGACCCATTGGCAATAACGGGCGTCAGCACCGAGACCCCAACAACTCGTGCCAGCGGTACGATTACAACAACTGGTTGGCAGCGGAGAGATCGCGACAACGGAGGCCAGCAGCGAAGAGATGCGGTTGACTGTATGCTGAGCAGCACAACGACCATCCGGGAGCAGTGCAACGAGCCCTGTGTGACGACTGGTTGCCTGCAGCGGAACGACTGCGCTGAAGTCTTGGCTGCAAGGTTTGGTGAGTGCGGGACTTTCTTCTTCTGAGTTTTGCCAGGCTTTTGTTAGTGTTAGAAACAGAGCTGGTAATTGTGGTTGTCGTTGCTACCGGGTTAGTTTGCGGCAAGACAATAGTAGGCAGTAGAGAAAGCAGCATTCAGAGCAGCCATGGATTTGAAGTCGTTGCGCAAACCGAAATTGCTGGAGCTTGCGAGAGAGTTGGGTCTGGATGTCTCAGACAAACTCAGAAAACCAGAACTGCTAAGGGCTATTCTTGAGTTAGAAGCTGAGGATGACGAGCTGTCGGAATGCCTTGAGACCATTGAGGAGAGGGAGACGGCAAAAAGACAGGAGCGTGAACTTAAAGAACAGAAAGAGAAAGATGAGCGTGAACGAAAAGAACAGAAAGAAAAAGAAGAGCGTGAACACGCTTTGGAAATGAAGCGTCTCGAGTTAGAGATGGAACGCGCTCGTAATGGAAGTCAGGCACACGGGTGCAGGAGAACGAGTATTGTTCAAAATGACTGACCTGATGCGGCCGTTTAAGCTTGGAGAGCACATTGGTTTGTTCCTGGTTAACTTTGAGCGAACGTGCGAGAAGCAGGGGTTCTCTCGGGAAACGTGGCCACAGCGCTTGCTCACTTTGTTACCCGGCGAGGCGGCCGACGTAGTCGCTCGCTTGGAGAGAGAGGAGGCAGAGGATTTCGAGAAAGTGAAATCGAGTCTGCTAAAGAAGTACAGGCTGTCAGCGGAGGCGTTCCGTCGGAAGTTCCGGGAAAATGAGAAAGGCAGAAGTGAGTCGTATACAGAGTTTGCCTACAGGCTTATGTCAAACATGCAGGAGTGGCTCAAAGAAGAGAAAGCGTTTGGTGACCACGAGAAAGTTCTGCAGTGTTTCGGGCTAGAACAGTTTTATAGTCGGTTACCTGAGAACGTGCGGTACTGGGTCTTGGATAGGCCAGACGTTAGTACGGTGGCTAGAGCCGCTGAGTTAGCCGAGGAGTTTGTAACGCGTCGGGCTCGTGGAGCTAAGGACGGTCAAAAGGGTGAATTTGGCTCCAAGTTTGAGAGGCCAAAGTTCACGCCCATGAGAGCAAAGGGGGACACACGTAGTTCGGATGCAAGTGAAAGCAGTCCGACCGAACCGTAAGGAGACGGCGGCAACCGAAGCCGAACGCAGAAAGCGGTTCGAGACGAGGCAAGCGCGCGTTTGTTATACGTGCCAGAAGCCGGGTCACTTTTCGGCGCAGTGTCCAGAAACAAAAACACAAGTCGTGTTTTTGTCTATATGCAGCACTGACGAGAACATGAAGCTTCTCGAGCCTTACATGCGAGACCTCCTCGTGAACGGGAAAGAGTGCCGAGTGCTTCGCGATTCCGCAGCTACAATGGATGTAGTTCACCCCTCTTACGTAGAACCCGATATGTTCACGGGCGAGTGCGCATGGATCAAGCAAGCAGTGGAAGCTCATAGCGTGTGTCTGCCGGTAGCAAAAGTGCTTATTGAAGGACCTTTCGGAGCACTTGAGACGGAGGCCGCAGTGTCATCTATGCTGCCCCCCCAGTACCCGTACCTATTTTCGAACAGGTCCGATCACCTCCTGCGCGAGAAGGGGCTCTTGTTTGGTGAGGCTAGCGTTCAGGCCTTAACCAGATCGAAGGTTCGGGAGCTCGCTGCAAAGGCGGTAGTTGCGGGGCCGACGTTGTTGAACGATGAGAAAGGGTCAGAGGCGCAGCAAGCTGGTATTCAGAGCACGCCCGAACAGAATAAAATTGAGCCTGTAGCGTTAAAGGCACCAGATACTGGAGAGGAAATTCCCGATGCGGGAAAGTTAGAAGAGCTTCCGGTCGAGCTTCCGGGACTAGGCTCAGTGACGAACAGGAAAGACACCGATCAAGTCATTAGTGACTTAATAAGTAAAGCATCGCTGTCGCCTGAGCAGAAAACCGAACTACACCAGCTCTTACAAGAGTTTCAAGGTCTGTTCTCTGAGAGGCCTGGTAGGACTTCTGTCCTTACTCATGACATAGAACTTACCTCCCCAGAGCCAGTACGATCCAAGGCGTACCGGGTGTCACCCCGCCAGAGCGATATTATGGAGGCTGAGGTAAAGAAAATGCTACAGCTCGGTGTTATTGAAGCGGGTGAGAGTGATTATACCTCCCCTTTGATTTTAGTTGAGGTACCGGGCAAGGAACCTCGTCCTTGCGTCGACTACCGCAGGCTTAATTCCATCACTAAGGATCAAATTTATCCGATCCCTAACATCGAGGAGCGCCTTGAGAGAGTGAGTAGCGCTCAGTTTATTTCCACCCTAGATCTTGTCAGGGGTTATTGGCAGGTTCCACTTACAGAAGAGGCTAGTAGGTATGCGGCGTTCATTTCACCAATGGGGACATTCCGTCCTAAAGTTTTGAGTTTTGGTTTGAAGAACGCGCCATACTGCTTTTCAAGCCTCATGGATAAAGTGTTGCGGGGACAGCAAGAATTCGCTTTACCGTATCTAGACGACGTAGCGATATTCTCCGCGTCCTGGCCTGAGCATATGGCGCACTTGCGGGCAGTGCTAACCCGCCTGCGCGATGCGGGCTTGACAGTCAAGGCTCCCAAGTGCCAGTTAGCACAGGCCGAGGTTGTCTACCTCGGACACGTGATTGGTCGGGGTCGTCGCCGCCCCTCTGAAATAAAGGTGGCCGCTGTGCGAGACTTCCCGCAACCGCGCACGAAGACCGATATTCGGTCGTTCTTAGGTGTCGCCGGCTACTATCAGAGGTACATCCCCAGGTACTCTGATATCGCGGCTCCCTTGACGGATGCTCTAAGAAAGACAGAGCCGCAAACAGTCGTCTGGGATGAGACGAAGGAAAGAGCTTTTAGCGCCCTAAAGAGCGCCCTAACAAGCCAGCCTGTGCTACGATCGCCCGACTACACAAAAGGGTTCGTTGTTCAGTGTGATGCTAGTGAGCGAGGCATGGGCGTTGTACTGTGCCAACGGGAAAATGGAGAAGTAGAACACCCCGTCCTGTATGCTAGTCGTAAGCTGACGAGTCGTGAGCAGGCGTATAGCGCCACCGAGAAAGAGTGTGCGTGTATCGTGTGGGCCGTTCAGAAATTGTCATGTTACCTAGCTGGCTCGAGGTTTATCATTGAAACGGATCACTGCCCTCTCCAATGGCTGCAGACCATCTCTCCCAAAAATGGCCGCCTCCTGCGCTGGAGCCTCGCTTTGCAACAATATTCCTTTGAGGTGCGTTACAAAAAGGGGAGTCTCAACGGTAACGCCGATGGCTTAAGTCGAAGCCCCTAACGTGGGAATCAGCCTCAAAATTGCTTGTTACTGATGTTTTTCTTCCTGAGGCAGGATTTTTAACCTATTGCTTTTGTGTAGTGTTTCAAAGTGATGATGTGCTTTTTAGTGCAATTTTTTCCGATTTGTGGACGCGTTCTGAGTGCTGCTAAACTACTGTAAGGAACTAGGCAGCAGTATAAAAGGGGGAAGAGCCTGGCAGGGCTTAGTGAGGGTTGTGCCGTGCTTGCTGACTGAGCGGTTGACTTTTGGCGTGGTTCTAACGCTTGCCGGAAACGAGAACAAAAATGTCAACTCTCCCGAAGTCACTTTGCAGTGTCCTGTGTGCACCTGAACGTGAGAACGAGGCCTTCTCTGTGCGCTGCGCTCAAGAACGCCCAACTTCGGTTATGAGCATCATCGAGCGACATCCCTCCGGACAGCGGATGCAGTCCCCTGACCTTCGGGATCTCCTTCCCCCGGCGGGGCGGTCTGTTACGTTTCGCCTACAACGCGCGGTAATGCCGGCGCGGATGCAACGGACGCCGGGGCTTTGTTCAAAGCGGCGGACATTTTGGCCCGTCCGACGCCGCCGCAACGCCTACCCGCCAAGCGTGTCCAGGCGTGTTTCAGTGCCACGTGTCTTCGTGTGTGTGTGTGTGTGTGTGTGCCCACGCTTGTCAAAGCGCGGCATCAGGGGAGCGGAGCTCCCCAAGTGAAGGTTGGCGATGCGTCACTACACTCGGTTCAGCAGGTCTCTCGGCTCGACAGTTCGCGCCGTCGTGGGGTCATGCTCCGCCGTCCCGTGACCTTCATCCCGTGACCTTCATCCCGTGACCTTCTCTTTTGGACCGCGACGCCGAGGGTATAAGAGCAGCTGCCCCCGGACGCCAGGAGAGAGGCTCCGATTTGTACTGTTGAGTTACGTGCTCTCCCGTCTCTCCACTTCGGTCGACCTGACCGGCCGCTCTTTTGCTATGTTAGAATAAACCAGTTGTTCTGTTACCAGTCTTCTCATGCTTTGCCGGGACCTTCGGATGCTTCCAGTGCCCCAGGCCGCCAGGCCAACGCTACCCTTGGGGCTTGCGACCCATTGGCAATAACGGGCGTCAGCACCGAGACCCCAACAACTCGTGCCAGCGGTACGATTACAACACCCCGGAGTTGCCCCGAAACCAGAATGGTGCGCTTTGCACCGCCGTGGTGGCGCACTGCGGAGGGTCAACATCGAGGACAAAACTGCACCCCGTGCAGGGTGCTTGCCTGCAGCGCTACATTGCCCCTGGCGCGAAAAACGTGCGCGAACACGCGCGCGCGCACATTTTATTGTTTGCAGGTGCTGAGCATCTGCGGCAAGCGCTCGAACCTTGTCAAACTGCGTGCTCCGACATACCTGGTTGCAAGCAAACACCAATGGATTTTATAATTAATCCTGACGACCCGTTCCTGACGACCTGTTCAACGAACCTGTCCACTTTCGGCCGCTCTTCACCACATTGTTTTTGGACGAGGTCGATCAGCATGTCGTCTTCGCTGTCAGACGAACTTGAAAAAAGCTCATCGATTGCAGCAACTAGGAGCGCTTCCTTTCTCATTGCCGACATCTCCACTAGCTAACTCCGTCAACTTCGTTGCAACCGCAGCTTGCGCAGCTATCGGGCCAGAGCGTCTGCGGTTCTGCCACAGAACACCTATACATGGTTCTACAGTCGGCAGTGCGCGCGCGCGTCGCACGTCCCGCAGTGCTTGCTGGGATTGCACCCCGGCGCACCGCCGATTTTCTCGGTGAGAGACGGGGCAACGGAAAACCGCTCCAACAGGGTGCGCTTCCGGTGATCGAGGATGGTCGGTGCGCACCGGTGCGGTTGATCGAGGACGCTAATAGATAAAAATTTATTTTCATTTAGTCATAAGTGAGTCGTTTATGAAGACAGTCAGATGGATTGGTTAGTTAGTTAGTTAGCTAGTTAGTTAGTTAGTTAGTTAGTTAGTTAGTTAGTTAGTTAGTTAGTTAGTTAGTTAGTTAGTTAGTTAGTTAGTTAGTTAGTTAGTTAGTTAGTTAGTTAGTTAGTTAGTAATTCGGTGCGTGAGCGAGTCTGAACATGAAGGGGAATGAGCCAGTAACAGGTCTCCCGTATTATTTCTTTCGCTTTTTTTTTACGAGAGCTGCATCATTGTCAGACAATTTCAAACACTGCAGAATTTCTATAATGCTCCTTTTAACGCAATTAGCCTTATTTGAGAAACTGATACACTTTTGAAATGTTCATCCATATCTAACCTCTTTCACGCCAATTTAAACCACTGGGCAAAAGCCGCTGGGTACGTGTTACTGTGTATGTACCCGAATGGACAACTTGGGAATAGACAACTTGGGCCACTGGGTATGCGCACGTGGGGACGCGCAAGTTTACATGTGTCACTGGGCATGTGCAAGAAACTAAGAATCGACAACGTGGGTCACTGCACAAGTTGAATGGGCACGTGCCACTAGATATATTCCCGAATAAACAACTTGGGCCGGCGGGTATCTGCAACTAGGCATGTGCCACTGGGTATGTGCCCGAATAGACAACGCGCACCATTGGGCATGTGCAGCTTATCATGCGACACTAGGTACGTGAACGTCTTTGGCCAGTTCTCCAGAATACGTATGTGCATTGGTTAGGTGCCGGTATAGGCAAGCAGTTAAGCAGTTGGCAAAAGAAAATTCAGGAAATCAGCTTAAGAAAACGGGAGAAAATCAGCATCAAAAGCAGATGAGTGTGAATAAAGTAAAGTAAAGTAAACGGAACTGGACAAGCCTGCACTGATCGGGCTTTGTTGAGCTATAGAGGAATGGAGATGTCGGTAAGAGAAATTTGAAGAAGTTGTCTACACAAAAGTGACGAATTTCGCATTATGGTGTGTCGCTACGTATACATTGCTTCACTGCTAATTGCATTAACATTGACATTCATTGTGAGATGTGTTCTGGTGATTTCTTTCAGTATCCTTATAGGTTTGTGCGCCTCGGTACTTATAATTCGCTAATAACGAAAACCCGTTTGTTTTCAGCCCACCGTTCCCCCAAGTTGGGCGAACGCTCTGCACCCCCAAGCGTTCTACCACAAAGTGAGGCGTAGCTGAGAAAAAGAAAGAAAGAAAAAGATAAAAAAGTTCTTTTGGGGGGCAACACCAGGAAGGAAGCTCTACTCCGCAAAGTCTGAACGTTACCTCAGAGAGGCAACATCTTCTATATTCTGGTAATGAACAACGGAAAGATCAAAGAAAAGGGTAAATGCAAGACTACTTGAGAAGTTGTGTGTTTAAATGCATGACGAGAAAGTAGACAATGCGTGCTCAAAATCAAACTGCTTTAAAAAACGGCGTCCATTGGAAGCCTCACGAAGGCATTTTCGCATGCAAAAGACCCAACAAAGCGAAAATGCGAGGCTGAGAAATTCTGGATTCAAAAGAGGGGGAACCGGCCTGCGTAACATTGAACCAATGAGCAGATTGGCAGAGAAAAAAGCGAGTCGATTCAGAGTGGGAAAGCGAGAAACCAAGCCGGGAAAATTGAGGGTCTTCTTATGTAAACAGGGGGAATGGAAAGTCATTCCTGGATGGGTCACCCCCCCCCCTTTCCGCCGCCTACGCTACTCCTCCTTCTTCTCAGACAAAAAAAGATAAGGGAGACGATGATCGGATGAAAGGGGGGTACATATTTTAGGGCAAACTGGAAGCGAATACGAGAGAAAACCCACTCTTGATGACATTTAAATTTGAAAGAAAAGCACTAACAACCCACTTGAACAGAAAAGACTTCGTGAAGTTGGGCACGTGCAAGTAAAAGAAAGGGCATGGCGAAGTGAAGTTCAGCACAGTGTAAACCGCAAACGAAGCCAATACAAAACGCAAATTCATCCTTGCCTGGACTAGTGAATAATGATTACGGAAGCATAAATAAAATGACTTATATCGAAGGGCCCAAACATAACTACGCTTATACAATGTAAAAACAAAAACAACTCCATGCTTCACGAAAAAGGTGAATCATTGATTGCGATAGCAAATTAGTAGGTATCTATACGAAGAAAGCACAGTAGTTTTATCCGCCGTATAAATTTGTGAGCATTCGCCTACTAACTAATTAATAAGCGCGCTCCCACAGGTAAATGTGAACACATCTCGCTCCATGACCGCGGGAACTCGCTGTCAAAACGGTGGAGTCAGAGATGGCGGCAGCAGCGAGCGAATTGACCTTCGTGCATCTCTCGCTTGAACGAGAACGAAACGACGAAAGCACAGCGCATATGAAGCTACACGCACTACGCGCACTCTGCAAACATCCCACATTGCTTTGCAGCTGAGGCCCGCGCGGGTGCGCATTTTGGCCGCGTCGCAGATCACTTTCAGGATACGGCGCCCGCACGGTCGCGCCGTAAGCAGCAGTCGTCAAAGAAGAACGCCCCCCCCCCCCCCTCCCTCGGCTTCCCCCGTGCCTCAGGCGCGACAGAAGAGGGCGCGCTTCAGCGAGATTCAGCTGCGTTCGCCGGCTCACGATCGGACGCTTTCACTCGCACATAAAGCATACGGCGCGCGGCGACGATTTTATCGCCCTTGGGCTTTATACAAAACCTCACGGCAACGCCAACGCCGACCACGACGGCGACGGCCAAGCCAACGGCAGAAATGCGCATGCAGTGTCCATAGATTTGCTATCGCAATAAAAGTGAGCATAGTAGCAATAAGAGTCTGCAAGGCAGTGTTAAACAAAAGGATAGACAGTTGGGCGAGTTGGTACGGTAACATGATCTTGGCTTGTAGCGCGAAGTGAACACGGAAGCTGCAATCACCTATTTATATGTTCTTCGTTTTAATAAAAATTTAGTTGAGAGTTAGCGCTCGTCCTGTCTGCTCCTTTCTGTGTCCGTGTTCACTTCGCGCTACAAGCCAAGATCAGAGTTAAACAGACACTGTCAGCACAATCTCTGAAAAGATGACAACAAATGAAAGCTCCAGCTTGAATTTAAATAAAGGAGTTAATACAGAGGCGTAAGTGCGGCGGGACCATAACGTAGGGGTAAATGCGATTTGTGAAGTCCAATTTCAGTGTCAGTGCACGTGAGACAGCATACAAGATGCTGTACGAAGTGGAAGGACACGTATACGTGTATGCTGGAAGTGCAGCGACGAAAGGGCCGGAACCCCCGGAAGCCTGCGTGGGTTTGAGAGAAAAATAATGAATTCTTAGAGCAGATAAAGGAACGATACTCAGGCTATCGCCCTGGCTAAATATAATCAGGCATCTCGAATTCATACCTTCTGAAGGGAACCGTATTCGAACTATGGCAGACTTAAAAGGCGGCCACGAAATGAATAAATAAAGAAATAAAAAACGAACAATGAAGTGCGAGAGTAAGTATAGCGTTTTGTTTACTGCCGCCTTTCGTTATCGTTTTTTTTTTTTCTTGTTCTTGTGCCTCTTTCATCGCTATTTCAATGGGTATAGCATATCCGATGTTTTACGGATGTCATCGCAAATGAGAATACAAAATGGCGTGACGCCAGAGAATATCAAACACACAAAACATAATAATAAGTTCGGAGTGAGAGTCGCGGGCGGGGGGGGGCAGGGTATGGAGGGGAAGGTGAGAAGTCGAGCAGTGAAGGGCGCCTAACATTGTTTTTCATTCCGACGTGCTTGTACCACGCAATGCGTGATTAAGAGGCACGTTATACGGCGCGGTGCCATACACTTGACGACTCTCCCTGTTCGGCGAGGGTGCAGAAACAGCCGAGCAGTGCAGGACAGTGTTTTGTTCCGGGTTCTGTTTGCTTTTATGACCAGCCGTCACCCGGACTGTCCTAAAGTGCCACGGCTGGAACAGATCACCGCTGTAAGGAAAATTTGGCGGAAGCAAGCACCACACTGTCCGCACACGGGTGCAGCCTACAGAACAAGTACGTTTGTCTCCCTTTTTTTCACTTCTCTCTTGCTCGTGACGTCTGCCTTTTGTGTTCTTTCTTTCTTTACCCGTTTTCTTTCATTTCTTCTTTCTTCAGTTCTTTCTTTTTTTTTGCTTTATTTAGTTTGATGTCATTTGTTTTAACGCGATAGCGTTAATTGCCCCGTGTCCTAAAAAATCCAGTGTCGGTGTCGGTGTCGGCGGAGTTGTCCGTGAAGGAAAAATGACATATATATTGAGGTATATGTATATGCCACGCTTTGCTATATGACATGCGGTATATGCTGTTTATATTGCCACACCATTCCATCTCTAATGTTGCTGATACCTTATCTTACATTTTTGGCAAAGTTATTCCTCGGCATTTTGAGAATGACAGCCCACAAACAAATGTTATTAAACAAAACAGCGACAGTGCATGCCTCTTAAGTTAAATCTTCTGAGACTAAAACATTAAAAGTGCGAAACAACAATAGAAACCTCGAAAAGATGTAATTTCTTGGCTTGGCGCGGCTTGGCGCAGTGCCTCGAGGATCGGTCCTTACAAGAGGCCGCGTTTCTACCAGAAGGCTCGCCTTCTGCGTTCGCCGCTAGCGTTAACATTACGGTTACATAAGCTGCAGTTGCCGCGAAGCGTGAGAAGCAGTCAAGGATCTGTCGATGCTATCGCACTCCACTCTTGAAAGTTTAAGCGTCGTTAAAGTTTGTTATTCATTCTTTCGGTGTGTCGGAGCAGCCATGGATGATAGGTTATGTTTTGTGTGATAACTATTGGACAGGTCACCGGTGATGCCTCCAGGCAGTAATAAAACAGGCAGGCAAACTATGCCATTTAGTCGCATTCCCTGAGACTGCTGCATGCATCTGTACGGTGCGCTCTCAAAATGTTTAATTAAATAATTCATTAATTAATTGCGTAAGAGACGCGCGTGGATTGCTCGCCGTTCCTTTCTTTCTTTTCTTCTCTTCAGCTAGAGTTCCGCGGGCAGACTTGCTTTTTATCTTCGCGTAAGGGGCGCGCGGTCTGCTTCTGAGAGGTCCGTTGTTGAATAATGGAAAAGCTAAAGCACCCTAAAGCAGCATTCTCGGTGCCGTCATACTTTACAACTTCACTGATGTTTACAAATTATTAAGGCCACAGCTCCTCGTGCGGTACTTGGCGCGTCTTTGTTTCTTCTATTTCTTATTAAATTCTTTTGGCGCGTTCTAAGCTTTCATTCACATGCATTCTTTCTTTTTGTGTGTGTATGTGTGTTACGGCGATTTAACAAGCACTCAGCGAAAAAAACAACTGAATGCTTAATGCCCCAAATGAGACAGCTTAAGATCCTCCGCTCTGGAGAAATAACCACACCTATGCGGATGGGCGCTGCCTGCGAAGTGACGTGTGTTCGAACTCCCTTACAAATGGGGAGCAAGAGCTACGGTCGTGCGTAAGCGGCCGCCTTTCGGGATCACGCGTCCGCATCTGAGTTTTCACCACAGAGCCCTTGATCACAGCACTGCATCGTAAAATGTATTCATGGTTCCAGTAGCAGTAGGAGCGGAGCTGGTTTAGGAACAGGGACACTTCAGAGAGATGACCATCGTTGCCTGTTTGCTTAATAAATGTGACAGTATGAGAAGTTTCGCTACTGAAGAGGCCGCAATCCTAACGTTGTAGCGAAAACACCAAGGATGACCACAATACAGATAAAAAAACAGAATGTTTCACTAGGAACCCCTATCACATACCCAGAGCATGACGTGAAATAGCAAATCAGTACATATCATGCATAGCGGCGAACGAGTTTCACTCGATGCCTCCTTTTGCAGTCACACAAAACATCATACAGTGAGCAGAAATTTGTACGTGCTCGCCCTTTTTGACTCTATTCAGAGTTCTTGTGCGTTTGGTGGTATCAATTTGTATGACATGCAATGAGGAGTAGTTGGTGTCACCTAAAGGCTACAACCTCTCTTTTAATATAGTGATGTAAATTTTTAAAAAATTATCCAGGAATAGCCCACCAAGTTTGGCAAGTTGTTTTCCGTTCACGCTGCGTTCACATCGGGATAAAAGACAGGGACAAGATTGATAACTGGAGGTGCGCTCACTGGCGAGTACACGATAGTTAAATTCCATCATTTATTTACATGTCAACAAATATTAGAGTTATGGCCGAAAGGCGAAGTTTTCACTGGGACAGCAAGTTTTCGCGTGGGGCTTGAGCTCTCCGGCCGCCGTTCTCACAAATATGAGGATGCGACACGGCATGACACAGCATGCAGGGCAACTGCTGCTAAGAACGAACAGCAGTCATATAACCAGGCGCCTCGCAACGCTGGCGTCATTTTGAGCGTCGTAAGTGGCGTAAACGTCGTACCTCGATGGATTGTGTGCTCGTACTGCGTGTACTTTTATTCGGGGCCCCTCTTTCCTCTCCTTTTTTTCTCTTCATCCTAACGCTTCATGTTGCACATCAGCAGCTGCATGCCTAGCCTGCAGTTAAACGAACTTTTCCTAATCTGAAAAGGGAATTCTCTCTCTCTCTGTCGTTTGTGTAGCCTAAAACTATGCATTAGACTGTCGCAAATATTGTTAACTTATCTTCTTGTTTAGTGCGACTTCCTTACGGATGGTTTGCTTTTAGATTAATATAACCAAGACTCTATACTGGCTAAATCACCGCTGTTGTATTATGTAAAATGTGCACTATCACATTCGGTTATATAGAAAACTTTTGATGGTATCAAAGAAAAAAGGTTGTGGGCAGTAATACGAAATACCAGCGAAAGTCAAAGATACAGACATTGTGCCAACATGGTCTTGTTCTAACAGCTTACGAGCAAAAGAGTCGAACGAAGTCAATTTCTGAGATATATTTTCGAGAAGCTCGCTTTTCTTTATGGACACGCATAGCTAAGAAGATGGTTTATCAGTGGGCTACCCCTGTCGGCACGAGAAAAATTAAGATATAACACATAATAGCTAATGGCCACAAGCCGCGCGCAAGTTTTGATAGCTAGCTCGAATCGGGAAAAACATTTTTGACATACGCTAAACGAGGGGACAAAAGCTGTGTAGTTCAAATGATTTTGCGCAGAACATATAGGTTAATCTAGGTACGCTATATGAATACAACAATCAAGCCCCGGCCCTCAGTCCCCAGCAGCTGCGAAGCAACTGACCACGGCGGCGGTCAGACCTGTAACGCAGCAGAGGGTGCTAAGAATATCTGGGTCCGAACAGGCCGCCATTGGAATCTGAACCTGGCAACGTTTAACGCTAGAACCTTATCTAGTGAGGCGAGCCTAACAGTGCTATTGGAGGAATTAGAGGACAGTAAATGGGATATAATAGGGCTCAGTGAAGTTAGGAGGACGAAAGAAGCATATGCAGTACTAAAAATCGGGCACGTCCTGTGCTACCGGGGCTTAGCGGAGAGACGACAACTAGGATCTAGAAGGCTGTGTTTTTAGGCAATGTCGGCGCTGGAAGGATGGCGTTCAGTCATGGCTGCCATGTTTATACGTCGTTCCAGTGCTAAGCCCTCTTTTTGTTTTGGTTTCGGCGTCCTCTACTGCGCGGTAAAGTAAGAGAAAAGGCGCAGTTTCGCCAGAAAGGCTAATCGTCCGTTGCAATAGCAAATTGGTGGAAAGCTAAATGAAGTAAGGATAGTAGCTTTATCTGCCGTATAAGCTTGTAAACAAAGGCACACTAACTAAATTGACAAGCATCGTGTCACGCGCGCACAAGCAAACACGTACACATCTGACTCGATGACCGCGGAAACTCGATGTCGAAACGATGGCGTGAGGAAACGCTGCAGCAGCAGAGAGCGAAGTGACATTCGTGCTGTCTATCGGGCTTCCACGAAAAGTGAGGGCCGAGAACACACAGCATGCAAATAACTGCGAGCAGCCGACCCACCTAGACTCTGCCGCCAACGAGAATCGCTCTCGAGATATGGCCGGGCGACCGCTAGCAGCCGCCACATGCGCAGTTGCAGCCGAGGTTCGTGACAACTTGCTTCACCGACGCAATCATAACCCCGAGAGTCGCCAGTGGTTGTTAGTAGGACCTCGCAGTCTCCATTCCGACATATACGCAGCTTTCCACGCCGATCCGCAGTGTGCACACTCTGGAGTTTTCAAAACGTACCAGCGCCTTCTACATCGGTAATACTGGCGAGGGATGTACAGCTACGTTCAGAAGTTCGTTCGCTCTTGCTCCGATTGTCAGCACTGTAAACCTTCACCCCGCTTCACGCCAGCCATTTTTAAACCTTTACCTTGCCCTACCCAGCCGTTTGGGCGCGTCGGCATCGATTTGTATGGGCCCCTTCCCCTGACATCGGCTGGAAACCGCTGGGCCATTTCACAGTCTACCACCTCACGCGATACGCCGAAACTGCCGCCCTCCCGGCAGCTACAGCGTGCGATGTTGCCTCCTTCCTGCTTCGTCGAAACATTCTGAGTCATGGGCTACCACAGGAGCTCCTCAGTGGTCGCGGACGCGTCTTCCTGTCCGAAGTGCTTGAAGCCGTTCTTAAAGAATGCCACGTTGTTCATGGTACAACTGCGGTGCACCATCCTCAAACCAATGGCCTTACGGAACGCTTCAAGAGTACGCTTGGCGATATGCTTGCGTGTACGTCACCTCCGACCGCACGCATTGGGACGTCATTCTGGCCTTCGTGACCTACGCGTACAACACCGCTACTCAAAGCACTCCCGGCTTTGCACCCTTTTTCTTACTGTACGGTCGGCAACCGCCACACACCAACGACACAATCCTACCATACCGGGCTGATACATCTGAATGTACGCACATTCCTGCCACAGCAAGACATGCCGAATAGTGCCGTGATATCGTTCGGGCCTTTAGTTCCCATGACCAACAGCACCAGAAGGGCACTCATGGTGACACCACTTCTGCGCCAGCCTTCCTTCCTGGAGCGCTTCTGTGGTTCTTGGTTCCTTCCCCTGCACCTGGTCTCTCTTCAAAACTACTACACAAATATGATGGGCCCTACCGAATCGTCGAACGCGCATCACCCGTCAACTACGTGATCGAACCCGTTGAACCGTCTTCGGACATGCGCCGTCGTGGACGAGACACTGGCAACGTCGAGCGCGTCAAAGACTACTATGATCCACTCATGGTGAGGAGCTATTAGGTCGTCGGGCGGTTCCCTTTTTGTTCCCGGAAGTAATTGTAGCGAAGAAGAGGGACGTCATAGTCGGCCATCCTCTCCAGTGCTTTCTATCTAGTGGGTCAATCTCTCCAGCGCTCACTCGGGGATATATATATATATATATATATATATATATATATATATATATATATATATATATATATTCATAGGCCCCTTGTGCCATCTAGTTATCTACATCACGACGAACTTCAGACTGCTCGAGTCGTTTAGTTTTAAATCTGCTCCGTTCCTTCGCTTCGAAGCACTTTGTTTGATAGCTGCCCCTTCGAGGCAGCTTAGAGGCGCCGTTGTAGCATCGCCTCACAGCTAGGAGCCTGGGAGCGATGCGCCAAACATCCTCTCAGCAACGCGCCGAGAATTTCGCAGGAGGAACCGTCGCCTGGCTCCCAGCGTAACGCGGTCGTAAAACGTCGACACTCATGACAGTAAAGTCCGGCTCGCTTAGCCCATCCCAAAGAGAGGCACGTATAAACATCCAAAGCCCCAGCGTGAACTTGCATGCTTTGCACGAAACGCGCTCGCCACAAAACAGCGGAAGCCCGCGAGCAACTGACCACTCGGCGTGGGCGCGACCCAGAATCCGTCGTGAGGGGTATAAATCGAAAGGAAAAGCGCTCTTGTGGATTTTGCTCTATACGAGTATTGTCATAGGCGGTTTTCCTATCGCAATGATGCATCGCTTCCGATTCATCTTGTAGTTCTTTTTCTGAGTATGTACTCAAGGGTCCTACCAGACCATTACCTAGTGTTGTTCCTTACGTTTGTCGCACAGCACGAAACCGGTTGATGGCTTCGCCCCCCCCCCCCCCCCCACTCTGTGGATTGGCGTTTAGCGTCACAAAAAGACGGCTATCCACAATAACAGAAAAAAATTGCGTATCCTCCAAACAAAATCATTCGGTAGTTATGACAGCCTCACGCCTTGGCTTCTGTTTCACATCTCGCAATCGTAAAAACAGAACCGTTTCTTTCTTTTTGAGCGTTGGCTTTACTTTCGTCCTTGTTTGTTTATCAGCCTGTCTTTATTGCACCCTATACAACGGCGAAAACAAACAGAGCGATCTTCTTTTTGCCTGGCAAAACTGTGGGGAGCTACTCGCATCGTCTACCTCTTTCAAGAACCATAGTCTGTTCTTGTTATCGCCAATTTCCTTCACCAAAGCAGCTTAGCCGTGTTGGTAGGCCTATCTGACCCTCCTATTAGGAGTTCTCAGTGTAGCAGCGCACCAGTTTCACACATTGTCGCCGTAATAAATCCTGCAGCATTGGATATTTCTGCGTGAAGAGGCTTTCCCGCCTTCACGAGGCAAGGAGCGCCGTGCAGCATACACATATATGCCCTGTGCCGTAGACGCAGTTGTTTTCTGGCAACTACTGTAAACGCTACCAAGTACCTACTTCTAGAATGTGGCAAATACTTAAAATTTGCTTAACGATAGCACGCTACTGCAGTGGCAGATGCACTGGAATACCAGCGACTTGGCGTCCACTAGGCATGCTTCGGCATTCAAGGATAGCCTGGAGTATTTACTGGAGACTCGGAAGACGACGCTTTTATACTTTGCCCGTAGTGAGCACTGCAGTTGTCATAAAGCCGAAGAGGAAACCGCCGGCTGTGGTTGCTGAAACACAAACCTAGGAGACGCGCCTCAATGAATAATTGCGCACAGTTGTAAAAAAAAAAAAAAATCGGCAGACACACTTAAGAGTGCTTACGTGTGGAAATACGAAAGCACTATCGTCCCTTAGATGAAATGTTTGTTTCCGCGTGTTAATTGGCCGCGCAAGCTCTCACCTGCGTTTGAACTGCGCCTGGTTCAGGCCAAGTCACAACGCGCCACACGTCTCAACGCATTCGATAGCCCGCGAGGGGGAGGAGGACTAAACATGCATTGTTTAGGGAAAAATGGGGGAAGGGAGGGGTGCAGGGTAGTTCCCTATTCCAAGACTCCAGTAGCCACCGCGACCGGCCCAGTTTGATCCAGGAGACCTTTCTGGACCTCGAGGTCAGCAAGAGCGAGGATGGCCTCCCAGGCCTCCCTTAGTAAGGTGAGTACCAAAGGTGAATTCATGAGTAGTAAGGTGAGTACCAAAGGTGAATACATGTTAACAATTCTACCTCTTTGCTATATTTGCATTAACCTGAATTGTTTTGTTACTTTTATTTGTTCATAACGCCATTCTTAGTACTATCATATGTTTTGGTTCCTTTGCTGTCATGTGTAATTATTTGTAGACAACTTTAAAACTTTGCTGCGTTTGCTGTAACCTAACTTGTTTTGATCTTTCTAATTAGAACAGGAGGTCCCCCTACAGCCTTGCGCTTTGGGACCTCCTTCTGTTTATCTTGTTACTGTGATTTTATTTTCTTGAGTGAATAAATAAAATTCTTCTTCTTCTTCTTCAACAGCACGAGGTCCTTTGGCGCACTCCCATCTTACGTGAGGCAATGAAGGCCAGGACCCGCACCACGGGCAAAAGTTATTGTGCAATGTTGGGTTTAGTTTATGGTATCTACCTAAGCGTGGGTAGCCCAAAATCAAGAAAGGGGCTGACAGATGGAATAGCACACTGTGGTACAAAGTTTGTAAACAGGGATAAAGTGCCTCAGAAAGGCTTGCCAACGTTTCGATAGGAGGACCTACCTTCGTCAAAGGCGGCCTCGTCATCCTCGGCATGTTAGTTTTAAAGGGTCAGTGCAGTGACGCCACGTGCGTTTGTCGTCGGTGGCGGTTGGTTATAAAATGAGAGACTACAGAGGTAATGAGCGCTGTCGCCTGTGAGCGTCGTTCCCAAGACGAGGGGACAAGAGCGGGGGAGTAGTGGGAAGGCGGGGAGAAAAGAAAAGAAAGAAAAGGAGAGAGAAAAGAACGGGGGGACACCAAGAGGGGAAAAAATGGGGAGAACTAAAGAAGAAGAAAAAAAGAAAGGGGGGCATGGGAGGGACTTGGGGAAGCGAGAGGTTAGGGAGCATTCAGAGGTGTCGTTGGCGGCATGTTTTAGTGGCATTAGAAGAGCCGGCTAGGCAATCAGTGCGCGAGTAAGACAACAGGCAAAAAAAAAAAAAAAAACCTTAGTGGAAATCGTGACTTTAGTAACACAGCAGGAATGCGCCGAGTAATTTTGAAGTAGTTAAGATGGCGACAAGGAGTCTGGGATGCAATGTATGGCGTATCTGGAAGGCAGCGGCATGGTCTTTCAAGGGCCGTTAGCCCCAGTAGCTCAACGTAGGTGTCGTTACGGCGGTATACAGAAATGGCGATACCCTGTGTGGCTCAGGCTCCGAAAAAGGTATAATAACGTCTTGGACTTCGGAATGTGTTGGTGAGGACGTTTTAAAAAAGAACATATAATAGAAAACAGTCGAAAGATAGGAAGAGGGAACCGAAACCGGAATAACAAATAGGAGGGTGACGTGCACAGAAGCGGGCGGGGGCCGGTGTACATGGGAAAAGGGGGTCGTACAGTTGATATAAGCGTAAAAACATGAAAGAGTACATTAAATTGAGTAGTAGGCAGGAAAAAAATTTCGAAATGGAGGAATAGGTGAGCGTAAGAATTAAGGTTAGCTGGTGGCATAATGTGTGTTGTGTCTTGGTTGGTGATATGAGAATTTCAGATTTAAGTTACCGCTTTTAAAGATTAAAAGTTGCCACGTGCCAAATTAATTCCCGTCGGGTGTAGGCAGTTAAACTTGTGTATGAGGTATGATGCCGTATATTTCCTTTCGCGAGGTGAACTGAAATTTGTTTGTAGTACATACAACCGACGGGAATTAATTTGGCACGTGGCAACCGAGCATTTTTTTCACGTGTTTTTAGGCTTTGCACCGTAGGTCATTTTTGGTGCCATCGTTCGGTCATGGAGCGGACTACGACGGTTTTCGTGTGGTGGGGCATGCAATGCTTTCGCATTAATATATATGTATTAGGCTTGTCCTACAATAATATTTAAATTCCAGAAAGCACAGGGCAGCATAATTCCTTGCCATGTCTCCTTGGTTTTGTTTGCTTGTAAATCTGTCGGCCTCCACATTATGCATCTCGGAACGGCACGATTAGCAATGTACTCGAAAAAAAAATTACTCCACGGTGTTTCAACCTCATTGGCCCATGTAGATATGTTTTACCGATGCTCATAAATGCCTGCAACTTTTCTTTTGTTTGTAATATTTTTGTGTCATGTAGCCTACTCAGAATGAGTAAACTGAATCGACACAAAGGAGGCGTATACGTAAGTCGGCTGGTGTTATCAGAATTGCAGAACTTACGATAAAGAGCGTTCTCACTCAAAAGCGAATTACAGGTACTGAAATAAGTGTGATTAAAGCTATTCTGGATAGCCATCGCAAAAACAGCGCGTTTTCTTTTTTCGCATTTGTTTATATTCCTTGCTTTTGAGTATCGATGAAGTTTCAAGTGATGCGAGTTTCAGAGAACATGCGCTTCAGTGAATACACATAAAAAGGGCAGCGCCAATTAGGCTGCAAAATGAAAAGAGAGCAAGAAGAGAAAAAAAAAGCGAGCGATTGTATCGATTTCTCAGTGGCAAATTAGTCTTATTGCCGATCGTCACGCATTTTATGGGTAGCATGTCCGTGCGCAATTTCTAGAAGTAGAGAGCGTGTCGTTTGAGTGCGCCAAGGATAATCGATTACCAAGCCATTTGCGAATGTCTCAAATTATCACGATTTGAGTGTTTCCTTTGAGCTTGAGTTATTAGTCTGCTGTCTCATCTTGCCATTGAGAAATTTTAGTATTGCGCTTCGATACCATGACGTTTTTACATTTTTTGTTAGATAACTTGTTCCTCAACATCGTTATCTGAAATTAAAAGCGCACTCCGTGACAGCACCACGTCCCATTAGAGGACCTTCCCTCTCTGACTGAACCCTCCTCTCACTGCTACAGCACTTGTCTCTGAAGAATATTTCTGCAACTAAGACACTTTGTCTCTGGCATAGCGCATGTGCGCCGTTGCTTGTCCGAAGTGTTTGAAGTACGGCGCAGTTTGTTTACACCGAAAAGTATAGTCGCCTAATAAAGGCGACTATACTAATAAAGTATACTAATGCTAGTAAATGCAAAGCCGCCGCGGGAACGGAATTTCGATTATTGATAATGATTTCGCAACAATCACATCAGCACAGTGCAACAAAAGTATTCAAAATGGCACAATCCACAAATTAAGCACCAAGGAATGACTGCCCTGAAATGTTGTGTTCCTCTATATCAGATTCTATTCAAGTTACTTCATTAAGTCATACGTACAAGACTGTTCCAATAAGGAGCCAGAATCTTAACATATCGAAAACATTCACAAGTATTCGTAATATAAATTAGATATACATAGTGATTCTTTAATGTACCGTGTCCAGTTATTGATACGTCAGAGTAACATTCAATTGCGTTCGATATTCAAGCGCTATACCTTAGCATAGTAGTGTTCTCATAGAGTGCATCAATACCGAGAGCAGAGAAGAAAAACAGTCTATATACAGTTAAAATATGAAGGCACTCGACTGCACACAAGCACAGCTTTTAGTTGCCGTCAGGAGCACACAATACAGATAACACAAGCGAACAAATCAGAAAAAAGCAGTAAGTGCATCAAATTCACAATGACCCGCCGTGGTTGCTCAGTGGCTATGGTGTTGGGCTGCTGAGCACGAGGTCGCAGGATCTAAACCCGGCCACGGCGGCCGCATTTCGATGGAGGCGAAATGCGAAAACACCCGTGTACTTAGATTTAGGTGCACGTTAAATAACGCCAGGTGGTCAAAATTTGCGGAATCCTCCACTACGGCGTGCCTCATAATCACTAAGTATTTTGGCACGTCAAACCCCATAATTTAATTTTTTTTAACTACCTCTCAAGGCGCACTCATCCCCGCGCCTTCCATGTGTACTGGTGTGGTTTGTCAGCGTGACCCTAACACATTTGGCGGGACTGATGATCGCGATGTCGAAGACAAGTTGTCCTAGTATGAACGCTGTAGCACTGATACCAAGTGGGATGACGCTGTCAAGCTTACTCCCGTCGTCTTTTACCTGAATGATGTGGCCAGCTTATGGTTCAACAATCATGAAGCCGATTTTACGACCTGGTTGGTTTTCGAGGAAACCCTTACCTCGTTCTTCGGTCGGCCAGCCATGCGCGAGCTTCGTGCTGAATACCGCCTGCGTGGCCGAGCTCAACAAAATGGTGAGTCCTTCACGAGCTATATTGAAGACGTTATCGACCTCTGTAGGTGGGTGAATGCTTCAATGGCGGAAACCGAGAAAGGAAGGCACATCCTGAAAGGCATAGACGGCGATGCCTTCCATGTTCTGGTAGCCAAGAACCCTCGGACAATCACCCAAGTAATGGAACTGTACGAAAGTTATGATGAGCTGCGTAAAGAGCGCCTTTCCACGCGTCGTACCACTATGCAATCTGCGGAAATTTCAGCCTTGGAAACAACAGGTACTGGAGCTGCCTATACCGCCCTGCTGCCGCAAATTCAGCAGCGCATCCACGAAGAAGTGGCCCGCCAGCTCTCCCTTGTGGCATCTGTTCCCGAGACCCCTCCCACATTGCACAAGCCACGCCAGCGTGTCACTCAGACGCAAGTCGCTTAGGCACTGCCATCCCCTGCGGCACGAACACACGTTACAGCGCCTCTCACTTACGCTGAAGCCGTGACTCGCTCATATGCGCGAGCGCCGCCAGCGCTAATCAGCCCAGTAACCAGCAGCTTCTACTCGCCGCCACGTCCGGAACGCCCGGTTGACATGCCAGCATACCCACCTCCTGGACTCTCTCGAAACCAATGGCGTATTCCAGATAATCGCCCCGTCTGCTACGAGTGCGGCATCACTGGGCATGTTGCGCGCCAATGCCGCCACCGTGTAGGGTATTTTCGTCACGTCGCGCCCCGCTTTGAATACACACCTCAACGACCAGAACGCCATGACGCTGACGCTTCGGACTCTTATTCACGTCGTGCCACCTTCAGCTCAAGTCGGTAGCCTTCACCTCGCCGCCGCTCAATTTCCCCCATGCTTCGGTGGTGCAATTCTCCGCCGAGGGAAAACTAAGAGCCGCAGTTCTTCAGGCAACAACTGCGCTGTGGTTGAAATTTTCAAGGCCTCATACTTTGCCATCTAATGCAATCGCATGGTGTCACGACCAAGGGCGCTATAACGTAACGCTATTCCAAACTTTTCTATTGCGATTCTGCAATCATCCTTCCGCCATTGGCCAACAACACTTTGTAACCACCCTCACTTCGCCTGTCTGTCACGCGACGTCACGAAAACCGCGGTAGCTCCCCATCTGATATGATGTGAACAAACTTATTATGCATGACTGCAAAGAACAAAAGAAAAACAGTTATTTCTGATTAAACGCCTTTTCGCCATTAGACCTCGGCTATTGGTCAAAAGCTTTAGGGCTGCACCCAGTTCACCTGCCTCTTACGCGACGTCACAAAACCACGGAAACTCACCGCCTCAAAGTGACGTGTACGCGTAAAAGATGCATTAATATGCCGAACAAAACTGACTTTCTCTGAATAACCGCAGGCTGTCCCGTTTCGAAAGGAATAAAAGATGGCTGCCGCCGATCACTCAGGCACCGGCTACTAGCTCCTGCCGGAGAGCATGTTGGTTATTTGCGTACAATAATGCTTTTTCCGTGGCTGTGTAGCGTTTTAGAGCACTTTCGGCACGTTTACGACCTCGCTCAGTCAACTTTTCTTTGCTGATGATCATTTTAGCAGTATTCTTAACCTTCCGTTGCATGCCGCCGCGATTTTCGACGAGCCACCCTAAGCTAAGTAAGAGAAAGCGGACCAATCGCAGACGCCGCACCACCCTCTTCGTCCGGTTATGGATTTTCAGTGCACTGGCTCGGCCCCATCGAATCCCTCTCCGCTTGAGCCGTGCTCCTCGCCTCTTATAAGCCAATGAGATAAGACAAGCCGCTCAGTGTAGGCAATGTTATTCGTTTTTAAAGCAAACAAAAGTGACCTCCTATAAACGAGGAAAGCATTTGATTAGTCCCTTTAAACAACCCTGAGGGTCACCGCCCGATGCTTGCGTCGGCGGTTACGCAAATTTGACGTCAGGAGATTGGAATAGTTTTACGTTAGAGCGCCCCAAATCTCTTCACGACACAGGAGCTGCCATTTCTGTGATAAGTGAACTACTGTACCGCAAACTGAAAAAAAAAAAATGACGATACCGGTTCCTGACCTGTCATTACGGACGGCGGGCTAGTAGCACGTTAAGCCTTTGGCCTCTTGCACCGCTCCTGTTTTGATTGAAGACGTGCCGTATGTCGTCGAATTTGTCCTCATCTCGCGTGCGTCGCATGATGTTATCCTCGGTTGGGACTTCCTTTCCGAACATCATGCTGTAGGCGACTGCGCTCATGCACAACTGGCCCTGTATCCGTTCAGACCCTACGTACCCGTCTCCTAAAGTGGTTGTCGCTGCCGACATCGTCATTTCTCCGTTCTCGGCCGCCTTAGTGTCCATCCGCTGTGACTCTATTACTGATTCAAGTGCTTTTTACGCCATCTGAAGATTGTGCCCGTCGGTGGAACCGCGTACTTCCGTTTGCCGTCATCGAACTTGCTGATGGTTGCGGCGCAGTTTGCGCGTGCAATCCCTTTCCCTGCCCTTCAACTTCATTACACGGCGAATGCCTCGGCCATCTGGACACTTTTCATGCCGTTTTCCCATCCCAGGCATCTTCTGATGTGGCACTACTGCCTCTTGAGGCAATATACTTCTGCCAGCGCACCCTGCGAACGTGACCAAGATACCTTATCGCGCAGCATAGATAACGCCCTCACTCAAGCCCAGCGCAGCCAAGTCGTTCAACTACTTGAACGTTTTCGTGAGTCTTTTGATCTCGACCAACCTTCCCTGGGGCGCACGTCTGCGGTTGTTCACCGTATTGACACTGGTGACCGTGCTCCACTACGCCAGCGTCCATACCGGGTACCACCGACCGTACGCCACGTTATCAGTGACCACGTCGATGATATGTTGAAACGTGGCGTGATTCAAGAATCGCGCAGTCCCTGGGATTCTCCGGTAGTGTTCGCGCGTAAAAAGGATGGTTCAATTAGGTTTTGCGTCAATTACCGCCGTCTAAACAAGATTACACGCAAGGATGTCTATAAATTAACGCGTATTGGCGACGCCCTGGATTCCCTTTAAGGAGCCGAATATTTCTCGTCGTTGAATCAGGGCTCCGGCTACTGGCAAGTGCCCATGGCTGAATCTGACCACCCAAAAATGACTTTGTCACCCCTGATGGTGTATATTAATTTAATGTGATGCCTTTCGGCCTTTGCAACGCGCCTGCAACTTTCGAGAGGATGATGGACTCTATTCTCAGAGTATTCAAATGGCAGACCTGTCTCTGCTACTTAGACGATGTAGTAGTATTTTCCGCGGATTTTTCCTCTCACATCACTCGCCTTGAACAAGTTCTCGAGTGTCTCACTGCCGCAGGATTACAGCTAAACTTGCAAAAATGCCATTTTGGTGCCGTAAACTTACGATCTTAGACCACGTAGTCTCGAAAGAAGACATCTTACGGGATCCTGCGCAGCTTGGTGCGGTTGCCGATTACCCCAAGCCCTGCACTCTAAAGAAGCTCCGTAGCTTCATCGACTTGTGCTCGTACTTCCGCCATTTCATTCGCAATTTCGCCTCCATTATCGCCCCCTTGACGAAGCTTCTTGCCGGCAGCACTGACCTCTCGACTTGGAATCCCGAGTGTGATGAGTCATTTACAAGGCTTCGCCGATTCCTCACATCCCCTCCAATATTGCGCCACTTTGGTCCTACCGCACCTACTGAAATTCACACGGACGCTAGTGGTATCGGACTTAGTGCCGTACTCGCTAACGCAAGCGTGGCTTTGACTAGTATGTTGTGGCATATGCCAACCGTACACTAACAAAGGCAGAGTCAAATGACTCCGTAACGGAAAAGGAATGCTTCGCCATAGATTGGGCAATCAGTCAAATTGCGCTTACCTTTACGGTCGTCAGTTTGACGTTGTCACCGACCACCATGTCCTGTGTTGGTTATCGCCGTTGAAAAATCCCACTGCACGCCTGGCTTGCTAGGCTTTACGCTTTCAAGAATACGATATTCGTGTCCTTGATCGCTCGGAAAGAAAACACTTGGATGCTGACGCCCTTTCCCGTTCGCCCTTACCTTCTGAACCTGCCTGCTCAACAACTTCCACCTGCGATTCGTCATCCCTTACCATCATCGACATACCGGCGGAACAGCGCTAAGACCCCTGGATCGCTTCGTTGCTTCACCATGTATCTCGATCTTCGCCTGACTCGCCCTCCTGCACCCTTCATCGTCAAGCTCCGCACTTTGCCGTTTGCGAAGGCTTGTTGTACCGTCGCAATTACATAACCGACGGCCGCAGGTGGCTCCTTGTTAATCCTCGTCATCTGCACTCGGACATTTGCAGCGCTTTCCACGATGACCCCCAATGGGGCCACCCTGGCACATTCAGGACGTACTCCCGTCTTCGCCAACGGTACTACTGGCGCGGCATGTATCGCTACACTCGCCAGTAGGTTCGGTCATAGCCTACGTGTCAGCGCCGCAACACACCTCCTGACAGCACCGCTGCTCCTCTACAGCCATTGCCTTGCCGTGCCCTACCGTTCGACCGCGCTGGAGTCGATCTTGTCGGTCCCCTCCCGAACACTCCTGACAGCAACCGATGGGTCATTGTCGCCGTTGACCACCTCACACGGTATGCTGAAACATCGGCGCTGCCAACCGCCACCGCGAAAGACGTTGCTTGCTTCCCTCTTCAGCACGTCAATCTACGGCATGGTCCACCACGTGAATTGCTAAACGACCGTGGCCGCGTGTTTCTCTCAAATGTCATCGAAGCGCTCCTAAAGGAATGTCAGATTGTACATCACACCGCCTCAGCCTACCATCCTCAATCTAACGGCATGACGGAAAATTTCATTCGTACCCTTGCCGACATGCCGGTGATGTACGTGTCCGACGATCACACGAATTGGGACCGGGTACTTCCATTCATAACCTACGATTATAACTCTGCCACCCAAGCTACCACTGGTTTCTCACGATTCTTTCTTCTCTATAGACGTGAACCATGATACTGCAGAGGCACAATTCTGCCATACCGACCTGACGTTTCTGAAGCGAAACCTATTCCTGAAGCGGCTGCTTATGCAGAAGAATTCCGTCAACTGGCGCGTTCGTTTACCACTCATATTTAAAACAGCGCCAAAAAACACGGACAAGGGAGGACACAAGACGAGCACTGACTGCCAACAACACCTTTATTGGAGCCTGCGCAAATATATACAATTTGCAACAGGCATAAAGAGAGTGAAAGAAGGGGAGGGGAAGGCGAGTCATCGTCGGTCAACTACTGCTGCGCAAGCGTCAATGACATTAAACAATATAAAAGAAACCATAACATGGTGGACACAGGCCAAACTGCTTAACCTCTAAGGAACTTAAGTTCTTTATCACAAAGTGCAATAGAAGGGGAACTAACCCAGGTGGCTCCTAACTGACTCATTGAAAATGCCTCAAAGATTTCTCTGGCCATCTGATTGCTGTACCTTTTCAACACACGTGTGTCGTCAAGGAGTGGAGAACAGCCACACTTGGCACAATGAACAGCCAGATTACTGCCAGTCTTAATCTTGACACAGTGCGCATGCCCACGCAAACGTTCATTGATACAGCGTCCTGTTTGCCCTATGTAAGTGCAGCCGCAAGAGGTGGGAATGGAATACACTACATTGGTACTACAATCTACAGGCTTGGCGACATGTTGCTTATTGCACGGTCCAGGTGTTCACTGGCTTTCATTTATTTTTTGCACATCCTTCCCAACTTGTTAGGCGCAGTGAACACGACCTTTACACCAGCCCGGCCTGCGGCTTTCTTGATGCGATGGTACACACCATGTATATACGGGATCGCAACAGTCTTGGTTAAGACATCACCCGCTTCGCGCTGTTTCTTGGGGGAACGAGCCTCTTGCAATAAAACTTCCACCAAGGAAGACAGCAGTTGTTCAGGATAGCCACTTCTTTTAAGCCGCTGGACTTGATTGGAGAGGTTGCTGGACATCGAGTGGTGGAAAGAGCGAACGACCGCATTTCTAAGGGCCCCTAGGGCAATGGAGCACTTTACCACTTTAGAATGGTTGGATGTGTAGGGGAGAAGGTGTTTTTTGGAACGCGGGGCATACATCCAACACGTGTGCCCTTCCTGGAGGTGTAGTGCAAGGTCTAGGAAGCGGATTTGGCCTTTTTCCGGCAATTCTCTTGTGAACGTCAAACCTCGATAGATGCACTTGAATTTTTCAAACACTTGCTCGACCAGGGTTGTGGCTTCATTAGGGTGGGCAGAAAGGATCACCAGAAAATCGTCGACTTAGCGAAGCACCTTCTTAACAGGAATTGTGCTGAGTTGCTCCTGGAGGAGACTGTAATAGTGCGCCAACAATAGATCACTCAATATGGGCGCAATACGAGCGCCTATGCATATCCCGTTCTTTTGCACATAGAACTCTTCATTATGCTGGATGACGGTAGATCTTAGGTAAACCTGCAGCAGGTCCAGGAAATTGGCGACGCATCCAGCATAATGAAGAGTTCTATGTGCAAAAGAACGGATATCGTTTACCACGCAAGACCAGTATGGTATGGTATGGTAAAGCTATAATGAAGTCCTGCAGGTCGTGAGTCTTCACGAAGCGGGCCGCTCCCACGTGGGAACCGAAAGGCCGAGCCTCTCGGCCGTTGCGTCGTAAAAATCTCGCCATGACGCCTCAGCATCTACTGCCCACTATTGCCCCGGAACGCTGGTTTGCCTATGGGTTCCACCAACACTCCCGGCCTTTCTACTAAGCCTCTTGTCCAAATACCACGGTCCTTACAAAGTCCTGGAGAAAACGTCGCCCGTGAACTGTGTCATCGAGCCAGTTGATCGAGCCAGCTCCCGACAGTCGTTTCCGAGGGCGCGAAACAGTTCATCTCGCACGGCTGAAACCGTGCTACGACCCGCCTCTGCTGTCTTCTGCCTAGGTCGCCAGGTTGGCTCCTTTCTACCCCGGGAGTGTTGTACCGGAGCACATTGGCGCCCGTTCTGTGCCAGCACAGAGAGAGAAGTTGACGTTCGTGTGTGTCTCGCTCTGTCGGTTTTTCGAGCTGTGGCTGCCTTGTGTTAGTGGCCCTTTTCCAGACGGCGTGCCCACGTTGCCGAGACGAACACGCCTGTTTCAACATATATAGCTAGAGCCTCGTTAAGAACGTTTTGAGCGATAATAAGGTTAAAGAGACAGGCTGGCGTTACTTGCCCTGAGATATTTTAGATGTTTTTATACAAGCAGGGCAGCGTTTGAGTTACACGCATGAACCGTCTAGCTGTGAGGGGTTACAGTTTCTGGATCTTAGGCTAATGTTTCACGTAAGTCATGTATGCTGGGAGTACCTCCAACGGGTCAAGAAGCGTCTTTTATCTTTTGACTCTGCCCACTCCAAAATAGTAAAAGAGGGCATGGCGTTTCAGCGCATGGATGCTGCGCTCCGAATGTAGAGCCCGTATGCAATGCAGCATAGCTTCGAATGTCAGATTGGTCACCTGTTGGCAGCGGGATGCCCTGAGTTGCATGTTGGTGCAGTGGCCGAATATCCTCTGCAGATGGAAAAAACGCGAGACCCTTAATCATGCCTTACAAGCATAATGTCTCGCGCAACCTGAAGAATGTCGCGAATAGGCATCGATCGTATTCCTGTGGCCTTCAAAGGTTCTAATAAGCTTTCTAGGCTCCGCCCTCCAATTTGCGGTGACAGTAAACAAGGTTGCCAAACTAGGGATGAACGCCCCTACGTAAGGTGTGCGACATGAGTGGTATATTCCATTGCCTTGAAGAGCGGAAGTGGGTACGTAGGCCAAACCGAACGGTGCGTCAACATCCGGGTCAGGGAGCATGCGCTTAAAAGTTAAGAAAAAAAATATGGCATGTATGCACATTTGGTTGCCCATATTACTACGTGTGGTTGGTGGTGGTGGTAAAACTTTGTTCCCCGCAGTAGGGGTCCTGATGGACACTCGGCTAGGCGCCAGGTGTAGAGGGCACCTCCCGCGTTAGCACAGAGGGCCCGAAGCTCTCCGCCGCCGCGCAGGCTTCCTGGACAGCCCGAAGCTGGTCGTGCAGTGAAGCACCTTTTAGCACTTTGTCCCAATCTTCCTTGTTCTTGGCGTAGGCGTCACTCGATGCACAACCACACACCACATGGTTCAAGTCTACACGTTCAATGCACTGTTCACACACATGTCCGTCGTAGTCTGCGTCGATGTGCTTCATGCGCCAGGGGTTGGGGTGCGAGTTTGTTTGGAGCAAGTGTAATGTGACCAACTGGCTGCGGGTTAATTTCTTATCCGGGAGGGGAAACTCTCGTCTGCCTAAATAAAAGTGCTTAGTGAGCTCGTTGTACGTTAATAATTGATCCCTGTACTCGATATCTTGCGCCGCCTCGTGTGCGATCTCGTTGAGATTCCGCAGGCCGCCCCCTAAGCTACCCATGTGTGCCTGGAACCATGCGAGGGGGTGATCGGTGATGTTACTTCCGCCTAAGCTTCGTAACGTCGTCTTGTCTATTCCGCCCTTGGTGAAAGATCCAGTGGCTGCTGTAGAGTCGCTGTATACAGTTGTGATGCTCGAGTCTTTGAGAGCTAGTGCTATCGCTGCTTGTTCAGCTACCTCTGGCTTCTTGGTGTATAGCGTGAGTGAGTGAGTTGCGCATTCGCCCGTGCCCATCGATTACTGCTACCCAGTAGGCGTGCTTTCCCGGTATGTACGCTGCATCCACAAAAGCTGTCTGGTCGGAAAACCTTGCGCGTCCGCCGCGAGGGCACTGCCGCAGACGATTCTTCTTCCCTGATTGTGGATCGGATGTACGTTTTATGGGAAGGGGAGCACTTTAATTGCTTCTTCTGTGACTTCAGGTAACTGCAGGACGTTGTCCCTTTCCACTATGGTTTTCAGGCTGAGCTTGACGAGCCTCTCTCTGCCCGCTTTGGTGCTTGATAGGCGTGCGATCTGTGCCGTGTGCTGAGCCTCGATGATTTCGGCAAGGGTATTGTGCACTCCTAGCTTTAAGAGTAGATCAGTGGAGGCATTATCGGCGAACCACAACGCAGTCTTGAAAGCTCGGCGTATGTGTGCTTCGAGCCTTTTCAGATGTTCTTTTTTCCAGTTGAGCATCGCAGCCACGTATGTGATGTGACAGAGTACAAAGGCATGGACGTTCCTAATGGCGTTGTTCTCGCTCAGTCCCCAGTGCCTATTCATGATGCGCCGAAACATTCGGATCGCGTTCGCAATCTTGATCGTGATGGTAATGGTGGTGTCCAGCATCACCCAGTTGGAGCCGTTACTTTGGATTAGTCTTAGTATTCGTATTTTGTCAACCGTAGGTATGCAATTTCCATCCCTGTCGTGTAACTCTATGCATGGAGTGTGGTGTCTGCGCCAGTCGTTGGACGGGCGCCCTAGTCTTGGGGGGTGGTAGATGAGCAGCTCAGATTTTCTGGAAGAACAGCGAAGTCTCATTGGGGTGAGATGGGCCTCCGTAACCTAGATGGATTCTTGCATGAGAGCTTCCAATTCCGCATCGCTGCCACCTGTTCTCCAGATGGTGACATCATCTGCGTATATGGTGTGCTCCACATCGGCAATTTCACCCATTGCGCGAGAGAGCTTTGTCATCGCCAAGTTAAATAAAAATGGCGAAAGTACTGAGCCTTGTGGTGCTCCCTAATCGCCCAGATCAAAGCTCTCCGAGACGTGCTCGCATATCCGGAGAGTGGCCGTTAGATCCTCCAGAAACGCCTTAACGTAGCGCTAGAAGCGTGGTCCGAGATTGTGGTCAGATATGGCTTTGAGAATGGCTTGATGTTGGATGTTGTCAAAAGCTTGCTCCACGTTGAGTGCCAGCAGCACCTTGGTGTCTCGTGTGGGGCGATGCAGCAGACTTTTCTTGATTCGTAGCATAGCGTCTTGCGTTAAAAGACCGGGCTTATAGCCGATCATATTGTAGGGGAATTACTCTTTTTCCTCTACGTATTCCGATAGTCTATTCAGGATGACTTGTTCGGCTAGCTTTCCGAGGCAGGACGTTATTGAGATCAGCCTCAGGTTTGGTGGCCCCAGCGGGTTGCGCGGTTTTAGGATGAGGACCGTGTTGGTATATTTCCACGCTGCAGGTAGATGGCTGGTTTTCCAGGCTTCGTTGATTTGTTGCGTTAGTAACGTGACTGAGTTGTCCTCTAAATATCGGAGAGCCGGATTTGTGATACCATCGGGGCCTGCTGCAGAGTTACTGTTGAGTTCGTGAATTGCGAAACGTACTTCGCTTTCTGTGAAGTCCGTATCTAGCTCTGAGTTTGGGGCGCCGTCATAGTTCTCCCTTTGTAAGGTACTGGGTTGCCTCAATTTAAGCGGTAAGTACCGTTTGGCAAGGTCATCTACAAGTGCTTCGGCAGTACTGGTTTGCTTCGCGCGGTGTACTAATTTGCTTAGCCTGATCTGTTGCATAGTTCTGGACTTTGTTCCGTTTTCGTCGAGGAGATGCTTTATGAGGCCCCACCCACTCCCTCTGCGTATTTGGCCGTTGAGGGAGTTACAGACTTCGTCCCATTGTTGTTGAGAGAGAACCACGCAGTATTCTTCAATGGTCTTGTTGAGTTCGGCAAGTTTCCTTCGTGGTCTTCTGTTGAAACGTAGACTCTTCCACCTCGCTAGAATGGAATGTTTGGCTTCGAGAAGATTAGCTAGCTGACTGTCCATTCTCCCTACCTTAACGTCCGCGGTAATCGTTCGTTCCGAGCCTACGATGTCTGCTTTGAGCTACTCGGTCCATCTCGTTATCGTGTGCTTTGTGTTTGCTCTTGATGAGTTGGATCGCTGCGTCTGTATTGCAAGAAATTTGTCCCAATCGATTAGTTCGTGCTCCCTTTACTTCTTTTCCAGTATCTCTGCATCAATTCGGAGAATATAGTGGTCACTGCCGAGGTCTATGCCCGAGTTTTGCCAGGCACATTTCTCTAGGCCCCGTACGAAAGTGAGCTCCGGTGTGGTGTCTTGACATGTGGAAGTGCCACATCTAGTTGGGGTTTCCGGGTCTGTGATCAGCGTGAAGTCGAGATCGGAGGCTGTCGTGTGAAGACGATCTCCCTTGCTAGAGGGATACGCGTAGCCCCATGCCTGGTGTGGGGCGTTAAAATCTCCACCTACAATCGGCGGACTCTCTTTGGCGATGTGCGCAATCTTGCCCAGAATGCCTCTGAGCCCTTGCCTCGTATCCTTAGGGTTGCTGTACAGATTTGTGAGGAAGATGCTTTGCTTGTTCCCTACGTGGTCGTTAGGTATGATCTCGATGGTGAGGTGTTCTAGGCAGCAGGCTGTGTGGCGGATGTCATGCCGAATGTACGGGATCTTTTTTCCAATCAGTAAAGCGACGCCTCTGCCTTGCTCATTTCTGTGGGCTTCGGCCTTATAGCCCGTAAGGGCCAGTTCGGTTGTGAGTGTTTTTGTAGCAGGATAGTGTGTGGCTTCTCGGTTTCTGATTTGACCATCTGCAGGAAAACCACCTTTTTTGAGGCGAGGTTGCAAGGCACAATTTCGTGAGACCACAACTTTACTGAAAGCCCGCATACAACTCTGCTCCTGTGCCTTTAGAAGCATTCTTTATTCACGAATACACCTATCTGTGTATAAACGAAGCGTCCATTCTCTTGCACTGTGCCAAGCTAGACTTCAACTCTGTTGTAGGAAGCAGCCAGCAGAGATGCTCACTTTTTTTTTTAGTTTAGTCTTTACCGCCTTCGCATGGGGAAGTAGACGTGACACTTGTGCGTTGCTCACTTCATAAAGTCGGAAGGTGTGCCGATTGAAATAAACAATAGGTAGTAGCGCTCGTCCTTGTCTGTAGTGTCTTCTTCGTGTGTATGTGTACTTTTTTGCGCTATATCTGGAAGTAACTATCTTAGACTAACTAGCACAACGGACGGTCCTTCTGAACGAAGTCAAGCTCGTGTCATACTTTGTTGCAGTTCTCTTCACTACGTAGTTTATTATAATAAACACGTGCGGTGCACCTTGTGGGCGAACGTCAAACGAGATAAAATTTATTCATAACAGGTGGAGGGTCCCGCCACTTGCATAACTGCCCAGGATTTGACGGCCACTCACTACTGAAGGCAGCCTTAAAAAAAATGGTACGCGACCCTAATTTTTCACATAGGTGTTTCCTTGTGCCACTTGCAGCTCGGTGTTGGTGTTCTTTAGGCTAACTTTGGGGACCGCAACACACAAATAGACTCGGAAGCAACTATTTTTCATTAATAAGCCGGTTAAATATCGTGCCAACTTCCTGTGTGTGACGTGATTAGTGGCGTCATTACTTCCGCTTTCTACTTGCGGGTTTCCAGAAGTTTTGCCAAAGTCGTGTTCACGTTGCGGGTCTCTAAAGTCTACGATTCTGCGCTTTGGTATGCGGTAATCAGTGTTTTATAATTGATTATAATTACTCCAACCACTTCAGTAACTCAACTTGTAACTAAATTTATGCTCTGATATATGTATAATGAAACCCATGAATTTTGAACTGTTCTACTTTTGCTATTTCCTTTCCCGATTTATATTGAATTTCGTCCCCGGTCGTCTCAATGACTTCTAATTAATTGTAATTATTCCAGACGCTTCAGTAACTCAAATTATAACTAAAATTATGTTCGGATATTATATATATAGTGAAAACCGTGAATTGTGCACTGTACTTTTTTTCTGCTTTATTTTGAATGTCGTCCCCGGTCTTCTGAGGAAGTGAACCGGAAGTGCTGCGCAGGAAACGACGGTGTCAGTCGATGCTCGTGTCTGTAAAAAAATATGTTTGGAGGCCGGTGTGAAGACATCGCTTCATGGACCAACGCTCAACAGTCAGCGCAACATGTCGCAGGACGCTGAATATATCGTTAACAAGGGAAGATGAGACATCCACCAAATCGTAGCAATTGCTACGATTGCTTCTCTCCACCGTGCGTGTTTCCGCACAACTATTATGTCCAACTGAATATATCGTATGCGCTGCAAAATCAGGGCGAATTGCCGCAGGCTGTAAGATAAGACATTAAGACGCACGATGCGCCATAGATAACGCAATCACAGCCACATTATCTCGCCCGACTCGATCCATCAACAAAAGAGAAGAAGAAAGCGCTCGGAAATGACCAACGGCGAGTGTCCACGCCTTAGTAAAAGATAATGAAACACATACTGTGGGTCTCTTACACGTTGCGTTGTCTGTCTGCAGATGTCTTTCGCTGCAGCCCCTATGAGCGTGAAAAAAACAATAAGTGGGTAAAACTACAAGCCACACAGCGCTTAGACACTTCTATGAATTGTGCCAGCCTTCGTGCTTCTCTTTTTGATTATCTGTAACCTTCGCGCGCTGTTACTTTCTCAGGTGTCATAGGTGGGCACGATTACTCTCCCTCTTTCCAGATTCGTGACTGCGAGCGAGCGCCGTCGAGTTTTATTTGTGGAGGTGGCAGATGAGTGCCGCCGAGTGGCAGGTGTTTCGTTTAATTATTGGCGACAGCCGTCACCTAGCTTTGGCGCTTACGCTCATATTATAACGGCGTGCTGCATCGGCCTGCGCGGCCTTCTTTGCAAATCATCAAGTGTCACGGACAGTGAGGTCCTTTCACGTAATTTCCATTCGCGCGTTTGCTAACGTCTGCCTCTTAAAAATGTATCTGGCAATTTCACAGGGAACGTATGGCCTGAAGCCACGTCGGCTGGCACGCAAAAAAGAAAAAAAAGAATAATAACGTGACTGAGTTTGGTTTTCATCTGTTGGGCGAAGAAATGAGACAGACAGCGAGTTCCTGAACTTGTCCCAATGCGCGCTGCTTCGAAGACAAAAGCACAGAATAAATAGCATGACAGATACAAAGCAAGAGCCAAGTTAGTGTTGACACAGGCTTTCGGGAAGGATGACGCAACGAATAGAACGCACGGATCCTAGCGAGGGAGAAGAGGAGGACATGGGGTAGCGCGGGTGACGTAATTAGATCGGCAAACGGCGTGCTTCTGCCACCAAGATAGACGGTTTGTCTCCACGATCGAAGAAAAACGTGGTTTGCGCAGTGTCACTCGCATATTTTCTAGAAATATGTTCTACGTAACGGCGTCTGCTGAGCTTGTGAGCGACAAAGTTGAAGAGGCGACATGTCTGCGCTTGTCAAATGAACAAACAGAATCCAATGAAAAAAAAATAGATATATGTAGAAAAGTGCAAATATCATTAGAAGAATGCGCTGTATGACCCTAAAGAAAATTAAAAAATACCTGTAAGCGGTAAATAAAAGAAAAACCTTCACTGGAACGAAAACCGCTATAGTTCACTCCAATTTGAAATTACTATAACTTGCACGGGACGGCAAGTGACGTAGCGCCATTTTTTAAAAGACATTAGAAGTTTCAGCGTAGTCATTGCTGAGGTACGAGTATTCAGCTATTGTGCAAAGGTGAACACGACAGATCGGTGTCAAGGGTTCCCCTCCTCGCTTATTTCCCAAAGGCGGGCCTCAGAGATGTTCATTTCTTTGGAATTTTATGGCCAATCTGCAATCTACAGTACAGCTAAAATAGGTGCGCAAATGACGAACTTACATGCACACTACTGTGACAGCAGAATATGTAATTTTCTGGATGCATATCGGTTTTGTTTACCCTTATGTTTACTATCATACGATCTCACCATCTTGGTATGTTCGCATCACCGGAGTCAGGAATCAGGCAGATCGAGCCCTTATATCCTCTAGGAACACCGGGAAGCTCCGACTTCTGCTGCCACGACAATGACTTTCACAACTGGACACCACATCTACTTTGCAGTTGTATCCCTCTATGAACACCTACTGTTTCTAAATCTCCAGTCCTATTAGGATGCACGGTTCTACTCGGAACGTCTTGTTTTTACGAGCAAGATGGACAAACCAATTGATTTTATAGAACGCAGAGCTCCTGTAGATAAAGAGGAAAACGGGAGTGTGCGGAAACTTTATTACCTGGTTTTATTTATTTCCTGCAGATTAGTCATAAATTATATAACAGCCGTCATCGTTGGACATTGCTAGGAAGAGTTTCGTGTCGACCCATGGTGCATGAAATTGGCTTGACAGTTTAAAATAGTATCCTCATCTCAGCTCAATCCACATCGCCTAAAAAAGTTTTTCAAAAGTTGGTTACCACGCAGAGAAGTGTTTGCACCGGATGAGTTCAAAAAGTGCACAGTGCGAGAACGTACCGATGAATATATGCACGTGTACTGCACGGCGTCAGAGACCAATTTATTCGAAAATAAATAGTGGAGCACACGTTGACGTCATCAGTATTCAAAGACGTGGTCCACTGAAAGTGCAACGTAATAAGTAGTTCAGGAAATACACTCGGAAGCAGCCGGCTTTGCAAACAACCTTGCATCACAAATCGCCAGAATTTATTTCCTGAAATTCCAGCAAGCCACGTGAGCCACGTTCAATATGATGAAAAATAAAACACTTCGTGAACCTATTTCTCTTCCGACGTCGCCAATAAACATCGCAACGAACGCCTCTCATGCGCGCGCAGCTTCACGAGCTTATCGTTATTTTTTTTTCTTACGTAAGTTATCATGCATACAAGCCATAAAAAGTATCACGTTTCCGTATTAAGACCTCGGGTGCAAGGAACGTGCTTCAGTTAGTTTTCAAATTCGCTGTTTGCAAGAAATATCTGCACATTAAAGCAATGATCGGAGATTCACGGCAATGCCTCTTTTATAAGAACCGCCCATCGGTGAGAATATTAAAGTGAGTTTAGTAGTATGTTGCGTAATGACGCTGTCGGACGCCTCCCGCGAGACCCATATGACGCATGCACACAGAAAAGCCTAAATGCTCCAAGTACACGCAAATGGTGCTCGCTCAATTCGCCCTTTTCTCACTACTACTGCCCGCCAAAGTGAAATATTGGAGCTTCAGACGCATTGCAGTGAGCAATTGAACTCTTGCATAAAATATGTGCAATTCATCCTTAAGGCTCGGATAAAGTGCAGTCGAGCATAGTACAAATATGCTCGGTTATTTCATCTTCTCGAGAAAGAAAGAAACAAAAAAGCAGCGAGCACTAGATTCTAAAGTCGTAGACAGTGTATAGTTTTTTTACCGTAACTGATGTTTATTATTACCAATCTAAAATAGGTTTCACAATGAAACAACTGAAGGTAGTTGGGCTACTATTGTCGCATATGCGGGCGTTAGCCATTGAATAGTAGTTTTAATCTGCTTCAGGCTCATTCGCACTAGGCCAACACGACAGCGATTTCGGTCTGTCGGCGACAGCGTTTCTTCCTTCGTGTCAACGCCTCTGCCACACTGTACCGACGCCGAGCTCTCCGCCGACCGTCGGCAGATTGTCGGCGTCGGTACAGTGTGACAGAGGCGCCGACACGAAGGAAAAAAAAAACGCTGTCACCGACAGTCGGCAGACCGAAATCGACGTCGGGTCGGTCTAGTGTGAGTAAGCCTTTCGGAATGCCTACGACATTTGTCGCTCAGGTTAGTTCGCGAGAGCCAAGAGATGAGCGAAAAATATTTGACCGAAAAATGTCGCAGTTTCGCCGGAAAGACGAAGCATCGATTGCGATAGCAGAGAGAGAGAGAGAAATAGCAAAGAGAGGAAAGGCAGGGAGGTCAACAAGGCGAGCGCGCCCGGTTTGCTACCCTACACTGCAGGAAGGGAATGGGGGAACTATAGTAATTTGCGATAGCACATTAGTATAGACAGCTATACTAAGTAAGGGTAGCAGCTTTATCGGCCGTATAAACTTGGAAACATTCGCTTACTAACTGTGTGAACAAGCATGGTGTCAGCGCGCACAAGCTAACGTGAACACATCACTCTACGAGCACGCACACTCGCTGTCAAAACGCTGGTGGGGGCAAGCGCGCCAGCAGCAGAAGCAGCAAAAGAAGTGACCTCGCTGTGGTCTATCGCTTCGACGCAAGAGCGGCGAGAACACAGCGCGCGGGAAGGTATGAGCCGTCTGCAGACTGCTTTCAAGATAGCCGTGCAAAGCAAACACTTGGCGCAGTTGAAGCGGCCCCCCTCCCTCCCGCGCTGTCTGCCCACTTTTATTTATTTATTTATTTATTTATTTATTTATTTATTTATTTACTTATTTATTTATTTTATTTTATTTTATTTTTTATTTATTTATTCCTATACCTCAAAGGCCTCCGAAGGTGTTTTACATGAGGGCTGGGCGCGTACATTTTATTTAACACAAGTTAATTCTTCGATTATGTGTTTAAAATTTTCTTATGTAGAACAGCTGAAGCGGGAAGGTCATTGCAGTCTATTGAGGCACGAACAAAAAATGAAGATAGATGAGTGGTGGTTCGGGCTGAAGGAAGATACACGGCTTTGTTGTGGTTGGTCCGGTTGGAATGGCGGTAAACTGGACAAATTTTGGAGTACCCGGGGAGATGCATGGAGGAACTTGTGGAATAGCGAGAGCCGGGCAGCTTTTCGGCGCAGTACAAGGTTAGGTAGGTTACCCCGCGACTTAATTTCTGTAGTACTGGAAGTGAAAGAATAATCAGAGAAAATAAACCGCGACGCGCGGTTTCGGATTCCTTCTAACATGTTAATATGGTTAGCTTGGTAAGGGTACCATATAGCACATGCGTATTCCAGTTTAGGTCTGATAAAAGTACAATATGCTAGATGTTTGATAGGGGCGGGAGCAAGTCGGAGGTTACGGCGTAAGTAGCCAATCATGCGGTTAGCATCGTTAGTTATCTTGTTAATGTGTGTGAACCATGACATATTGGTGCGAAGACTGATACCAAGGTATTTATAAGCGTTAACTGAGGAAATAATGACAATGACAATGATGTTTATTTGCATCAGTACATGACGCGAGGGGCATGCAGAAAAAGCTGCCACATGGACAGCTTGACGAAGCCGCAGGCCCCCGCATTAGCGTTTGCGCGGCGTTAGCGAGCACAAAGGTAGTACATCATTGTTTAGTAGCAGTACATCAATGGTACATCAATAGTACATCAGTAGTACATCAAGTAGTACATCAGTAGTACATCAATGGTTCCATCAATAATGGAACCATTGATTACATATTCACGGATGGAATCGGAGGGCCTGCAGTGGAAAGACAAAATGGATGACTTGTTAGTATTCAAGCTCATTAACCATATTTTGCACTATGTTTCGATGAGAAAAAGATCAGCTTGAAGAGCTAGCACGTCGTCAGTATTATTGATTTGTCGATAGAGCATGCAATCTTCAGCAAATAAGCGTATTTCTGATGAAATGTTAGTCGGTAGGTCGTTAATCTATACAAGGAAAAGTAGGGGGCCAAGTACAGTTCCCTGCGGAATGCAAGCATCTACAGGGGAAAGAGCAGAAGAGTGACCATTAGCATATACAAATTGTTGTCCGTTAGTTAAAAAGCAATGTATCCAATCAAATGCATGGGGGTTAAGATTTAGTACCGAAAGTTTTTGAAATAATCGGTAGTGAGGTACTTTGTCGAAAGCCTTCTCGTAGTCAAGGAACAACGCATCAACGGGAGTGTTAGAGTAAAGACTAGAACTGATATCGTTAATAAAGAGTGCGAGTTGGGTGTCGCACGACAGACTTTTTTGGAGTGCTTCTTGGAAACCATGCTGGTTAGGGGGAAAAAAATTTACCGAAAGCAGAAATTTGCAATTTGAGAATAAAGAACGTATTTAGCGCGCGAGATTAAATCGCGATCGTCAGCTCCTCTTGCGTCCGGTCGCGAAACGCGCAGTTGCTGCCGGAGCACAACGCAGCCCCTGATCTCCGCCCCCCATCGCTTCCACCCACCCACCCCCGACGGCCTTTCGCGCGACGAAGACGGAGAGTTTGCTCTCCGCTTTCCTTCTTCGCGTGCGCCAGAGTGAACCGCGATTCTCGGCTTCCCTCACGTGCTTTCATACGCACGTACAGCATACGCCGCGCGGCGACGGTGTTATCGCCCTTGGACTTTATACCGAACATCACGGCGACGGCGGAAACGCGGTGGGAGTGTCCACATAATCGCTATCGCAATAGAGCAGACAACTTCAAAGAAAAGCCGTAAGTCGCATTCAAAGTACTGATCAGCAGCACGACAGCTATGACCCCGACGGCAAAATGACGACACCATCTATGATGACCATATTAATCCCATCGACGGGACGACAACGTCCGGACCTTTCGGAGAGAGCAAACATACGCGGATGCACGGGGGCGACGCCATCGAGAGAGAGGTGCGCGAGGCGTGCACGGCCGGAGTTGAGGAGGAGTAGCGTGTGAGCACGCGAAAACACACACGAGGGAGCGTGCCGCGCCGTGTGTTGGGAGAGGGTACGTGGCGGCGTAATCTAATACCTGCGCTCAACTTGCCCTTCAGGCCGCTTCATTTTCAATTTTCGGCAGCAAAGTTTTCACTCACATTCAGAAAAGAAGGAACACAGATGCCAGCCGCCTTAAAGCTCATGTGGCGGAGCTACGGGCACTACTTTCCATATCAAGAACCTCTTTCCATCCCTCTACAACGCATCACACTCAAAGGCAAAACGTTCTCGCAGTTGGCGCTCTCATAGTATTCCTATGATCCAGCTCTGCAGTGGAGCCACTCCTCGCGCGGACAGGAGGCAAATACCGCGCGGTGTTCCATTTGCTTTTTTGTCTGCTGGTCGCGAGCTACATGCGGCAACTGTACTCAAGCGCTGAGCAAGATGACGCTTCTTAGTGCAGGCTAAGCTAGAACGAATGGCGTAGTCGGAGAGGTGCCAACCCCCAGACATCTTTAGTTTGTGTGTGCATGTATACACGCACATATACAAACACACGCACGAATGTACATATAAAGTATCGGACCCCCCTCGATCTCTCGAGATAAAAGCCTGGCTACGCCCGTGGCTACGCCCGCGTGCAAACGCGCATTACCTTGCAACAAAAAGTGGTGCAATGCTTTTCAGCATGCATATGAAGTTTTCTCGCGGAGGCGCAAGGCAAGAAATGTTTTAAAGGGTGTTTAAAGAAAACTTCACCCACGTGTGGTAGACAATTATGTGAGAACATTTTGGCTGCCGAAACGAGACGAATAATGAATGTCGCCAACAGAACAATCGTGCCTACAATTATGTCAGTGACCTTGACAGTCATTCATCACTAAACATCGTACACAGCAGCTGCCCGCTTTCTATATATGCGGTGCAGACACGTAAACTTAAACGCATTTCAAATGGTCACATGCGCACATCTTATGCAAAGCTTATTTTTACGATTCATACCGCAAACGGCTGCTTCGTAGCAGCAAATCTGCAAGTGGAAAAAGATTCATGATGCACGAGCTTCTAGATCAAACTTATTTCGTACAAGGGAATAGATGAGCAATGGCTGGTGGCAACAGGGCATGAGTTCTGGTTCTTGGATCCTTGGGGGGCAGAATTTAAAGCCACTGGAAAGGCAACAAGTTATTAAAAGTAACAACAGGTTATTTTTATTGGACTAATCACATAAGATGACAAACTGGTAAAGTAATTATTCACACATTGCAGACTGTAATATGACAGCACAATTTTCTCTATCTCTTCATACTACTCAGGTTACTTTACCATAACACAGCGCTTATTAAACGTACAAAAATAATTTAACATTCCTCCCGTCAACTAAGGCTGATCGAACAGGCAACATATTGAGGGCGGTAAATGCTGAAGCTATCGCAGCTGTCTCATAAGCGGGAGCACACGGTGTTTTCGCTTACTGCAAAACAATGAACACCAGCACATCAATCGACTTTACATGAAAAATTAGAACGCCGACAAAAAATAAAACAGACCAGAGAAAAGCCAGGGTGCAGCGGGAAAATTGTACCTGCTAGTATTCTGTTCTGAACACACTCTTCTGGAGCCGCATAGTCAGAACAATCGTACAAGCAACAAAGCCAATTGACCGAGTTGGTAAGATAACATTGTTGACGTATATGTGCAGCGCGCCGCAGACGTGTCGTCCTTTCTTTGTACCGCGTCTGTGTCGCACTGCACATATACATCAAAAACTGCACAAGTGAACAACCTCTCATGCCAGGCGTGCGCATTTCAGCGTGTACAGGAGTGTTACTCGAGATAAATGTCGCTTTAGTGCAAACAAGCCGAACTCGCATCTGTAAACAAGGCGAACGCACCTCGCATATCCTGGTGCCTTTCGGAGCCGGCCGGTCCCGTCCGTTCGCACGGCACCGCGTAAAAAGCTTTGCCACCTTCCGTGCGATTTGCGGAGTTTGGTGCGCTGCAACCTGTCATATTGGAACACAAGTGTCAAAATTATCTGCTTCGTAGCACTACACTAAAGTCATTAACTTAATATCCTCGAATACCGTACCTGCAACCCGGAGCTGATCGTTGCTACGCACGCTCGACGGTCCGCGGATTGCAATTTCGATGGCACTGACAGAAACGAGACGGCGCCGTTTCCGTAGAGTTGGCTTCGGAGCGCGCAGTTGATCATTTGACGTCATTCTGCGCCATGTGATCGCGCTCGGCGAATAGCGGTGCGAGCGGCGCCGGAAGAGTTATGCGCAACCACGGAGGAAGGAAACTAAGGAGAGGCCCTGACGTCACTCTTTGCGAAGCTAAAGTGAAGCCGGAAGTTGGCGTTGCTCATGGCATTGCTCCGCCTATCGGGCCAGCTCTCCTCTCTTGTTTACATTTCTCGCGAAACCACGCCGCGCTACGCGCAACCGTGCTGCCCGAACCCGCGCGCTCCGCAGCAATACTAAGCAATCGTTATCACGTTAGCATGATTCCGCGAAAGAAGGCAACATTTCCCACGGATATTCCTTCGTCCGTAGCCATTGCCGTGGCGCGGTACATTGCGTACAGCGTTGCATGCGCGTTCATTTCACGAACTTTAGTTCCTCCTGTCCCACCTGGCCACAGCAACATCCGGTAGAGCACGGTCCAGATAACGCAGCGCAACAAATCACGGAGACCAACGCAAACCTGCCCGCACGGCGCCTTTGCCACGGTACGAAACCAACAGAGCAACACGTGCGAGCGCACAGACCAATAACAAAGCCGCCATTGTGGCCCGAAAGGCGGGGCCACTACAGCAAAGAAATAAAAAAACAGCAAAACAAAGGGGAACCTCAAACGTCATTTCCTCCACACTTTTCTCCTAGCGCGCGGAGGGGGCAGGGCCTCTCCTCAGTTTCCTTCCTCCATGTGCGCAACTCTGCTCCCTGCGGATGGGGGCGAGGAGTTACGTTGTCACCATGTGTCGGAAGCACCTCCCTTGCGTAGTATGAGGGATCATGCGGCGCGCTCTTCATAGGTTTCGCTTACGGCGCTCAATAAAACACCACGCGGCAGCCCTCCTGGACATTTATGTAGGTATTCTCAAAACGAAGTAAGTCTTTGACTGTCGAAATAATAATCTTGGGCAAACTGAAAGCACAGAATCGTTTACAGACTATCTGTTTACCGAATACGTAAGTGAACGCCACTGCGCGCGGTCGCCGCCATGGAGTCTCCCGAACCGGCAGTCTCCCGAAAGGTAGGCAAACGCTGAGAGTAAGCTATGTGAAATATATTCTTATAGTGGGTTGTCTGTATAACCAAATGGGGCATAACAGAGTGCAGCCTCAATGCAGCGACCGCACGGGTTCGCAGCGAACGACTGCGCGTCTGCATGCATGTCCGCGCACAGTATTTTGCTTTCGCTGTAAGCGCGTTTTCGCACCGTGCCTTGAGGTTTACGCCGCAGCATATGAACATTTCACAGCACACTAGCAACCACTGTTGCGTGGACGTTATCAGAACTGTTCAAAAATAATTTCGTTATACCGACTTCGACGCCTACGGCGAGTGTGATGTGCCGTCGCGACGATTCAACCTTCTTTTTTTTTTTTGTCTTCTAAATTCTTGGACATTTCATTATTATTTCTCAAGTTTCGTCGCACTGTATGTTTATCGGTCTTCTCAGCGTGTGATTTCCCTCTGCTTCTTTTTCGTAATCCAGTGCATTAATTCATAACACAAACATGATCATATGCCATGCCTTTTTTTATGCGCTTCTTACCGCTCCCTTTCCATTCCAGTGAACTTGCCAGAATCTACTATTAACAAGTTCATAGACCTTATAAAGCGTCATGACAGTATCCGGGCAGCGGGCGCGGGCGAGCATCTCAGTGCGCGTTTTCTTATACTCACCGAACATCGCGCAGTCCCGGCGCCGTAGCAGAAATCTTCCTCGTGTCTGTGCTTGCTGCATACCCGAGTTCTAGCCGTTGGCTGTCTGCCGGTTCTAAGTTTCGCCAGCCAAGCTTCACGCAACTCCTTGCCCTGCGGCTACGTGTGAATAAGAGGTTGGATTGCGCAACATTTTTACGAGACACACAGAAGAGACACACACCACAGAGCGCTCTGTGGTGTGTGTCTCTTCTGTGTGTCTCGTAAAAATGTTGCGCAATCCAACCTCTAATATGCTATACCAACACGCCCAGTCGTCAACCTTGGCAAGTGTGAATAAGGCTGACACCGGGCTCCGTTGCGTACGTCCGGCACTGCGGCACCGAGCAGTAGCCCACCATGCTGCACGCCTCCAAAGGCAGCCACTACCTATTATAGTACTTTTAAATGTTGTCAAGCAGACACCCAAGGCGGTAAAGCCTCAACACTTAATCAGAACCGCGGCGCAGGTGGGACTTTAAACTTCCGTTTTCAGCTCCCTTTTGCGCTTCCGAAGCAGCCGAAGCGGCCGTTGCGTCCATGTGATCCCTTATGCCACGTCACGCCGACGGTGACGTCAGCTTTTCCAGTGGTGGAGCTCGCCCCCAATACAGGTGCACCATAGAATAAAGAACAACTTTAGAGAAGGGAAACTGTACCTTCCACAGTGGTTCGAAAATAAGAAGCGGCAGCGCATGGAACTTAGTGGGGGGCCCGACAGACGGCGCTACTTAAACAGGAAGCGGAAATGTTTTTTTTTTTTTAGTACAATATTCAATATGGCTGCTTTATACCGGTGCCGTACGCTGGGTACGCGCCGTGCTCGCCTCGCTGGCTTTGCGGCATGCCTCAGCTGCCGCGTTTTAATGGCCAGGAGACTAAAGAGCCTCTACTGACGCCCATGCAAACAAGCCACAAGTGAGTGAACAGGACGTGCGACTTTATTGGCAGAAGAAAAGTAGTGCACCTTCTCATACAAGATCAGAAATAAAATTTGCATGTCGAGATGCGCTGAAACCATTAACGCGAGCTCGTAAACTGCTCACTTTCGTCGCCGCACATGGCGATCTGGTAACGAGCGACAATCAGTAGCGCAAGCAAATTGGGCAGTGCACCACCTGTTTGCTTTAACAGTCGCCGTAACTTACATTGCGAAGCAATCGGGTGACGCAAGGCATCTGCTGCCGCAACCAACACAGCGACATGGACTAAACGGCATTTTAGCGTTCCCGCCTTTCCAACCTGCACGTTTCTTTTTGTTCTTTCGGGGGCCGCTAATGTGTAACTCATAGTTGGTGCCCCACATTCTCAATGTGGGCATCACCATTTTGCAGCCAGTTTTGCAGGCCTTTCCACCTATGTGGCTATCAACTTCGGACCATGTAATAACGTGTGCTGTCTCCGCTCACGCCACATCACGGCCGATGAAGGCCCACAAGCATAATTTGCCGGCGGCTGCAGCAAGAAATGTCGAATGGGGAGAGCACCAATTACGGTGCATGTAAATTGGGAGTCATTGTCGCTGTGTGGACTGCAGAAGCAGATGGTTACCTCGGGAGACGGTTGCCCATGCAGCTAACCAGGTCGCCACATTGAAGAAACAGAACACGGCGACCATTATCAAATTAGACTGCATTCAATCACCGCATAAGGTTCAGACAATACACTGTACATTGGCTAAGATCCATATGACAACAGTGGGCATTCACGCACTACAAATTGCATACAGCTTATTCAGCTATCCGACTTCAGGCACAGTGCTTGCCTACGTCGCACATGGTGGTCTAGTAACCAGTGACAACCAGCAGCACAAGCAGATTGGACAGTGCCCCACCTATTTACACTGACAGTCACCGTAACTTGTACTGCGAATCAATCGGGTGACGCAGGCACCTGCTGCCATAGCCAACACAGCGACATGAACTACCCGGCATCCTAGTGTTACCTCCTTTCCTACATGCACGTTTCTTTTTGTTCTTTCGGTGGCCACTAATGTGTTGCTCACACTTGGTGCCCCACCTGCTCTCAATATGGATGTGGTCTGTTTTGTGGGAATCGCCATTTCGCAGCCACTTTTACAGGCCTTTCCAACCATGTGGATATCAACTTCATACACTTCAAACCATGTAATCATGTATGATAGTCTCTGTTCACGCCAAATGGCCAAAGAAGGCCACAAGCATGCTTTACCCACGGCTGCAGCAGGAAAGGACGAACAGGGAGCACCAATCACACTACATGTAAACAGGGAGTTTGTGTCACTGTGTGGACTGCAGGAGCAGGTGCTTACCTCGAGAGGCCATTGGCCAATACAACTGAACAGGCTGCCACATCCCAGAAATGTAACACGGCAACCATGACCAAGTGGGACAACATTGAAACAAGATTATGCAATCCAATCACTTCAGCATACTCTAACATAATGCTCAATCTATACATTGGCGCTATGCATTGGCTACGATCTACATGACAACAGTGAGCATACATGCACACGGGTTGCTTGCGGCACATTCAACCGTCCGACTGTAGGCATAGTGCTTGCCTTCGTCGCACACTGCAGTCTGGTAACAAGCAACAACCAGCAGCGCAAGCAGATTGGACAGTGTGTCCCACATGTTTGCACCGACAGTCGGCGTTGAATATGAGCAGCTTGCATTGCGAAGCAATCGGGTGACGCAAGCATCTGCTGCCACAGCCAACAGCAACATGGCGTGCCCGGCATTTTAGCGTTACCGCCTTTCCAACCTGCATGTTTCTTTTTGTTCTTTTGCGTGCCACTAATGTGTAACTCACACTTGGTCCCCCACATTCTCTATATATGGGCATGGTCGGTTTTGTGAACATCACTATGTTGCAGTCACTTTTGCAGGCCTTTCCACACATGTGGATATCAACTTCATACACTTAGAACCATGTAATTATGTATGAGAGTCTCTGTTGACGCCAAATCATGGCCGAGGAAGACCACAAGCAAAATTTGCACGCGGCAGCAGCAGGAAAGGACGGAACGGGGAGCACCAACCACGGTGTGCGTGTAAATTCGCAGTCTATGTCACTGTGCGGACTGTAGGAGCAGGTGCTTGCCTCGAGAGACTGTTTCCCAATGCAACTGACCAGGCTCCCACATATGAGAAATGTAACACGGTGACAAGTACCAAGTCGGACAGCGCCGAAACCAGATTCTGCAATCAATCACTTCAATGTAGCTTTCACAAAAACACAGGCTGTCGAGCAAGAATAGCAATCCTGAATGAGACTAGGAATTCAATATGGGAATGAGAAAGCTTGCATTCAAGAAAGAAGCCACTCTACCTTGCAAGCATTGAAAGCCAAAAACATTAACAAAAGTTAAATGCTACATAGCACACAGTGTAAAGGTTAATGCAAGACACACGCCAATGCTGCATCAGCTATTTCAGGAGAGGAATTGCACATGGCAACATACACTAGAAAGAACTGCTACACATATGTTATGCTACTGGACAGTGACTGGCATTAAGTATGAGCAAAGAATCGGTTGACCTTTATTGTTTGTATGAGGAATAGGAACGATCTCTAACAAAAGTGTGGAATGAAAAAGCTTGCATTCATTGAAACAAAATTATACTTGGCAAGAACTGGCAAGGCCAGGAAGCTCACTAAGGAAGGGCAAGCTGACAGAACACTCTTAGCCAGCGTCATCTGTGCTTATTCAGAGGTTGCAGGTACATCTGAAGACAAATAATTTTGGTTGTTGAGGTACCTGGATGACTCGGCCAATATCCGTGCTGGTGGAATGATGGCGTAGGCTCTTTTCACTCTTGAAACAGTCGTCCGTAGACTTGATATCTCATCCAAATAATTCTGGAATGGCTTCTTTGTTTGTGGTCTTGCGAATTCAGCTCCAGCCCCTTCCTGTTGGTGTAGATGGGGGCTCCCGTGATGACCAAGATGTACTTGGCACAGACTCTGTTGGGGCAGAACAATGTCACATGAGATACAGCAGAGATTATCCAAACTCATGTAGTGTTTTCTTTTATGTTCGAACTAACTATGCTGAACTGTAAACATGAACAAATGTTCATATCATCTGCTACAAACAACTGACATGTATCTCAAGACTAGCAAGCCAATACAGCATATATCAAGCATATTTATTTCTGAACCAGGTGTTGTTTACCTTGTAGTAGCAGCCAAAGTCCACACAATGACCTTGTTGTAGCAGGCAGCAGCTTCTGTTTAGTGCATGGAGTGTGTTGCTTTATACTGGTGCCATCCTCATTACTGCATGTCTGGAACAGAAATTTTGACTGCATCAGAAATTGAATAAGCACAATTTTGCAATATAAAATGCGTAAAGGTGCGACATATACATTGCAATGGTTTGTGACTACAGAACACATGCACATGTACACTGTTTGTTCTAGGGTGCTTAAGCAGCATGGTAAATAAATATGGTTACTCTCTGTAAAATTGATGTCTGCGTAACTACAATGCATGTCAACAGCTTAAGTATTATTATTAAGATCACAAATAAGTACATTTGTGCGCTCGTTTATACACTACAGGAGATCACACTGCTGATTTCACAAGCAAAGAGATGAAAGACATGAAGCTATTAGAAATGATGCATTCTTTTTGTGCATGAACGTGATGCACCGCTTCACTACTGCAAAAATAGATGTCCTGAGGTAAGCCAAACTGAACAGCAAGAACATTTGGAACCAACAGGTACGAAATATGGGTGAATTATCATGTGTGCAACAGTTTAATACATTAAATTCAGTACTTTAGCTTCAGTTTATCAAAAGGTTATTCGATTCTGTGAACGAAAGAAGTTGCCGGCGGACTCGAAAAAAAAATATATTGATAAGGCAACTCAGTCACTTATGGCTACGGCTACAACGAGATGAAAAATGTGACGCGCGTTCCGATATCGTTTCTCTTTCGTGAATGCGTGTATAATGATGGCCTCGCAACTGAAAGTTTATTTCGGAAACAGCAACGGAGGGTCCTGACTGCCCTTATGTAATGCAGCATCTAGTTCGTTAACTTACCTCCGCCTGTAAGTTAACGAGACGAATAAATTACATAGCGATTGAAGCAGTGATGTTAAACGACTCACCGGTAGTGCTGTCCCCAGTTGCAGCAGGACCCGGCTCCCATTTCGATGCAGACGTGTTCCACATGGCTCACGACTGAAACCTAGCTTTCAGGCTTACACCCCAAATTAAATAACGCGAGACATCGAAGCGCAGTAAACTGGTGTTAGCACAATATAACCAACCAATGTACGAACCAAGGAATCCGTACCTGCCGCGCACGCGAACATACCGGTAAAAATTTTAAATTCAGGCCAGAGGTCACGTGGGAGGTCGATGATGCTGAACGCTATTTTGCGTTTAAAATGACAAAAAACAACAAAGTTGGTAGTGAAAAGTACAATGTAAAATTAGGAATTATAATTTTGTAGTCTTTATCATGCAATAAAAACGCTTCGTTTACTGTTGAAGAAAGTTTGTAGGTTAAAATTGCGCTTACTACGGCGCCTCTAGCGGGAGATAATGTGCTCAACGGGGAACCTTTTTAATTGGTGTACTATGCCTGTTTCTTTAGCAGTGCCGCGCGGTCGATTTTTTCGCCCTCTGTGGCCATTTGTTGAACTTGAGAGTGTGCGGGCCCTGGGTGCACTAGCTATCGGCGGTTTAAGCAGTGGGGGGAAACCTCCCATGTTTCGGCGGCAGTAAAACCCCTCAATTTTTCAAAAGTAGCGCAATTCTTAGATCTTTCCGCCACCCCGCTCACCCTGGCGCGTCCTTCTCCACGCTTCCTGTCGCCCCAGCCTCCTCCGCTCCCCCATTGGCCAATCTGTGTCACGTGGAAGAGGCGCCGCGCTTTTGTATATTTTTTCTTTCCAGCGCGGAGCAGGCGCCGCGCTTTTGTATATTTCTTTCTTTCCAGCGCGCGCCGACCTCCATTGTTGGGCCTGCGCGACGAAAGTACGGCAGGCGGAACTGACAGAGTGCGTTAGCGTAATAGAATGTGCAGGGCCGAGAACTTAATTGCGATGCCATGCTGCTGCGCCTTCGGTTGCCGCAACAGACACAGCGAGGGCAAAAAGCTTTTTGCTTTGCCGTCCGGCGGCCGCAACGCAAAAAGAAGTGTGGATTCGCAGGATCGGGCGGGCTGACTTCGAGGAAGTGGCAAAGAACGCACGGCTTAGTGAAGTAAGGGCCACGGCTACTCACAACCTCTTATCTTGAGCCTAGTTCACGCCTTCCGCTTCGAAAAAGTGGGTGTTCATGTTCTGCGTGGTTTTTAGCGCGTTGTTTGACTTTCTTTTTTCGAATGTGCTCTCTTTGTTTCATGTAGTATCGTCTTGCGGTGGAAATGCACGCATCTGCAGCTGACCTGTGACATAAAAGCGACTTTATTCAGGGTGTGTTTTGAGCTCCACCAGAAGTTAGCACATTCTCGACGCTTTTGCAAGGCTCACTATGACTTACGATGCATTCTTTTAGCTTCGGATGTACGCCCGCATGTATTGATTTGGTTTGTGGTGATTAACGTTCCGAAGCGACTAAAGCTAGGATGGAGGTCGTAGTGGATGGCTCCGGATAACTTTATCTAGCTCGCCTGGGGATGTTTAACGTGCACTTTGATCGTAGAGTCGTACGTGGGCCGGTAAATTCCTCGTTGGCGTTTCATAATACTCGCGCGCTAGCGCTGCTTTAGAAGTTGGCGCCTCGGCGCGATTGTATTTCTTCAATAAATTTAATTTACTAGTGTAACAACTTGTCATTATTTCGTATTATTGACGGCGCCTCCAGGACACCAAAGCGGCAACGGGAACACCAAAGCTAGAACCAGGGCTGGATGGGGCTCGCCGAAGCCTGTGCATGCCAAGGGGGTATAAGATCGCGGACAGCCAATTTTGTATGCGAACACTCCCTGCGACGCCTGCATTAGTCTAATGTTACGTGCTCTTCAGAGGCCTCCGTTAACCATTACATGTGCCCTCCTGGAGCAGTACTTGTAAAAAAAAAAACAATATATCGTCACGATTACCAAAGCACCCCGCAATGAAAAAACGGCCCTGTTGCCAGGCATTGCTGACCGCACACAGCCGGAATCTCTCACGCGCCGACCGAACAAAAGTGTCCTGCAGGTACGTGAATGAACCTACGAAACCACGTACACATACTTTCACGCTGTTAACACCTGAAACTTTGGTAATTGCGCGTGTTTGAGCACACCGCGTGCTTGCGTCGTGTTTCAGCAACACGAACTCTCAACGTCGCGCGCTTTACGCCTTAAATACGCCTTGAATAATGGTCATTTTCTCTATTTCTTCCGCAATTCTAATACGAAATTCTAAAGGCCAGTTACCGACTGACGAAGAAAAAAATTACCGACGATTACGTTACTTCCTAATGCGAAATTTGAGCGCAGCAAATAAGTCTCGACGGCGGCGATGAGCCTCCGCTTCGGCGGCGCGAACTGCAGGGTCTTCTCGGCGGCGGCGCTTAGCCTCTGCTTCGGCGACGCGTACTACTGGATCATCTCGACGGCGGCGACGGTAAGCTTCTGCTTCGGCGGCACGCACCTCTGGATTCTGACGGCGACGGCGCTGGGCCTCTGCTCTGGCAGCTCGTTTAGCAGCAGCAGCAGCAGCAGACGGAGGACTTCCATCGGTCGTCTCGCTCATGGCTCAGAAAGAACTGGCAGATAATTTCGCAGTGGCGAACGGCAGCGGCAATTTCGGCTCGGGCGGTGCACATATACAGATCCGCCGCCACCGATCTGGCTCTCTGATTGCCACCGCACAGGGCGAACGGCAGCGGCAATTTCGGCTCGGGCGGTGCACATATACAGATCCGCCGCCACCGATCTGGCTCTCTGATTGCCACCGCACAGGGGTTGCATTGGAGGAGGAGCGAAGAAAGGAATTAAGTTCGAGCCGGCGCTTTGACAACCGGAGACTCGCAGGAAGAGGGGGTAGGGGGGCGGCGTGTACACCCAGCGGCAAACGATGGGGGCAGAAGCGCGCGCAGCAAGCGGACAACACGATAAAGGGAGGAGGGAAGAGATAGCAGCGACTGACTGATGCCGCTGACGCCGATAGTGAGTCAACCCCAGCTGCGGAGTTGGTTTCAGGGATACGCCGCCGATGCCGACACAAACAATATGATACCCTCGCTTCCGCAGCGCTAAGAACCAGGTCTAGCCGTGGGAAGGTGGTCACGTATTCGTCGACGTGCCGGGGCCTACGTGAAATAACCGGCGCGTCGGCAACTGAAGAGCACCCTATCCGCCACAGAGGAACAGGGGGGGGGACCCTTTCCTCCTCTTTCTGCATGGCGGCGACGGTGTTCTATGCAGTCACGTTATCTTGACTCTCTAGCGGCGTCAGCGGCATCCAGCGGTATCAGTCGGTCGCTGCTAGCGCTGGGGGGATGAAAGGGGGGCGGAGCTGGTTACGAGGCCGACGACAACGCCGACGACGACGCGAAACCCAGGAACGGACGCCAAAGAGCTGCGCTCTAATATCTCGATTGAAAAAACTGCTCCGCAGGGCTCGAACGAACTTTTCTGCGGATTTCCAGCCGTAGCGTGTTAGCCGTCGTCTGCTACGGGAGGCCCACCACCGGCGGCGCCACCGTCGAGGCCGCGCCGAGCGGAGGAGGAGGGAAGCGAATGGCGCTACTTGGGGAGATTGAGGGGGCGGCAGAGGTAATTGGCGCCATCTCTGTAATGGGCGAACGCAAAAATCCGTTTCCCTTGCATGGCCTCGTAGATCGTCGCGCACACGCGCGCCGATCCAGGTAGCCTAGCCCTTCCCCCTCCCCAACTCCTCTCTAATCGCCCTCCCTCGTTACTACCCTCGCAACTCCCTCACCTTTGACTGTCTCCGTGCGCACGCCGAGCAGCCCCGCCGGCCCGGAGCCAGCTTAGCCCGCTGCATGACGTTTCATGTTTCGTTATCTGCTGTTATCGCGAAGCGTGCGCTGCTGTGCGTTGACCGGCGTGGCTAGTTTCGTCAGTTTCGTGGTCCTTTGTAGCTGTGTGCTTGTGCTCCGCGATGTTTCACCCGTTTCACGACTTGTACCGCTCGTGCATCGTGCAGTGGCGCACAAATACCTCAAAAACAAGCCCTGCAAGGTTGTTCCGGGTGCCTAAAGACAACAGGTGAGCGCTCAGACCCAAGGTCATCAGAAGGCGCATGTAGTACACGAACACAGCCCTGTCCATTTGTGTGCTCCATGAGGCTGCGGACGTCGTTGCGCCTTGATTGTGCTACCATAGAGAAAGAAATTCAATAAGAGGGGACACTCTTCAAAAACTGGCAACAGGAAACACGTCACGCCTAGTTTCAACACCATCCGTTAGTTGACGCGAGCATCAGAAAAAAAGAATGTGAAATAAACTTCCAGACAACGTTTTATTTTTTTTTTATTCCTTCCCACTAAATGTAAGAAGTTTTGCGTGTAAATGAAGTTATACTTTGCAGCTTTTTGTTGCGTTGTCTAGCAACAAGCTAGCGGCACGCCAGACGCACGTGTATACGTCGTACGCCAGACAAGCCGCAAGAGTGAGCGAGGTCGGTCGTACAGTCGCAATCTTTTTGAGCGTGAACACGGGAGCGCGTGGCTTATGATACTACCACCGAAGTTTAGTGGCGCCTCACAATTTCTGTGCGCATGCGCGGCAAGAGTAGCGTCCCTTCGCGCGCATCACGTCATCGGAGCGCTCGCTTGTCGTCTGCTAGCTGCTTTTTTGTTTCCTCGGCGATGACCGAATTATCACTGTAAGCGAAATCGAGATGTTGCCATTATAAATGGTGTGTTCCTTATTCATAGCGTCACCCTAATTGCTTGGAAATCGTTACCTACTTTTCTGCTGGGTTTTCGTAGTCACACAATGCCGAAAGCAAACTTTTATTTTGTCCATTTTTCACAAAATAATGAAATACTCGGAAAAGTAACAGCTGCAACCTGGAATTAATCGCTGTTTCATTTTCTTTAATATTTTGTCATATTCCCTTTTGCAGCGACAACTGCCGCCATTAAAGACGGTAGGGAAGTGTACAGGGCAGGAACAGTTACTTGCTCTAAGATGCTCCCACTCTTGGGAAACAGCTACCCACAGCTCGTCCGCAGTTGCCGAATGAATAGGGTGTCGCACCATGGCTGCTTTTATGCGGCCCCATACGTTTTCACAGATGTTCATGTCAGCGCCCTTGGCCGGCCAGGAGAGCAGATGGACCCCACGAGTTTGTAGGTGCTCTTTCACAATTTTCGCGGTGTGCACCGGCGCAAGGTCATGCTGGAACACAAAATGAGCATCGGGGAAAGTGGCGTAAGGAAGGAGCGCGTTGTCCAAGATTTCGCTGCAATAGCGCTGCGAAGTAAGAGTGCCCTCGATGCGGCATAGAGGCCCGAGACCATGTCTTGCACCTGCGTGAACGTGTGGGGCGCGGTGTCGTCCGCTCGCCGCGACTCCCTGCAGATTGGCTGGCTCGTAACAGCATGGAAATTGTATTAAATTCAGTTCTTCACACAAAATAAAGTCCGTTAAGAAACATTTTCTTACCGTATTCCTCTTGTGCGCCACAGCCGCACGCGTTGGTCTTGGCGTGTCGAAAAAGTCGACTCGTCCGAGAAGATTACGCGGCCCCAGTCATCGGAAGTCCACAAAGCGTGAGCTTCGGCAAATTGAAGGCGTGACACCTTGTTCGAAGCGGTGAGAGCGGGCTTCTGTGCAGCCACATAACTTCCCAATCCAGCGCTCCTGAGGCGTCGCCGTATGGTAACAACGGAAGCGTCCACATCGAGCAGCTCCCGCACTTCCCTCGCCGACTGAAAGGGATTCTGCACTACCGCAGCTACCATAAGCGCATCTTCTTCATCTGTCGTTACCCTTGCCCGACGCCTATGTGGGGCGTCAGAAATGCGGCCTTCCTTCTTGGACGCTTGGATGATCCTATTGACAGTCTTCAGCGGCCTCTCCACCAATGCGCCGATGGAGCGCTGAGAATATCCCTTCAACGAAAGTTCTACTAATTTCCACCTCTCGTCTTCAGGAACACGGGCCATGCTGACGCTAAGCAGTTGCTCTGATCAATGCGGTAATGTGAACGAATATATGCCTTCCTCGAACACAGGGGTGGTCACTGTTACGCCCACCAGTATAATACGCATGAGTCGCAGAAGCATAGCTACAGTCCAACAATGATCTTAGAAACGTTTGCAAAAGATAACATAGTTTCAAGTTTATTCATACATCGTGCGGTATGTAATTTCAAGTTCAACATTGTTACCGCTCTTGAAGCGGTGCGCGTGTAGCAGACGACACGCGCGTGCTTGCGTGACTCAATGCGCGCGAAGGTAGAATTTTCACACGCGAGACGCACTGCGCATGCGCACTACTTCTCGCTGCCGCCGCTAAACTGCGCTGGTATAGTACGGAAAGCCACGCGCTCCCGTGGCTTTCCGTAGATCGCGACTGTACGTGCGAAGCTCGCGTGCTCGGCGACCCGTCTGTCTTGGATATAGCCCATTTTCTTGGGCTCCCGGCCTTCTCTATGCTTCTCTGGCGTATCGTCTGCATTTCGACACGGCACCACTGGACTACGGCAAGGTGAGAAATTGTGTTTGACAGTGTGCGGCGCATTTTAAGCACATTTAGGCTTAGTTCGAGTGGCGCAGTTAGCGAGAAAGAGCTCCGCCGTTCTGGCGCAGTTAATTTCAGTTAATGCCTCGTCCTGGGAGATGTTTGCGACGCTTTCTATGAGCCCCAACATTACTGTAACTTATTTCGGTAGTTTTTGGGCACGCTTGCTGCGCCCGGCTTATTGACGTAGTAAGAGAAAACCGGCTCGGCCATGTGACGCATTTGCGTGTGTACACTCGCCCACAAAATATTGCGGGGCGCACGAGCGCGTGGCGAAACGACCCTCCTCCTCCTCTAGCGGGGAACCCCTGGTGTCGAGACCGGCGCCTGCACGCACGTCCCTCAGAGACTGCAAGCGTGCATGCTTCCGCGCTTCCTCCTTGCGTGCCGGCGATATCCGAATGCAGCCGCGAGCTTCCCCTCTTGCGATTGGCGCTGTGGCGGCTTCGACGGGCACAACTATGTGAAGCCTGTTTAGAAGCTTGCGCGCGCCGCTGCGGCCGCTTTTTGTCGAGTCACGAGCGCTGACGCATAGGGCCCAGGCGTGAACACAAGTATTTTTCTTTCAGCGCTGCACCTTTTCGTTGCCAATCTTCGTTGTTTCTTTCTTTATACGAACGGGGCGTTCTCCCGCAGAAGAGCGTGGCAGAAAAAGCGCTCTATAGAAGGAGACAGGCAAGACGAAAATGAACTCTTGATTTCTATTGTATAAACGAAGTTTTGCCCGTCGAAGCCACTACAGCGCCAATCGCAAGAGGGGCACCTCGCGGCTGCATTCGGATACCGCCGGTGCCCAAGGAGGAACCGCGGAAACATGCACACTTGCAGTCTCGGAGGGACGCGCATGCGTGATTGCGCTGGTCTCGACACCAGGGGTTCCCCGCTAGCGGGGGAGGAGGGTTGTTTCGCCACGCGCTCGCGCACCCCGCAATATTTTGTGAGCGAGTGTACATGCGTGTACTACGTCGTAGCACCTAAGACAGAAGTTTTCGCGCATTCTGTGGCCCCCAACATTATTGTAACTAACGTCGTTATATTTGGGGTAGTTTAGAAGCACGGTTGCCGCGCTCGGTTTATTGACGCAGTTAGCGAAAAGCAGCTCGGCTGTGTGCCGCAGTTAGTTTCGCGTGTACTGAATCTTACTGGTAGAAGTTCGTGACGCATTCTCTGACCCGAAAAAAGTATTGTAATTTATTTGGTAACTTTTTGGGATATCTTGAGGCTTGCTCGCCGCGCCTGGGTTGTGAAGCTGTTAGCAAAAAAGCAAGCCTGCCATAGTGAGTTAGTTTTGCGTGTACTGAATTTTAGTGGGACAAGTTTGTGACGCATTTTATAGCCCTGCAACAACATATATCTTATTTCGGTACTCACGCTTCTCGAAAGCGCGACGAGCGATTGCCGATAGTGATAACACGGGAGTGTTGCATGCGCCGGCAGGACGCGTAAAAGATAACACGGAGGAGCTCAAGAACATGACATTTATGTATGCTGAGCGACTGAAAACAGGCTTTGCACCCACGAGTCTGACTTGAGTGCGATTAGAAGGCATTCTGCGAGCGTGTAACATGGTCTGGCTGAGCCTGTGTTGTAGCCACCTTTGTGTACTTGGCGTACCATCGTGTTGACTGAGGCCAAGCTGTTTTGGAAACGCGCAGTCACCCGTGTATTTGTGCACTTAAAGTGCAGGAAATAATTCCCGGGAAAGGAGGGGTGCTTGAAAATCGTATGTTCAGATTTTATGGCATTGTTTGGGAGGAGTCTTTGCTGCGAAATGTACGTAAAAGTGAATTTATCTGTAATGCCGCTCATTCACCACTTACGCACGTTTCGCCTCTACACGCAATACTTCTGTTAGGTCAATATACCGAAATGATACATGCTTGTAATTTACTTTCTTTCAGCTGATGGCATCCGGTGAAGCATCGTACGGCAATGACTGCTGCTTACCTGGTGCCACAACTTTGGATGAATGCAGAAGCCCGGAACGAGCATTTATATAGAGCAAGGTAAACATTTCATCATTTCAGAAGACTTCTTTCGTTTTCTTTATGAAATTGCACCTGACAGATTCGGCGCAGTCTTGTAAAGGTCAATTGCAATAATTTCTACTTAATAATGAAACGATTCCACGCCAAGGCCACGCGAGGTTCAGCAGAAGCAAAAAAAAAAAAAAAATGAATGCCGCGCCCAGCAGCGGAGCCGGCGCGGGCCCAAAACGCGCGCGCCCAAAACCGAAACCGGATGGAGTCAACAACATCCGCTTGGTGTGCTACAGTCAATTCGGCCGCTGGGCTATATGGGAGTGTCCGCTCTTGTTGAAATTTCTTTCTCTATGGTGCTACACTTGCCTCTTCCCTGTAGAGAAAGCTGACAAATAGATGTTCCTCCTCGTTGTCACCTGGTCTGTGACTTGTGTTTTTCTGTGCCAAGTCTCATTCTGCAACTTCAGTAACTTGCCCAGCTTTCCATACCGCCCTCAGTGCTGCTTCTGTGTATCACGTTCTACAAACGTACTAACAGCTGAAAAATTACTGTTAGTGTTTGTGTACTATCTCAGTAACCCCCGATGCGAAAACCGCGCGAACAACCTTCATGTGTAGGCATGATACGCTTTGTTTTTCTTCTAGAAAGCATGAGCATTGCACGTGTCCTACATGCAGATTTTTACAGGTCGTGTTTATTATACACAGGAGAGCCCAGTAGGTACGACTTAGTGCCTTAAGTGACGTAATTTTATTGCTAAGCATTGCATTCGGGTGGAAAGAAAAGTCGTGTTGTTGGCTTATTTTACCTGGTCTTTGATTGAGGAATAAGCCTTTCTGCGAATGTTTTCTATGTGCTGCTGCAAAAGCCGACTACCTTCTGTTTCCCTTGCCACCGTTACTCAAGTTGTGGCCTAGTGCAAAGTAATGTGATAATGTGTGTTTCAGTTTTAAGTACAATGTTATTTTTTTTCTACCATGTTTCTTTTTTCAATTTCTTCAGCAGTAATCAACATGTCACGCATTTCTTATACTTTCGTGCAGATTTATAAGTAAGCTCTTTCTTTTGGTATGGCTCTCAATCAAACAATGCTAGCATTTTATTCTATTTTTTAGGTATGTTGAGTGACATTGTTTTTGCCATTACCAGTGAGTTTCTCCTTTTTATAGTTGTCATGACTGTCATACATGTCGTCCATTTTTGTGCAATATCTTAGTGCATATATCAGAAGCTCGTCTACATTTCGGTCTTGAGGAGGTTATATAAAAATCTTTTTTTTTATGTGTGTGCACATGAAATGGCCTTCGCGTTTTCTAGCGCTTTCTTTCGTTATTTCAGCGTCTGTGAACTTTGTGCTTAGTACTCTTGTATATGTCATGCACCTTTCACCTTTGCTCATTTTTTGAGCGTGAATCACACCACATTATAAGAAAAATGTTTTCGGAAACGAAGTCAATAAAGCGAGACCAAAAGATCTCTTGTGTTGGAAGTGGAATGTTTTTTATGTCCCGGCACATGCTGGTATAATATAAGTATGGGCAAGACTGCGTGCCTGCCAACGCATAGCCCACGGCGCACCACGCGCCAGCTCGCATGCAATGCCAATGCGCTGAGTAGCGCGCGCATTGCTTGCGAGCTGGCGCGTGGCGCGCCGTAACAAGCGCGCTATAAAAAAAAGAAGAAAAAAAACGCGCCGCTTACGGGTAAAAAAAAAGTGAGCGGCGCGCGCGGCACGGGTAAGGGGGAAGAAAGTGAAGTGGGTCGGCATAATAAAACCAAAAAGGAAAGAAAAATATTTGGGAGAGGAGGTGCGGCGCGGCTGCTGTTGCTGTTGCCATGACAACGTTAACAATCATGTGCGCCGCCATTTTACTTCTGCGTCGCCCATTGGTTAGGGCCGTAACTGAAGGGGACCTTGGCGCTAGCGTCGAAAGAGCGTCTGCTCGAAAACGGCCAATGGGAGCCATACGGAGTGTCCCCCCCTGGTTTAAGCGCCGTCGTACGGAATGCCTTCGCAAGTGCCGTGCGAGAGGTGCGGATCGTCGCTAGCGCGACTGATCTGTTTCGTAGGTCGCTTTATTTATAGGTTGCGATTCATGTTTTCTACTGTATTTTTTACCAGTTGCTTTACTTACATTAGCTTTAGGAACCTGCAGACGTCCAAGATATCAGTGCTTACGTTAGCTGTTATCTTTTTCTTAGCTCATGCGCTGTTGTTGATACATTTGTAGGACGTGTACTTCCGTAAATCTCACATGAGCTTCTTCCTTTTCCATTCTCCTATCCACTCTGTAGTGAATACAGGCATTTCACCTAAATACTGAGTGGCTTCATGAAACAATTTCTGATATCTAGAAATGAAAAGCTAAATAGAGAATATTAGAATGTGCTCAGTAGATGTCTTCCAGAAAGTTTTCTGTCTTCACAAGCTTAGATATTTTATCATTTAAGATAACGAATAGCCTCTTCTGAGACCTCGCTCACCCTGTGATGGCTTAACTTGTTCCCAGTATGCAAATTTCTCTAAACCATCGCAAACGCCACGGTGGCAAAGGTGAGCTGCGCCTCGAAAGCCTTTCTGTTCGGCTGCCCTTTGTGTAGCGCCGCGCCTACACAAAGCATAATTGCTTCCTCGCAATTCACTGTCATAAATGCAGATGCGTTCCGCGATCTGAAAATACAGTTAATATCGGGAGGAGCAAGTGCGAATTAACTCGTCTCATCATTGAAAGTGTTCGCATTGAAGAGTTTGGCAATGCTTCTGTTAGCCAATCGTCCATGTCACTATGAAGGAAGGAGTTGCAATTCCTGCGCATGCGTTGAACGTAATAGATTTTGCCCAGTCTGCAAGCGAGTTGTACTATTATTTGCTCTGTTACCTTGTCAGTAGACAAGTGCTTATAAAAAAAAAGAGAAAAATGTGAGGGTATGAAAGTGGCGTCCGGCCCGGAAATAAATTTTTGTGGAAAGTTAGCGCCTGTGTGTGTGTGTGTGTGTTATTTCTCTTCTTCGTCGTTGTGCTAGTTGCGCATATGAAAAAAACTGCAATATGTTACACCAACAAGCCCAAATGCCTACACTGATGTGCATAAAGCAAGCACGGCGCGATTCGTCCTCGCCAAGCGTGAGCCTCGGAGATCTTCCGTCTGGAGCAACCACAGAACCAACGCGTCGCGCCGGCTATATCGAAGGCGACTTCGCAGCTAGCTATATCAATTTATGCCGTCTATTAGGAGCAGTGGGATGGGCTTCGCGACAGCTTGCTTGCCTACTTCGGTGCTCATCTGCGTACAGTGCGTCGTCAACTTGAGATATTACATTTATTTCAGTCTGTGCCATGCATATGTGGCGCTTAGCCTCGTCCACGTCACACTCGCAAGTCCGAAAATTCAGTTACAGGTATATACATACATACATATATATATATATATATATATATATATATATAATTGTGATTCTTCGCGTTCAAGCAATTTTGAACAGAGAAAAACAAAGCATTGTGAAAGACAATTCAACGAAGTCCTCCTGCAGCATAGAAGGCAGAACTTGCGAGACATATAACAAGCGCTGATCCAATGCACAGTGGAGCCATATAGTTATGATGGAGCGCAAAAGCAAGCTTCAGAGCAAAAATAAATTATACTAATAAGAACCGCAAAACTCCTAACAATTTAGAGCTGTACGTAAGGCTGGATAACGCATCCGTGACTCATATTTGAGGCGTGCGCTAAACGTGCCACTCCATCACCTAGTACCACAGGCATGGTATTGTCATCCTGCTATCATAGCGGAACTTTTTTCGAACAAGGAGACCACTCATTAATTCGCATTACTGGAATGATGAGTCGTCCGAATTAATGAAAAGAAATGCGAAATCTGAGTGCAGGTCTGAGGCCCTTTGGGAATCGATCTCATGCGCATTTGCAGCTATCTGGCTATCTAACATTGTTTAAGGTTACGCAACGCGACACCAGGTGGACCAACGTGTTAGTGTAAATTGAGTAGCTGTGTTCGTGAAGCGGCAAGCGTACGTGTCTGTGACGACAGCAGCACATCGAAGACCACGTTGAACGATCGTTTGGCGTCAAAGTATCTTAAATACTGTAACTACGTTTCGTTGTGATTACGTGGGGGTGTATTGTCGTCATTTTTTTTAACGTACCAGTTCTTGCCGTGCACTTATTGCTTGCCCATTGAACAGGTTGTCTCCACCTCCTTGTGTATCTTACATTCTTGCGTTATCGCGCATTTGCAAAGAATGACCTTTTTGTAACTATAGTGTACATGTGTCATGTTAACCTTTCTTTTTCATTTATTTGTACTATGTAACCACATTGTATTGTTTGATACTGCGTTGCTTCTGTTAAACTTGTGTTTGATTCAATCGCCACCCTTATTCAATGTTCCTGACGGAACCTGTAAGGAAACCTGAATTAAAAAGATACGTCATGATTTCTACGCAATCACATTTGTTGGTTTCTACATAGGTAGTGGACGAGTGTGTATGATAGAAACACATATTGCGACGCCATCAGCGATTAGGTTTTCTGCAATTGTGCGTATCTGGCTGCGTCATGTATGTGGTGTATGTAAAACGACGATGAAATTTGAATTCCAGTGAAGAAATGTTAAAGCATGATTAGCATGAGCAATCATGAAGTAGGTACAACGTCACCCCAATTTCTACGTAGCATGCTACGGAGAAAATACTGAGGAAAGTGGGCCGGTCCCGGAGATAGTCCAGTCTAACACGGAGCCTCAGAGCGCAAGCTGTCACAAGGAAAGAAGACAAAGAATTGGCATGGGTCGAGCGTTTTGAAGAGCTGGCTGACTTTGGAACGAGAGAAGCGTACGTGCGAGCAGCGGGCTGCCGAGCTGGAGGGCGGAAGTTTGATTCTACCATCAGTCGTACAATGTATTTTCTTTATTAAAGCAAGGCGACACAGGAACCTAACTCGGTACTTAGCTGCCGAAGAATACTTGGCATTAAAACCTCAACAGAGACAACACAGTTCCCTTTCGACTTACGCATATTGAACGGGCTTTCGCATGACGCGATTATCTTTAAGGGGTACAACGATTGTCTTTGTACAAAGGTGTACAACGCGCAATCAATAAAAAAAGACAAATGTGCCGCATACATATGCCATCTTGTCATGCTAGAGACTGTCAACGAGATAGTTCGGGTCGCGTAGTTTCAAGAATACAGCGAGGTGCTCTCGCGAGAACAGCCGGAATCGAATGGGAGAAACGCGGAGAAAACAAACCTTGCGGAGCTTGCACTAGTGGTGCAAGACGGAGCGTGTGATCGCCTAGCTTTTACGTGGCTTGCCTAAGTTGTTTGTATGTTTTCCGAGGTTATGCTAGGTTTTTCTAAGTTGTCTCGGCGGGCTTGACGCTGGAAGTTTTCAAATTCAAATCCATTATTTATCCATGAAAACACAATAAAAGTGTGTCCAGTACTGTTTGGACCCGTAGCCGTAGGCTAGTTATGGGTCCAAGAAATGAAATTCTATAATGCAGACACTTCGTCACATGCACAATAATAACTTGGAAAAGTGGAGAGGGGGTATATACATAATACAAATGACAAAAAGAAAGCATAAGAAACAGTTGCTTCAATTAAAAAACATCGTGCATAATATATTACAATATTAAATGAGATGAAAACAGCAGATAGATGTCTTTTAACATGTTTAATGCATGCGCTGAAGGAATTTGTCAGCTGCAAGTGCAAAATTTTGAGCGTATTTTATTTCTTCTGGAAGAGTGTTCCATATCTGAACAACAATGAAAGAGAGCCGTCGTTCTCCATAAACGTGGTGCGCGGGAGGTAGATTAAAGTTGCCTAATAATACATTTCTGGTAGTACGCGATGATGTATGGAAGAGGGACATATGGAAGGGGTGGTTGTTTCTTACGATACTGTTTACGACAGTTGCTGTTTTTAGGAGGCGTAGTGAATCGAAGGGTAATATCCGTAGATCGCGGAAAAATGGGCTGCTGGGGTGATCCTCCTTAGATTGCGTTATGATACGTGATGATCGTTTCTGCAATTTTCTGATTGGCTGGAGATAACTATTGTAGGTCCATCCCCATGATTCCAGACAGTATGAGAGATGACTGTGGATAAAGGAGAAATATAATATACGTAATGTACTTGTGTCAAAAAAGTCACATGCTTGAAGCAGTTTATAGCACCCCGATGCCACCTTCGCCCCAACTGCTAATAAATGGTCTTGCCAGTGCAGGTTTCTATCAAAGATTACGCCAAGATATTTGAAACACGGAGTGTATTCTAAGAGAATTGTCAGTACTAATGTTTACAGAGTTGGTATCTACTTGTTTTCTGCGGGAGTGAAATATAGTATATTTTGTTTTCTTGACATTTACAGTAAGCTTGTTGGCTGAAAATTATTTAGACACGTTTGCTAAGTCTACGTTTGCTTTGGACTGTATTTCCTCGATGCTATTGCCTGTAATTATTATAGCAGTGTCGTCTGCGTACATCAGCATTTCTTCGAATTTTAACACACGTGGAAGGTCGGAAACGTATATAGAAAAAGCATGGGTCCCAGAACAGACTCTTGGGGCACGCCTGCATGAATACGTTGTGGTGACGATGAGACATTATTTATGACAACAATCTGATGACGTTCATTGAAGTAACTAGAAAACAAATCGAGAATCCGTTCCCGAAAACCGTAGTGCTTTAGCTTGTACAAAAGGATGGAATGGTTGACCGTATCGAAAGCCTTCTTTAAATCGAGAAAGACTACAGCTACAAGTTTGTTGTCATTTAAAGCACAGTTTATAATGTGGGCTAAAGACTGCACCGCTGATGAGGTTGAATGGTTTGGCCGAAAACTATGTTGCTGTGGGCAAATTATGTTGTATTTGTGTGTAAAGCTATTGATTCTATTCGCAAGGATTTTCTCGAAAAGTACATTAATGACGCTGAGCACGTATATAGGTCGGTAACTGGAAGGGCTTGAGCGATCGCCGTCCTTGTATATTGAGACAACTCCGGTTGTTTTTAGTGACGTTGGGTACGTGGCGGTTTCAAGTGAGTGATTGAAGACGTGGCATAATATTGGACCCAGAATATCAATATTTTCTTTTAATATACGTACTGTAATTTCATCTATACCTGCAGCTTTATTACTATCCATGGTTGCTAATGTTGAGTGTATCTCGTTAAGTTCAATGTCATCCATACGAAAGGAGTTTGGGAGTGGGCTTGGTAACAAAGAGTTTATATCTGTATTATTTACATTGGTACCTGAAGAAATTCCAACAGTAGTGAAATATGAATTAAAGCTGTTTACAACATTCTGATCAACCACGTCCGCAAACGTTTGTTTGTGTGGCTTGCCTATAACACTATTCACGATTTCCCACAGTTTTTTTAGAGTTACCGGAGCTCTGTTCGATTGAACGTGTATAGTATTCCTTTTTCGTGTACGTATAACTGCCACAGATTCACTGCGTACCTTTTTGTACTGACCCAAGTAATAGCTGTTATCCCTATGCTGTTTCCATTTATGATACCAAAAGTCCTTCTGCTGCAATACTTCTAAAATCTGCTCCGTCATCCAGGGTGAGACGGGCAACTTATATGAGGGAACAGATGTTTTAATACTGCTGCTAGTTTTAACGCAAGTCAGGGTGTCGATTAGATTGGAGAATTCTATGTCGACGTCATCGTGGTATATGGTACTAGTGTCGATTAACTGGATATTCGATCTCAGCAAAGCGTAGTCAATCATCGTACTTACTTTGGCGTGCGTTAATTTCGGTTTTATGACGTCGTTGACCGTTACATAGGCGGGGAGATGGTCTGGTTGCATACCCCGGTGTTAATATTCGAGGTTATATTAGTTAAAAACATGATCAATGACAGTTGCAGATGTACTGGTTATTCTAGTGGGGACAGTGACCAGATTTTGAAAATTAAAGGACTCTAAAAATTAAATTAAATTATGGGGTTTTACGTGCCAAAACCACTTTCTGATTATGAGGCACGCCGTAGTGGAGGACTCCGGAAATTTCGACCACCTGGGGATCTTTAACGTGCACCTAAATCTAAGTACACGGGTGATTTCGCATTTCGCCCCCATCGAAATGCGGCCGCCATGGCCGGCATTCGATCCCGCGACCTCGTGCTCAGCAGCCCAACACCATAGCCACTGAGCAACCACGGCGGGTTTAAAGGACTCTAGTAGATACGTGTAGTCACTATGGTTTGTATGACTGGTGTCTGTGTTAATGTCATCACTAATTATAACCAGACCGTTGTGTCGTGACACTAGAGTGAAAAACATAGATTCAAGTTTTTGAAGAAATAAAGCTTCAGGTGAATTAGGTGGTCGATACACGACACCTATGATAACAGAGTTGTCCAGTCTGATATATAAGGCTTAGATATCACATGTGCTGCAGGAGACATTGGGCAATGCTGAGTAGGTACGACTGTTATGAACAAAAAGGGCTACACCACCACCACGCGAAAGTTAATTACTTGGATGATAAATTGTGAGATAATCAGGAATAACATCTTCACCTTTTTTGAGCCAAGTTTCAGATATCGCAATGACATCATGTTTTTGGTACCGAAGAAGATAAGCAAGAAGCAAGTTCAAGTTTCTTCTTAAACTGCGTATATTGCTGTAGAATATGTGCAAGCTACTATTGTCCATCTTCGTGAACGCCATGTATATGCCATGAAATAGCTGCGGCTAGGAATCAGTTACTAGAAAATTTTTGCAAGATCATCTTCACATGTCACATGGACGACTTTCGAATTGTCTGCTTTCGTTGACAGGATTTTACCATTTGAAACCCAGGCAAATTTCCAGCCTTTTTCTTTTTTCAATTGGATGGTCTTGCCTGGCAAGATTTTGTTTTCAGGGCAGAGGTGGTCATTCACAAAGATTGGGTCGTTATCCTCAAAGCCAGGCATCTTTGTGTTCAATCGGTTTTTCTCGGCTGCTTTAAAGAATTTGTCCCGCGCACAGCTTGAGTTGAACTTCACAATTATATTTGGTAGCCTTGATCCTTGAACCGGAGCTCTATGCGCGACATCTATGTCGCAAGCAGAGAGATCCAATTTCAGGCACTTGGCCACCTTCTGAACTGTGTCGTTTCAGTTCTCGTTCCCTGTCTCTGGCACTCCTTTTAGTTCAATGTTGTTGCGCCTACTGTATTGCTTCAATTCAACAAGATCCTTTTTTAAGTCCCCAAGGCTTTTCCATAGCCTCTGGCAGTCCCATTCACTGTCTTCACTCCGCTTCTTCACCTGGCGTAAATTTCGGATTTCGCTTTTGAACTCATGGAAGCTCTCACTGTTGAACTGAACGGATTGTTTCATGGTCATTACGTCAGTCCTAAGTTCACCTACGGCCTCGATAAACTTCGCTGTCAGTTCAATGAACAGCTTTGCAGGTTCCTTAATAGAATTTGGTGCCTTTTCAGACATGGATCTGGCAAAATCCTTCAACACATCCATAGTCTGCTGAATCTCGGAATCCGGCTCGAAAAGCAACAAAAAGATGCAAACAAGTAACAAATGGCATAAATTTCAAACCACGTTCAGAGCAGGCCGACAGCTACGCCAATAGATATAGCATAACAAGGTTTCTGAAAGGCACGCCTGCGATGCCTAAGAGCGATGGGTTAGCAGTCGTTGCAGAACGGCCACCCGACTCTCGTGTTCCCTGGACTGAAACTCGGAATCCTTGACTAGGCGTCGCCTCTTCTCAGCCGCAGCTTCAGCGCTGTGTTCCGGATCAGCTCGGCGGCGACGCATCGCTTCTCGCTTGGCAGTACGGCGCTCTTCCTGGTAAGCCGCTTCTTGTTCGGGCGTCCGGACTTTCTTCGGTTTTCCCATGGCAGAAGCACGTACGCACGGAGTAGGGGAGGCGAGAGGTGTGCCTCCGCGCCGGCCAGGTTTTACTCGCTTGTGACGTCACGTCTCTGCCCTAGGCACGTGGAGTGCTAGGACGTTGCGTGGCTCGGTGCTCTCGCAGGTGGTTGCTAGGCATCGCGAGACGGCGCACAGCTGGGCTGAGTTTTCTGGTAACGCTTCACGGCGCAACTAAAAGCTTAAACAGCTCCGCTCATAAACCGGGTGGCGATGTGCGTTCTCGGACAGGCCGCGACGTTTACCGCAGAAACGCTCATCGGCAGTGAGTCGTGGATCGAAATGGTCGCGTTTTTCGACTCAGTAGCGGAACAAATCGGTCTGCTGGGCGGCACAGTCAGCTGGGCAGGGTTGACTGCGATATGTAGAAGAGCTATGTGGTTGCCGAGAGCACTTGAGCCACCCGATCTTTATTCGAAGACGTACGCGCATTTTTATGCTCATTCTGCTTACGTAGGACACGTAATTGCCACGACATACAAGGGCGCAGAGAATCGAAGACCAGCAAATGTTTCCACGTACACAAAAGCCGCTTCCACCTAGTGGGTCATTTTTATAAGTTGCCGATACTTTTTCGACAAGACACAAAGATTCCACACTCATACATTTTTTATCTTTGCGCCTTACTTGATAGGCCTCTATAACTTTCCTCTCTCTTTTGTTAGTCCTCCTACAATGAAATCATTCTTGCAAAGATGCAGATAACAGCGGCATTCTTTTCACTGCGTTGCCGTGAGACTACCGTATCCATTCTTAATGTTTAGTCAGCGTTGGTGTGCCACATCGCTAAAACATCACCCGGTTTGTTCAATACACTCTTTGCCACAGCTATTTTTAGTGGCACGAGCATCGAGTTACGCTCTTGTTTCTTGCGCAGCACTTCCGATTCACCTCTTGATACGACCGGGAAGGAAATTCAGAATAAATCACAATAGAACAGAAAAAATAGTAGAGTACAAAATTCATGAGTTTCATTATAGGTATGATATCAGGGCATAAGTTTTGTTACAAGTTTAGGTACTGAAGCGTCTGAAATAATTAGAATTAATTAGAAATCGCTAAGACGACCGGGGATGAAATTCAAGATAGATAAGAAGAAAGAACAGTACAGAATAAAATTCATGGGTTTCATTATAGATATCATACCAGAGCATAAGTTTAGTTACAAGATAAGTTACTGAAGTGTCTGGAATAATTAGAATTGCAAATCAGTGATTACCACACACCAAAGCACAGACTCGTAGACTTTGGAGACCCGCCATGTGAACACGTCTTTGGCGAAATTCCTGGAAACCCGGAAGTAGAAAGTGGAAGTGATGACGTCACTAATGACGCCACACTGAAGAAGCTGGCATGATATTTGACCGGCTAATTAAAGGAAAACAGCTGCCTCCGAGCTCGGTTTGTGCGTTGCGTTCGCCTAAAGTTAACTTAAAGAACCCCAAGGCAGATGTGCGAGTGCCACTAGGAGACACCTAAGTCAAAGATTAGGGTCGCCTGCCATTTTCTTTGTTTAATAACTAAGCAGTGCTTTCAATGCGGCTCGCGCTAGTGTTCGCGTAGGCCACTTTTACAAGAACGCTGTTTTCCGTCGACACCTGACTTTATCACAAACTGTGACTGCATACTGCGTTACATAGAATGTATTAGTGGGACGTTGACATTGTGTAACACTATACGTAACGCCTTCGCAGATAGCGTGACAGCGCCCACAGAAGCAGTTCTGTATTGGTGCGCGTGTTTCTTTTTCCTTTTCCTACTGTTTTTCTCTCATATATCCCCTCCATCTTGCCCTACCCCGCTACAGTGTAGCCAACCGGAGATATGTGGTTAACCTCGCTGTCTTTCTATTGCCTTTCTCTCTCTCTCTCTCTCTGCCACAGCTAGGCGTTAATTAAAATTCTGTGATATTGTGCGCTAAAGTCACTATATGATTAAGATGCATGCCGTGGAGGGAGATTCCGGAATTATTTTGTTCACCTGGATTGCTTTAATGTGCATGCAGCGCATGGCACATGGACGTTTTTGGGTTTCACCTCCAGTGAAATGCGTCCGCCGAGGCCGGGGTTTGATCCAACGACTTCCGGCTTAACAGCGTAGCGCCAAAGCCACTAAACCGGCGGGTAACAAGCGTGAATGAATAAGCACCCTAGAAACGCACTAAGTGAACATAGTGCCGAATTTTGTGACGCGCATGCTTCCTTTTCTGTGTGGTGCATTTGGGCACAGATCTTTTTTTTTAAAAAAAAAAAAAAACCTGTAATGAGGTGTAACGACTTTCACGTTAAAACCGCCGGCTATGTTCACGCATGCGCGGCTGACGACTCGGCGCGGCTTAGGCAAATCACATGAGGCGAAACGCAAACTGAACGTGCGTTTTGAACAACGACCTCCGATCGCGCCCCATTTGCGCCTGTTAAAATCAAGGTAGTGTCGTCTGAATAGGTTATAAAATTAGCGGTTGGAGAGGTTGAAATTATTTCACGAACGTCTATATTAAAAAGGAAAGCGCCAGGAATACTACATTGAGGCACTCCGCAATTCGTTGGTAGCCTCTGGAAAAAGCTCCATTTAAATTGACACTTTAATAACGATGACCTAGATGGCCCCAGCTTAAACCTGCATTCTTTCAACGTAACGATAATAACCTATTTACAAGAAACAGTTTGTGATGAATGTGGTTAATAGCTTTTGTGATTCCGAATCCAATTAAGTTGCTCTGTTTCTCTCCGGAAACAACGTATTGCCACTCTATGCGGATGCCATTTAAATGGCTCCCTAAGCTTCGTTCATGTAGTGTCTGGTGCAGGGATGCCGCAGAAAAGAAGGATAAAGAAAACAAGTGACATTAACATAGAGTGAGGCACTCAATATACATTAACGATTCACCTCTGCACGTGTCCTCGTACGTTCGTTTGTTCGCAGACGACTACCCTATTTATCGAACAGTTACTAGCACATCAAATCAAGACTTACTTTAGGACGACATTAGCTGTTTACTGCAATGGTGCGACCGTTGGATAATGAAACTTAATCCAAATAAATCCAACTTAACGGCATTTTCTTATCGCTGCGCTCCATTTCCTCACAAATACACAATCCTAACATTCCCGCGTGTGCTGCGCAGTCATACAAGTACCTAGGCGTCACTATACCTAACGACTTATCCTGGCGCACGCATGTCACTAACATCATTTCATCTGCTAACAAATCGCTCAGTTTTCCAAAATGTCATCGAAAACGCACCCCTTTCCCGGTTAAACTACTAGCCTACATATAGCAGTCAATAGCCCGGCCGAAACTGGAATATGCATCCGCCATAGACAATCCACACCACACATACCTCATCAGCCCAATCGAAGCCGTTGAAAACCGCGCCGCAAGGTTCATTCATTCTAGCTATTCCTACGAGGTGTGCATATATGTTGCATAAAAGAACTGGACTTATTTCTACTTTGTACGCGCCAAGCGCATCGTGACCCTTTCGCACGTTTTATGGCACCTGCAGCTCAATCGACCACCGTCCTCCGCGCAACACTGAACACCTCGCCGTGCATGGCACACTCCAGTAGGCCGCCCTCGCATGCGCACTGTTGCCTTCATCCGCGCCGCTGCTTTGCAATGCCGCTAAACAAAGGAACAGCATGGCCCGCAAAATCGCCGCTACCACCTGTCCTTGCAAGGAGAGTGCCACTACGCACTTTGGCTATGAAACTATTTTATGTTCACGCACGTATATGCTCGTGTAATTTTACTTTGTATTATGTTTGTCTACGTACCTTTACTTAAATATTTAACGCTTTAGCTCGTATAGTGGTTATTATTTTTTCATTTCTTTATGTTGTTGTTATGGTGTCCAATTATGTTTTATGCAAATTGTGTACTGATGTGTTCCCACCTCTTATGTAATACCCCTATCCACGGGTTTCTGAGGTAATAAAGTAAAGTGACAAATTCGTGGCAGGGGTCGTTCCACCTGAGGCGCAAATAAATAATTCTGAAAGACAGCAAGAAAGTAGTCATATGCGTAAAGTCAGGAAACAAGAAACTTCAATACATTTAAGTCAAATTAGGGAGACCTAGAAGCTACCTACCCGATGACCCGTGTAAAGCATGCAGTTCGAGGTAATCTGAGCATGCTATATAGAAAGAGCAAGCCGCTATAAGTGTGGAAAAGCAATTGCGTAGGTTCTGTTCATTATTTCGGACGGAAGGTAAAAGAGGGCGAAGTTTAAAGCGACGCACTGGGGAGCTCCGGATTATTTTGGCGACTCGGGCGTTGTTTAACGTGAACCCAAACACACGGCCCGAGGAAGTGTTTGCACACCGGCTGCCCCGGAAAGACGGCCGCCGCGCACGCTGAATGAACGCGGAATTCGCGGTGCGCTGCAGCAGAACGCCAACGAGCTTGGCAAAGCTCGTTTCTCCGCTTTAAATAAAAGAACAGAGATACGCAAGAATAAAGGCGTTCGCTCCTACCCAGTATGTATTTCATGTGAGGCGCTTTTTTTCTTCTTTTTATTTTTGTTTTTACCCGACATGCACTAACGGATGACCACGAGGTTCCTTCGCGGTGACGTAACCGTCCAAGCCAGCAGAGGTGTCGGGGAAACGAGGGAGCGTCTGCGCTTTACCTCGGCGCAGACATTACCATTTATATTTGAAGCGTGTTATCATCCTTGATCCCCTTTGCGAAATCCCCCATCTTTGGGGCGCGCAGCGCGTTTCCAGAAAGACAATAAGCGAAGCGCAGGGAGGAGCCGGTAGTGAAAATTTGCGCGCTTTTGTGTGTGGAGACGCGGCAATGCAGGACCGGGGGGCCGCGGTCGTGGGGTCGCAGCGGGATACAGTTCGGCGCACTCTTTCCGGGAGAGGGGGGCGGCTCGCGGCTCAGCGATTTATCAGCAATACAGTGCCGCGGTTGGGGCCGCCAGCAACGCAACGGCATCGACTGCAGAGCAGCGAAGTTCGGCCAGAGCTAGAACACTGCGTATGAACTTGCGGCCATGTCGCCTGCTGCACAATACGAAATGGACGTGAACGATTCGCTATGTCCAGGCTGAAAGCTGGAAAAGAAGGAAATTTTTTTTTAGGTTTTGTGACAAGCTGGTAAAGTGAAGCAATTTCGCAGGTATTATCCTGTTGTGGAGACTAGTTCAGCGCTAGGCTTGAAAAGAAAGGTATATATTTGTTTCGTCAAATTGTGTAACTAGTGCCCCAGGTGCTTTCCTTTTCTACCTACTATATGGCATGTCACGACATAGTGGTTTATGATTTCACTACCTTGAAGTATGCAGTTGTTCTGTTATCCGGCAGTGCATCTGGTTGCAGCCTCGTGGGCTACGGCTTCCGCCAGGCAAATTGACCGGCTATAGCCGACAGACATTGGCAAGTCTCGAAAGACAAATAAATAAATAAATAAATAAATAAATAACAATATGCTGCCAGTACCAGACTATGTGGGAGAAACTTGGAGTATAAGATAGTTGGAAGTAATCCAAAGAGTGTGCTACAAGTTGTGAAGTAGAATATGATAGACGCAACTTAAGATACAGAAAGGCGGTAGCATGGATTAGAGATCGAACGAAGTAGCTGATATTCTAGTGAAGGGAGAGGTGGAAATATAGTTACGGGTTAATTAACGTAGGGAACACGTACCGGGTGTTATATTTAAGTAACGTATCAAGTGCGCAGTCAGGTAAAACGACAGAGACAATATCCAAAATGTGAAAAGATAGATGGATTATATTGATGTAGAACATTAGTAATCGGAGACCTTTGCGAGGTGTACTTGTGCTGCAGTGCACCCAAGCTAAATCTAGTAGACTTGTCATTATTACTATGAGCTGAACAACCGGCCAGTGCCTAACCCCGTCTTTTGCGAGTGACCAAATATTTTGCGAGTGCACACAACGGTGTCTGGAGAAGGAAAAGACATTTTAATAACAAGGAGGGTCCATTCGCTTTAGGAGGGGTGAGCGTTAAGGGTGGGAATAAGAAAATTCTACGTAGAAACTCCTCAGGGAGTTAACTGAATGATCCGTAAGCATTTCGTAGCAACGATGGGGTGTTGAATGGTCGTGCGCTAGTGCGTTTGGTACAATTGCGAGAACGACCGTGAAGGAATCGTGAAACGCACATGGTGGTGGTGAAAAACTCTTAGTGGTCGTACAAAAAATACTAGGCGGTATGCTCGGGACGACCCTCAAGGGGCCGCCCCAAACAAACACTAGGCGGAGTCCCTAGTACGGGACCCCAGTGGCGGTAGCCACCGCAGGAGCGCGCTCAACTAGGGCCTTTTGGGCCCGTAGGTCTGAGCAGCCAAGCAGGGCAGCCTCCCAGTCCTACCGGGTAGGGTTGGGTAAGGGGCAGGAAAGCAGGGTTGGACAGGCCAGCCCAGACCATTTGGTAGAGGTCCGAGGCTTCTCCGCGCAGTGCGGGCAAGCTCCGGTAAAGGCCGGATCGAAATGTTTGAAAGCCGCCGGGCACAGCATAGTGTTGGCAAGGAGGCGGAGCAGGATGTGCTCCTTTTTGAGGCCTCTATTAGCGGCGAGAATTTGGACTGGCGCCCTCTCGCGAGTGACGTCAAGGCCAGCACGCCGCTTGCTCGCTCGGCTGCCGCGCGCGCTTGTTTTCTTGGTACGTTTTCTCGGTATTGGCGGCTTGAGCCGTGCTTACAGAAGGTTATTTCGGATTATTTCTATTGCCATGCGTGGACCGCAGTTTCTTCTTTGAAACCGCGTGAGTCATGAAAATTTGCGACTTGGATATCGCAAGCTATGTAGCGCTGAAGTGGTCTACTGGTCTTGCAATGCATATATGCACCCTGTCTGTTCATAAATTTTCCTTAAAAAGAAGGTCTGCAAGTTCAACATGGGAAGTTATTTATGATGCTCCTCTAAACACTTAACATTCCCTTATTAAGTATGAGAGACATAGCATTTTACATGGAAGAAATACCTCGAGGTTTGGTGTGAACATTATAAATCCGTGTTAGAAGGACACTGCCCAGCGAAGCTTTCATCATAATTCTTATCACTCTGGTGAGTTGTTTAGTCAAATGTGGCAACTGTATTAAGGCCTAAATGGAAGAGATAGGCGCGCATTTTGTGTGAAAAGGTTTGGTACGACTTTCACCGTTCTCTAATATAGGCACCAAGAAACTCATTGGCTGTTAACACGATGGCGCATCGTGCATAATATATATATATATATATATACGTGGTTAAGATTGTCGTTAAGAAATTTCGTGGTTAAGATGGAGACCCAAGCAATCACCTGCAAGCGATGAAATGTGTCATGTGGCCCTCACTAGCTTTTATCGACGATATGGCACACCCCCACCGCAATGGAAGCAACCGACTGTCGTTAATGCGAGGCGCGCTTTGTTCGCGAAGCCTAGCATTTCACTACAACTTCAAATTGAAACGATGAAGTAGCTCTTTAGAGCTTCAATTACAGTGCCTATAGCATACTCGAGGCACTACAGCGGAGCTTAGGCTGCGCTGAAATGGAAAATGCAAACACATGCTGCCTCAACATGTCTCGATCCTGCGTTAAAAAATAAAATAAATTATGGCGTTTTACGTGCCGAAACCACTTTCTGATTACGAGGCACGCCGTAGTGAAGGACTCCGGAAATTTCGACCAACCTGGGGTTGCTTAACGTGCATCTAAATCTAAGTACGCGGGTGTTTTCGCGTTTCACACCCATCTAAATGCGGCCGCCGTGGCCGGGATTCGATCCCGCGACCTCGTGCTCAGCAGCCGAACACCTGAGCCACTGAGCAACCACGGCGGGTGAACCTACGTTGTTTACTTATACAGACAAACTATTTGCTTCGTCAGTGCATAAAAGAAGACCTCGCGTACCCGCCTCTTAAAGAAGACACCACAAGTCTCACATGAACACTTAACCTCCACTGGGGAACAACTATACCTTGAATATGCGCAATACTACTAATGAATGGGCCTTAGGCTTCTTGCTGGCTGCAGCGAAGAGAGATAGAGAGGGAGAGAGAAAGGCAAAGGAAAAACAGGGAGGTTAACCAGAGATTATCTCCGGTTGGCTACCCTGTACTGGGGGAGGGGCAAGGGGATGCAATAGGTGAGAAAGAAAGGATAAAAAAAAGGAAAAAAAAACTTAAGCACACACACGAACGTACACACGAACTATTTCTGTGGGCACTGTCACGCAGCCCGCAAAGGCGTTCCTAGTCTTACGCAGTGTCACCGTACAGTCCTGCGTCACACAGTGTATAGTCACAATTTGTCAGAAAGTCCCGTGTCTTTCAAGTATCGCAGCAGCGCCTTCATAGCGGATCGCGCTGATGTTCGCGTAGGCCAGGTTCCAAGGATCTTGTTTTCGGTCATTGGGCGCTTGTCCAGTTTGTCTAAGGTGGCTGAGAGGACTGCTCTTTGTGGGTTAAAACGAGAGCACTGACAAAAAGGATGCTCGATGTTTTCGTCGCACCTCCAAGCCTCCAAACCGTTACTCCAAGCCATAGACGGACAAGAAGGGTGCAGTCACGTCGTGGAAGCTCGGGCGGAATATGGAGCTGTAAATTAGGGTCCAGGGTATGGAGACGTGCACTTGTGAAACCGGATGAATTCCATTGGGCTAATGTGAGGTCACGCGCAAGTGCGGCAAGTTTTTTCGCTGCGTCGGCTCTCGAAAGAGGAATGACAACACTGTTGACGCCGTCATGGGCAGATCGGGCAGCTGCGTCTGCTCGATCATTGCCATGTATGCCACAGTGACTAGACAACCACTGATATATTATATCGTGTCCTTCGTCAACTAGTCGATGGCGGACTTCTCTAATCTCTGCGACGAGCTGCTTATGTGATCCATGGCGCAGTGCTGAGAGTACACTCTGTAGGGCTGCCTTGGAATCACAGAAGACTGACCATGCATGGGATGGTTCCTCCTTAATGAAATGAAGAGCCGCACGCAGGGCTACCAGTTCAGCAGCTGTCGTTGATGATACATGTGACGTCTTTAGCTGTATTTTGATGGATCTTCTTGGTATCACCACAGCGGCAGCTGCGCTTGCAGATGTGACTGAACCATCGATGTAAACGTGTACGCGGCCACTGTGCGCCTCATGTAAATGTTCTAATGTGGCCTGCTTAAGGGCAAACGACGGCATGTTGGCTTTCTTCATGATTCCTGGGATGGTGAGGCGTTTGTCAGGTCTGTGCAGACACCATGAAGATGAGGATGGTCTTGCTGCAGGCATGTAGTTCGTTGGCAGTGAGGTACGATTGGCATCAATTACACGACTGAAAGTTGTGTGTGGCCTTTCTGCGGGTAGAGTGGCAAGATGGTGAGAAGGTAATCGGGCAACGTGCCGAATATGCGCCCTGAGAGCGTCGGTTGCCAAGTACGTTGATATTGGATGATTTCGAGCTATGACAATCGTTGCCGCTGTAGACGCACACCTCGAAAGACCGAGACACGTCCTTAGGGCTTGAGCTTGTAGTCCCTGGAGTACACGCACGTTTGTTTTGCAGGTGTTCCCAAGCACAGGGAGGCTGTATCTTGCGAAGCCGAGGAACAAGGCATTATAAAGCTGCAGCATTGACCGCACCGAAGTGCCCCACGGCTTTCCACCGAGAAACTTGAGGAGATGTATTATTGTCAATAATCAATCAACCAGTCAATCAAATCTTTATTTCCAACGACAGTTGGGGGTCCCTTAGGCGAAAAGCGGTAGTAACACCACTTGAAAATACGTAAAGCCCCACGTACATGACAGCGGTATTACGATTCATACGTTCAAAAACAAATTTACAATAATCAAGTAAAAAATGCAGTTCAAAAAAAAATTAAGAAGAGGTTGTGCAAATACAACAACGGAACAATAGAACAAATAATGTCAATATATAAGTACACTCCAGAACAGTTGTACATTATAGTTGAAATATTCAATGTTCACGTGAACACACATCATAAAATGACGAAAATAAACGTGTTACAAGGAATAATGAAGCATACTTGATCATGTTCGGACAGTACAAAAGACATTAGACAAGAGTTAGAAAAAATTCACGCATTTCTTTTTTTGTAAACGTAGAAAAGTTGGCATCTTTCTCTTCATACTTATTAATTAGGGACGGCAGTGTGAATCTAAGAGACTGCAAAAAATAGGTCGTGCGGGAACGAGGAACAAGCCACTTGTCGGTGCTGCGGGTGCGTGAATCAGTGTAATGCATGCTTATATTAGATAAATCTTTAATAAAAACTTTGAATTTTTCGTTTGAAAAGAAATAAGCATACATTAAACGAAAATCGAACATGCGTTTCACACTGAATATTTTATAGCGGGTAAACAATGTAACTGTAGAACTATTGCGCGGGACGTTTGCAATATACCGATATGTGCTAATCTCTTCTTCAGGTATGAAACATGCGGGCTCCATGATAGGTCGCAGTCAATAATTACCCCTAAAAAGCGGTGTTTCCGTGCATTTGCCTCTGCTTGCCCATTGACCTTTACAGTGTAACGCTTCATTTCCTTCCGAGTGAATGTAACAAGGCAGTATTTCTCTGAAGACAGCTCTAAGTTCTGTTTTCGCAAGTACAGTGATGTTAGCGTAGCTGCCTTTTGTAGCCGTGCTCGTACCTGCAGTCGTGTTACAGCATACGCCCAAATGCAGATATCGTCGGCATATATTGATACCTGAACTGTGTTGGGCAAGCATCGGACTAGGCCAACGACCACTAGGTTCAATAGCGTCGGGCTCCAACACTCCGCCTTACGGTACTCCACGGCACGTTTGGTGTTGAGTCGTGGCGCCATCCTCGGTCATCACGAAGAAATGCCTGTCGGTCAAATAACTACACAGCCACTGAAAAGTGCGGCCACCGATTCCGGCTTTAATCAGAGCATCTATAATGGCATAATGTGCTATATTATCATAGGCGCCTTTTATGTCTAGGAATAATGCAGCAGTGAGTCGTTTCCGACGTTTTTGATGCTGAACAAACGTAACCAAATCGATGACATTATCTATGGATGAGCGCCCACGCCGGAAGCCAGACATAGCATCTGGGTACACATTGTAATTTTCCAGGTACCATTCCAGGCGCGTCAAAATCATTCTTTTCATTATTTTCCCTATGCAGCTGGCCAGAGCGATGGGGCGGTACGATGTCAAGTTTAACGGTGATTTACCAGGTTTGAGAAGTGTAACCAAGCGGCTGCATTTCCATTCACGTGGAACCAAACCGTTGCGCCAAAACTCGTTGTAATGGTTTAGCAGCATGAGTCGTGCTTTCTGCCCAAGATTGGCGAGCGCCGCATAGCTAACCCCGTCCGGGCCAGCTGACGAAGAGCGCTTGCAAGTCGCCAGTGCCGCTTCAAGCTCCTCCACCGAAAACATTACATCCATGCGGGAATCCCGTGACACAGGAGTGGAACATGGCGTAAGTGCGCGTTGGAGCTGCGAGCTGGCAAGTCTTGAGCAAAATTCTTCAGCAATGTCTATTTCGCTGCGACCTTGGTGCAAAGCGAGGGATTTGAAAGGAACACGCTGTTGTGGTGATACGCGAAGCCCACGCACGGTTCTCCATATCTGAGATAATCGCTGACGTGGATCCAACGACTCACAGAAACGTTTCCATCTTTGAGATTGTAGTGCATCGATGCGACGTTGAATCTTCTTTTGCATCCGCCTTGCCTCTCGGAGATCATGGATGGATTTAATTCTCCTGTATCTTCTTTCAGCCCGCCGACGGATTGCTCGTAGTCGCTGCAGTTCTGCTTCAAATTCTTCATATTTCGGGAAAGGCTGGAAACTACGCGTAGCCTCTTGCATGGCTTTTTGAATTTCGTGTTCCAGACTTGAATGGTTCCCTTGCTGACATACTCCCTCCATGTGCGACCGAAACGCCGACCACTCAATTCGCCGGAGGGTCCCTTGATCTTCAGGTACGTCGGAATATGGTCGCTTCCATGTGATTCGATGTCTGTAAACCATTGCACGTTTCTTTCAAGATGCCGAGAAACCAAGGTCAAGTCTAGACAGCTGTTGTACGTAGGCCCGCGTAAATATGTCGGACTACCATCGTTGAAGCAGTAAAGGTCGTGTTTTGTGGCAAAGGATGCTAGTCGCCTTCCCCTAGAGTCCATCTTCAAGCTCCCCCAAAGCGGATGGTGAGCATTAAAATCTCCTGTGAGAATCGTAGGGCCGGGTGTCGCTGATAGCACGTCGTGCAGTCGTTTAGAATCGAAGCCACTTGAAGGAGCAATGTACACAGCGACGAGTGTGAACGTATGCTTATTCGTTTTCAGGATCAAACAAACGTACTGATTGTCGTCGTGAGGCGGGACTGGGTGCAACACGTAAGTCAGATCACATCTAATATGTACAATTACCTTGCTCACATCACCACAGGTAGAGGACATGAGTGCTTCATAGCCAGAAATGCGTATAACATTCTGCACGTTCGGTTCGCAAATTACGAGGATGGGAAAACGGTTTTCGAAGACATGTCTAAAATCCGAAATTCTTGATTTGAGACCACGGGCATTCCACTGCAGTAAAGATGCTTTCTTGACTTCCTTGTGGAAGGGCAGCGAGGGGCGGGCCATGGTGCTATGCGATGCTTTCAAGTACTGGAGTCAGCATCCAATACTTGCAGTGCGCTACAAGTAGCCGGAGTGTCCATGTTCGTCAGTAGTAGACGCATGACATTCGTGAGCGATTTGAGCATGGCAATCACTTGTGAGGCCTTGTCTTGCATTTGGTCAACTGTAGTGACATTTGAATTTAAGTGGCGGAGTCATTTGCTGTGGCTGTGGCGCGTGGCATGTCCTCGGGAGTGCCGGCCACGCCTCATTTGATGAAGCATGGCCACTTCTTTCGTTGACATTCGTGCTCTTACTGGAGACAGATGGAACAGGAGGTGGCGTTGCCGGACAAGACATTTCCCTTGAACCGGAAGAGGATTTCATAGACTTTCGTTTCCGGGAGCGATGTCGCCTTATCGCTTCAGAAGCATCTCTGTGTGACGATCCGTCTCTGGCCATTTTTCTCAAGATTTTCTGCTCTTTCTTTAGGTGTGGACAGTCTTTTGAGGATGCAGCGTGCGATCCTTGACAATTTGGGCACTTGAGCTCTGGTGCACGGCAAGTGTCAGTGTCGTGTTGTTCGGAACATCGTGAGCATATCGTTGTATTTCGGCAGACAGCACTCACATGTCCAATTCGTTGACACCTTCTGCACTGAAGTGGTTTGGGTACGAAAGGTCGTATCACATGCCGAAAGTGGCCGACCTTTACATATGATGGTAGGCAGTCACCTTTAAACACGAGCCTTACACAGGTCGACTTGCCAAGGCGCCGAGCTTGTAGTAAGGCAACACCATCTGTCGCAAGTTTGATTAAAATTGGCAGGTCGCTGTCGTTAATGGAAGTGTCAATGTCATATACAACACCAGCCGTGGTTTCGTTGTCTTGCGGAATGAGGTAGGGGACATTGATGTTGCCCAGGAGCTTTACTACCATCAAAGCATTGATAGCGCTTCGGTTGTGGACGTCAATAGCCAGGACGTTCTTTCGAGTTTTAATTCTGATGTCTGATTTCTCCTGGGACAAGAGCCTCCAGAGAAACGGAAATCGCTTGTCGATTAAGGCGGTTGAGGTTGTCGGCAGGTGTGTCCGGCACAAAAAGAATTGTGTGCGCCGATGGCCTTTGCTGTGGAACGACGGTAGACGTACTTGACGAAGACCGTCCGCTGATGTTTCTTCTCTTGGCCTTCCGGTGTACCACTCTTTCGAAGCCTTCGTCATCTGAGGCGTCATCGCTTGAGCAGGAGTACAACACAGTGTCCTCGCTGTCAGCTTGACTCGGTGGGCAATTTCTCTTCCTCGGGCCGGAACCTGCCGAAGCAGTCACGTCGCGTCGGCATTCTGCCGACTCCACTTCCACTGCCGTGGCAATGGGAGTGGCGTCTCCCAGTAAAACACGGGAAAAAGCCGAAAATACTGCAGCGCGAAGGAATAGTGGTCTCTACGAGAACCAATTCGTCTTCGTCTCCCAGCTGCAGCGAAGCGGTCCAAAAGGCATATTTCACTCAAATATTTGACCGCACCAGCCTGTGTGAGTTCTCCAAACAGATTCATCATGCCTGTTTCTCAAGCAAGAAGCACCAGTAAATTGCTCAAGTGAGTTGAACATGTAGCACGGAAAGAGAATGAATATTAGTACATTCCTTTCTGTGTGCGGCAAACAGCTGTAAACCTCAATCAGCTTTGCTTCAAGTTACCGCCACTTAAATTTAACCGTTGAAGAACGGCCTAATTTTGAGAACCAGTTAAAAACGCAAGTGGTGCTGGCCGAATCTAAACTGCAGTGGTAGTTAAGTCCTCGTGTTATTGCCGAGGGTTTCTGTGAAGAAATAGAAAAATTCGATATTATACCGTGAACTATTTGTCGTGAGCAAACATGTTTTAGCGTGTTCAAATCAAGATAAATGTTGTAGAAGTCATATATAGTCAGCGTTTATTTGTGACACGCATATTGCACCATGGTCGGTATGGAATCTTAACTAGATTCTTATGTGCTGTGCTTTTGCGTCTATGCTTTTATTATTCACATGAGCTACCACTGGGAAGTGTAGATCAGCGCATGAAAACCCGTAATGGGCTGGTCTGAGCTCCCTCGGGTGGCACTATAGCGTTGCCTTCGAGAAGTATATTGTCGTCTAGGAAATAAGCTGCTTGATTACATTTCCGTAAACGAAGACAACGTAAAATATATATTTGAGAGGCCCGTCATAAGTATACAAGCATTGGGAACGGGAGCGAACAAACGGGAACACTGCAGAAGGCGTCCGGACACCGCCCGAACTGCAGCAGACGGCAGGCGCGAGTCCGTGCCCTGACGTCACGCGAGCGGCGCTCGCAGCGCCCCTCTAGGTTGTTCTCGGGGCTAATACGGGAGTTGCTAGAGTTCGTGGCCGGATTGGTAAGAGGCTGCAATTTCTGTAAACGAGCAGATTGGGTTGCGCGTGGAGTCCTGATCGGCGGGGTCAGAGAAGAAAGGAGCCCGGTGAGAAAGCGCGCGGGCGGCAGCGTCCGCTACCTCGTTTCCCTCTAATCCTATGTCAGCAGGAGTCCAAACGACGTATCGGGGGCGGGGTTCACCAGTTTGGCAGCTAGATTGAAAGATACCATAGGCCAGGAATGGACTCTGACCCTGTTCGTAGTTTCGACAGGCCCCTCGCGAGCCGGTAATGATAGTCTGATAACCAGAATCATATGCAGCCAACGCAATGGCGACTTCCTCCGCATATGTTACGTCCCTAGCGCGAAACCTAAGGCCGTTAACTTTTTGGCCTGCGTTAACCACTTCGGCAGTAAACCAGCCCCCGTGGTGTGGTCCATAGGCGTCCACGTAGAAAACGTCCGGTTTGGAGTCATAATGGCGTGCCAGGGCCTCCGCCCGAGCCAGGCGTCTGCCTTCAAGGTACGTGCGTGTCGTGTTCTGGTGAAGAGGGCGCACGTGCAGGGCATAGCGCCCTTCTTGTGGCGTACGTACGCACTCTTCTATCTGTCTGAGAGGTGGGAGGTGTAGTCTGGCAAGAAGGCGGCGACCCGACAGTGTCTGTGAAAGACGTGCGATTTGGTGGGTACGATGAGCTTCCTTGAGCTCCCGATAAGTATTCACCATCCCCAGGCCCAGAAGGCGCTGGTTAGAGGTGCTGACCGGGAGATTAAGGGCCTGATTAACTAGCTTTCAGAGGGTGAGCTCAAGGGCGTCTTCTATGGCCGGACACATTTGAGCGCTGGTTGATAATCGACGTTGATTTCGCAGGACCAGTCGAAGAGCGAATGTTGGTGATCGTAGTGGGTTCCCATACCAAATGGATTGAAGTTGTTCCGCTGAAAATAACCAGCGCACATAACACTGTCGAAGCCTTGCGGGACATCTTCAGCAGACTTGGGCTGCCACGAAAAGTTATTTCCGACAACGGGCCCCAGTTTACAAGTAGTCAGTTCCGCCAATTCATGGAAGATAATGGCATCCTACACCTACGGTCCCTCCGTATCATCCGCAATCCAGCGGGCTGGTAGAGAGGGCAGTGCGCACTGTTAAAGAAGGGCTGCGCAAAAACGTGCATGATACCCTTGAAAGGCGCCTGACCCGATGGCTGCTGCGTTATCGGCGCACCCCACTCCGAAACGGAGAAACGCCTGGCTTCGTGCTTCTTCGTTTTGAACCACGTTCTCTGTTGGATAATGTGGTGTCGCGACCTTTTTCTGCCACAAGTGCACTTCCCCGCAGACATTCGCCCGGAGAACCGGTATGGTGCGAGGACTGTAGTGCAGGCGCCAGCTGGAGACCCGCAGTGATACAGAATACCAGGGGCACCCGCCTGAGCGCGGTCAAGATGGAGCACGGGGAACTATGTGAGCGTCATGAAGATGAGCTAAGGCATCGCGAGGAGGGTCAGCTACCAACATCGTTGGACGAGGAAGGCGCTGAAGGAAAAGGAGGGTTAGCCCCAGCAAACGAAACTGCCGACCTTCTGGCGGGCTTTTCGGGTATCAGCATCATTCCCTCGGCTATAGAAGAGTACAAAACAGGAGCTGCCAACACTGGAGTCCGGGAAGAGCACGACACGGGTACTGCCAATACCGGACCTCTGGCAGTTCCAGTTCGTAGATCAAACTGGCGTCGCAAGGCGCCAGACCCTTTCTAGAGCTCCCGTTAAGAGGAAGCAATTTATGTAATGTCCGCAATTCACGCATGCCACGAGTGCATGCGCCCATGCTCGAGTGACATGACGTCACGGCAGAGTTGGCTATTTAAACGACTAACTCAAACTTGTGTTCATTCCTGTTCCGGCGTCCATTACTTCACCTCCCCCTCTATGTCACACTTATCATCCGTCTCTCAAGGCCGGTTGATCACACTGATAACAAAAGCCGCTTGATAACGCAGTCTAAACGCCACTCTGACTACGTACGAAACGCGAAAAGAAATGTAATTGGCATAGCATGTTAAAAAAATCCGGCTTTGCTCTCACCGCATCGATAGAGTGCGCGCGCAGCTTTATTTCGAGCCAGGAACTTACTCCGAACCAAAGCCAAATTAAAGCGTCGGTTTTAGTTTTCATGAGAGCGTATACAGCTACAAGAGTTTCATTGCATAAAATGAAAGCAAAATAAACAGCCCGGGAAACGACCCACGTGTTAAGAAAAGGCAAAACCGATGCGTTCAAGAAAGTAAATAACCACTTCTTAATTAGCCGAATGGGCAATCGGGACGCCTGCACAAAAAACAAACAAAAATACATCAGATCTCAGTGTGCCCTTATTATCTACGAAGTCCTAAGCGCCGCTGAACACCAGCTCCTGCCTAGAGGACGTGCTCGAATAGGTCACCTGCAGCTACCCAGTGCTAAGTCCTCTTTATCACATCTGATCAGTGGTTTTCTTGATGACTGACGCTCGAATTCTACGGCAGACATCCATTATCCTTGTGTTGAGCTAATCGGATGTCCGTCTTGATCATGTAAGCACGATCTTTCACATAACCCCAAAGAAAGAAATCGAGTGGAGAGAGATCAGGTTGCCTAGCCGGCGAATTTACAGGCCCGTGCCTTCCAATCTATTGCGCATGAAAAGTCGCATCCAGCCAGTTTTGTGCTCGGCTGCTGCTGTGTGCTGCTGCTCCATCTTGCTGATACCACAGAAGTGGAAGATGTGACTGCGGGACTTCGGTGAGAAACTCATCCACTACTCCTTCAAGGATTTAGTCGACGTAACGCTGTCCAGTCAGTGAGTGATCGAAAAAGATGGGACTAATTATAGCACTGGCGTGAATTCCGCACGCCACATTGAACGACCACTGGTACTGGTGCCGATTGCACTTTACCAAGTCTGCATTGTCGTCACTGCAGTAGTGTGCATTATGCAAATTTACCTGGGTGTTTCTGTGAACATTGGCTTCATCTGTACAATTGACGTTGCTCAAAAAGTCAGGTGCCTCATCGGCTTTTGTGAGGACCCAATTCGAGGAAACCAAACGATTCTACAGTTCCCTATCTTCGAAGCATTGGTGCTGGTTAAGGTATAGCACTGGTGAAATGTCGTCCTTTAGAATCCTCCAAAGTGATGACTTGGAAATTAGTACCTGGGCGGCCACGTCCCGCACGCTAGCATGAGGATTTGAGGCCATAACTGCTAGAACATCCGTGCGTGGCTGGTACTCAAAGATGGAAAGTTTATTTATTTATTTATTTATTTATTTATTTATTTATTTATTTAGTGATACTGCAATCCCAAGAAGGGATTTTCGCAGGGTGGCGTACAGATACAAGCACTGGTCAAATATTTACAAAAGAAGCCAGAAAAAAAAGGACGCCGCATATGATTAGCGAACAAACAAAAAAGATCGGTATTTGAGAGAACAAAGGTCAATGATGGCAGTGCAACATAGGAGTAGACATAGCAGCACTGCAAGGTTTATGGCATATCTTAATTATTCAGGAACATATAAACAATTGAGTAATACAGTAATACAAAGCGTAAGAGGCATAGGGTTGATAACAATAAGACATTCGTAACTATATGGACAGCAGGGAATGAATACAACAGAAGATAGATGTTAATGGACACTGAGGCTTCTGGTGAATGACGTCAGATTGCTGTAGTACTTGATCGTTAGTAAGTCGATTCCATTCAGTTACTGTTCTTGGAAAAATGAATATTTAAAGCAGTTCAGTATTCAGCAGTTCAGTTCAGTATTAGAATTCGAAAATAAACTATTCGGTATTTTCCAATATTTGATAGTAACCAAATATTTTGTGGCAAGCGAACGCTAAAGCCTGCTTACTGTTCTCAGTCTACTGCTTAAAACGTATTACACATCATCAGAACTGCGATGATAAGTTTTCGAAGTGTAGAAACATAATGGGAAATGCAAGCTTTGTTTACGGTTTCACGGCGGAAGCTTAGATGAGAGGCTCTATTTTTGCTTATAGACTGCTATTTATTGTTTTTGCAGTCTATAATGAAGCAGTTTAATATGTCTCGCTCTGAATTATGATGTTTTCCTTGCAATGGGCCCTTTTACATGTGTCTAGAGCACACAAGCTTTTCTTTTCTTTTTCACGACTTCTCAACTTTTTTCGGCCACCAGTTATTTAGCGTTTCTGGTAAATTTGTCATACAGCACCGATTCTTTCTTAGAAAGCTTTTGTGCAGCCATGCTCTGATGTTCTTGACAGGCTATTAATCCAGTTTTGTTGTTTTTTCCTGATAGTTAGTGATCTTATGCTTGAAACCAATCCGTTGTACGTGATAGTTCGCTGCCTTTCTTGCAGTAGACTGTACAGTTGTGGTGTCTAATTATACCAAAATAAGTATTTCTTCTGTAGATATGTACGTCTACGTTTAAATATTATATATAAGACTGAATATTTGATGGTCACAATTTGTATTCCATTCCTTTTCGAAAGCGTTTATATTCACCCACCTTTAGATATCGGCAAAGAAAAAAAAGCTAATGCCTAAAAAAAGAAAAGAAGTAGAAGAGCCATTTTGTTGCGTGGTCTTCTTTTTTCTAGGAAGTTCTGCCACATAAACATGTAGGTGCTAAATATAATAATACCCGCAGCAAACAAAGAAATCTGGATAAAATGTTGTTTACAAGTCTGCACAAAAAGCATAACTTGATTTCACCATCATTACACCCGTACTGACGAGGTGCACACATTATATAGTATGCCAGTACGTTTTTCATATATTTCTTCGGATCGCCATCGACTTAATTTTACTGCAAGATGGGAAGTCTGTCAGAGAGCCGACTGAATGTTGTTATTTCGGCTGGATTTTTTTTTACGCGAACCCGTTCGGGATCGTTCACAGATATTCTACGTGCGCTGAAAAGGTTCTAGTGTAACTTACGTGTTCATCTTCTACTCAATGTAGCAAATCGCTCTCGTCGAAGATTAACCTTGTGGCGCGCTTCTTTTCTTTTATTTTTTTTTTATTTTTACGAAGACCGCTGTCTTTTTCTTTCTTTTGTTTTTCTCGCGACATTTCTGCCCCGACGTCAGCACGTCGTCGCCTTTCCAACTTCTGTCGCTATCGGTACCTTGTCTTCTGCCGCTACGGTGACTTTTGTTCCCGCGTCGTCTGCTTTCATTTGGTTTGCCGCACACAGGAAACTCGAGGTTTGCTGCTTCCGTGCGCTTGTCGCTTGGTAACGATTCTCTCAGCGCCGAATAGATTCCGTTCTTTCCGGACAGCGCTTACTTTGCGTGGTGTCGTGTGAACACGACAGGTGGTGTTTTCCATTAGCAGGTGAGAGGACATCACTGAGAAAAGTACATTTTGTGTGGCTTTTCTTCTTTCTTTCTTTCTTAGTTTCTCTTGCAGGGTTGCGCTTTTAGGATTGTGCGCCGTTGCGCAACCTTACAGAAAGGCTGCCTAATGCAATTTCACCAGCGGACCCCTCCTCTGTTTACCCATCATTCCTTCATAGATTCCGTCAAAGCTCCACGTGGGCCGCTTGTGTGAGATCACTTTCAAATAACTTGGCAGTCACTTTCGTCACCTGTCGTTGAGCGTACGCCTAAGTACATATATTATATTCTATTAACAAGCCGCTTACACTTCGGTAAATTCTGAATTTGCTAATCTTCGAAAGTTGAATGTATTGGTATTAGCATTGGTATTGGTTCGTGTAAACGACGCAATACGTGCACTAGAAAACCGCTAAGCATATTATCTGCCCTTACAACAAGAACAGAAAATTCACATTGTTGCAGATCGGCTTTGGGCGAGACAAGGCGATAATAAAAAACAAGAAGAAGCGCTGACATTCAGGTGGTAATCATCGTTAAAAACAAGAACTGAATGAGTGTTGCAGAATGAAAACAGAACAAATGTATAAGTAAGAAGAGTATCACGAACAAAATGCCACTAAAACGAGGCAACCTAAAAACACCAACCAGGTGGAAAGGGAAGCTTGCAAGCGTTACCAAGTATCGGATGTCAGTAATTCCATACATGCATCGGTTTTCCCACCGACTAAAGAAGATAAGAGAGCATGTAGGATCGCAAGGAACTTTTTTTTCCACCTCACATGTACTCTCACACATTTCCAGAGCATCTGGCACTATTGGAAAACAAGGATACGAAAACACTGTCCGGCATCGGACCCATTACGTGTTATTCACAAGCCGAGTCTTATACAGAATTGCCGTCCCTATGGTGGCTGTTACGTGGGCCAGGAGGGATGGCGCTTAAATGACCATCTGCGCGCAGCAGAATAACAATGTGCGCAATGATAAAGAAAGGTATTTTGCCATTCACTATGACATCGGTGGTTGCAAACCCAGTTTGGATCATCCATCGTCTTCGTAGACATGTGATCGCCGTACACACGAAATCGCTGTAACAGTGCAGACGTTATGGGTTTCACTACGTGTGTAGGCGAACCCTCTGTCACTTTACCGCAGAAAAAAAACTCCTTTGAGGGGGATCACACACATGCAGCAGCAACAGCAAGCCATTTGTTCACTGCAATTTCGTCTGGGCTGCTATTCTTACTTTTCCCTGTGATCTTCGTTCCCATTGTGCGACATGTATGCATTTCTCGCTTGTGATAATGATTCCCAGGTGAACGTCAGCTAATCGGTGACGTATCCTTGGTCCTTCGGTTTATATGACCGTTCACAGTAGAGCTATTTCACATAGCTTTACTATGCTCTACATAGTTCTAATATATCTAGAAATAATTAGCCAATTTTTCACAATTTTAAAGTATAGCTCGCGGGAGTTGGTCAAGTAATTAGGTACAAAATAAAACAAAGCGCGAGAAAGAAAACACAAGCTTAAACATTGAAGTGACATTTTCGTAAAGCTAATGCTACCATGACTATAACTTTACTTAATATGTATTTTTCTGAACACCATGATGCCCAAAAAATTGGAGCATCTACAGCTAGAGTGATACGCCGGTACAGTAAGACACCGACAATTTCATATATTTGACATGGACGGTAAACATAGAACAACAACGATAGAACGTTCTAGAAAAGTGGAGGAAGCATAGCTCCCGAACAGCAATAGGCTTGTCGGCTTCAAGCAAGTTGCGGATCCTGAGCAAACACAATCAGCCTGTGCCTCTCCAAGATTTATCTGAGTGCGGAAAGCTCGCGCAAACAATCTGCGACTGGGTCGTTCCTTCTGCACTGCGAACGCCCGTTACATTCTGCCTGATGATTTCTGTCCCATCTGGCCCGATCCTTGCCAAGCGCCAGCGGTATAAAGCGCGGCAGTTTGGGCGAGTTGCTATGTCATCACTTTTTTAGGCTTGTAGCGCAGCTCAGAACGAGCAAAGAAGGAAGGTGGAATTAGGTAATGAATAGGAAAGGAGAACAGGACTCACCCTGTTCTCCGTTCCTATTCATTACTCATTCCACCTTCCTTCTTTACTCGTTCCGAGCTGCGCTACAAGCCTAAAGAAAAGGTATAAAGAGCTCATTGGAAGTCTCAGTCGAGTTCGGTACAGTGTTACCCGTGTATCCCAACTTTGGTATACATAGAATATATAGTGACCTGTGTGTCTTGTCTTGAGGCAGTTTAGCATGTTGTTCTTGTTTTTATGCTTTTTACAGTAAAATATTTCGGTTAAATGAGATTAAATAGATACTGAAGTGAATATTGACACGTGTACTTATCTTTATCGGGCGACCACGTTTCGCCGCCTAACAAATGTTATCGCACAGCGCGGGACGCGCCTGCATGTATCCGAAGTTTCTGGAAAGTTATCGATGCTTCTATCCGCTGTATGTTGTCGCCGAACCTTGTGTTATCTGATTTCATCGCCTGACGCGAATGGTGTAGAACTTTGTGGAAGGCACGCGGGACCCAACGATTAGTCTGGAACATTCGACGACTGCTGTATAAAAGCCGACGCGCTTGACCCGCTTATCAGATTTTCGCCGATCGCCGAGTGTGTTCGCCTCCACCGTTGTTCTTTGAGTGTAGCCTACTTTTAAAGGGCACAAGTTCCCCCAATAAAACGCTTGTTTCGTCAATTAGTTTCGCTGCCTTCTTGACCGTCACTACCACGTGACCATATACATTATGAGCTAGGGAGAAATAGAGGCTCTTGAACGAAAGCTGGGGACGTTCGCCTGGCGGCAAGCTTTGCATACTGCTTATTATAAAGGGCAGTTGAGAAATTCTGTGGGCTCGCCGCAGCAGCGAGGTCGTCCCTGGATGTCGCCCCCCTCCCGCCCAAAAAGCGGGGGACGGACGCTGCAGCCGAGTTGCGCCCTGTTCACGTGACTCTTGCTGCGCGTGTCGTCTCTTTCATTGCCTGCTGCTGCCAGCATTCAACTGACGTTAACCACCATAACCTTTTCAGAACACTTGCAGCTCTCAGAAATTGATTAACGGTGCGTATTACAAGAATGCGCGTCCTTGCCGCAAGCATAGTAATTTTCCATCTCAATCAGGGCACTTCTAGACTGTTTCAGCGAAGGAGAATCTCTCGACGCGTTGTCCGGCGGCAATGTTGATCGATCCCAGTGCTGCTGATGCGCGGTGTTTATGCTTACCTAAAGAAGAAGTACCCATATGCGCATGAAGTGTGAATATATTGAAGATGTCTTTTATTCTTTAATTGCTGTTAGCATGCCACCTTTCGGGATGAATAAATAAATAAATTGCGCACTGCAAACGTACAACTTATTTCTTTAATAAGATTAACAAGCTTTACAAACGGCGAAACAATTTGAGTGCTTATATGACGGCACCAACCTAAATGTTTCCCCAAATTAAGTTTTAAAACGGCTGGCCGGCACATTACCATATTTTTGTCGTGTTACCATTAACTATAAATATTCTGTTTGCGCAAGCAAGCCCTATAAAATAATTATGGAGTTTTACGTGGCATGAAGGGTGCATGGTAATTGCACAGGTGTGCTTTCCGCGTATAACTTTCCGAAGCATTTAGGAGTAGCGTACTGTGTTGACAGTTTTAAATAACATTAAGTCGTCAGCATTCAGAAGAATGAAGTGATTCGAATGGACCGTTTGCAAAAATACTGTTGCACATGCGCGAACAAGACTGTCACGAACTCCCTCTACATGGTTAGGTACGAGAAGCAGACGAACAACCAACGCAGCCTAGCGCGCCTTGAAACGCCGATTTGTGGTGGTTTTGATCGCGGTAGTTTCGTGAAAAGGTCAGGTAGTTTCGTTGCGTATTGTGCACAAATTGCTTCACTAGCAAACGGAGCACGAGTTTATTCGGAGCACGAGCCGTCCGAAAAGAGTTATCCCGCGAGGAAAGCAGCATGGATAAGCGACAGCCGGAGATTCCATCACAGCACACAACGGTTCGCTCCTCGCAGAGCCGACTTTCACCGTGCTGCTTACGGCTACTGGATTGTCATATGCCAGCGCCGTGAGGTTATTTCGTCCTGCAAGCTTCGGGACGCCCTTACACACGGCCGCATTTTGCCGGAATGTAAAAATTAAATTATGGGGTTTTACGTGCCAAAACCACTTTCTCATTAGGAGGCACGCCGTAGTAGTAGCGCTCGCCATACGTAGCCCGATCCCGAAGGTAGTGCAATGCCGGGCCAAACCACGGCGGAGGCGAAGCAGGCGTTAAGCACTCCCCATACGTGGACCGATCCCGAAGATAGTGCAATAACGGGCCGACCCGCGGCGGAGGTGAAGCAGGCGTTAAGCGCTCCCCATACGTAGGCTGATGCTGAAGACAGTGCAATGCCAGGCTGACCTGCGGCGGAGGTGCAGCAGGCGTTCAGCCCTCCCCATACGCGGACCGATGCCGAAGATAGTGCAATGCCAGGCCGACCCGCGGCGGAGGTGTAGCAGGCGTTAAGCACTCCCCATAGTAGACCGATCCCGAAGGTAGTGCAATTTCAGGCCGACCCGCGGAGGAGGTGAAGCAGGCGTTAAGCGCTCCCCATACGTGGGTCGATGCTGAAGGTAGTGCAATGCCAGGCCGATGCGCGGCGGAGGTCTAGCAGGCGTTAAGCGCTCCCCATGCGTGGGCCGATCCCGGCTGTAGTGCAATGCCGGGACGACCTGCGGCGGAGGTGAAGCAGGCGTTAAGCATTCCCAATACCTGGACCGATCCCGAAGGTTGTGCAATGCCGGGCCGATCCACCGCGGAGGTGCAGTTCGCCATTAAAGGGGCCACATACAAAGCACCGGTGGTCATCCTTTTTCACAGAGTGGAAGGGCACTGAGTTTTTCTGTTTCCCAAACAGATGGTTTTATAGCGTTCATGTACAACAGCAAAACAGTGAGAAAGAAATAAGCAAAATGTTTAGAAACTGAAAACTCAAACTGAGAATATTGAAATAAAGAATAACTGTTATCCTTTCTTCTTTTATTGTTTTTTATTTTGTACATAATAGATATTGTGTTCAGAAATGAATCAGGTGGTTGAAAGCCAATGACATGTTTTCTCCGGGTTTTCCATTCGTTCAACTTTTACTTGCACGCTGTTTAATTATCTCCGACCAACTAGCCCATATCTGCACCTTGCTTACATGTCGTAGCTCAAGGCGCAGCCCCTAAAGTACGTAGATTCAGAGCGGACAACAGCACAGTCCTTCGAACTATGAACAGAAGAGGCCCTGCAAGTAAAAAATTTCCACTTCAGTGTATCTGTTACAGCCGCTTTCCATAATACCCCATGTTCATTTGAAGTTTAAATCGTGATGAATGCTCCGTGGATATTCAGCCTGTAATTGCACTCAATGCTATTTAGACATGAATGCAGCCCCTCGTCGTGTGTCGCCTGGGAACTTGTAAGTTTTTATAGCGTTGATAAATAACTGGCAGGCACTGTTGAAAACGCGTTGTCGATATCGGAACCTTATTGAGCTAGAAGACTTCAAACCAAGTGCAACGACTCACATTTCAGATATTGGCTACAAAATACTCGAACGAAGGCTGCCGGTGAAGCGACATCGAAGAAAGTTAGAGATATTGCAGGCCTCTAAATTCAGACGCATGCTAAATGTGCAGTACAGTTCTTGCCAGCTGTAAGTTCCGAACGTCAACGACAGAAATACGGGCCCGGTAAAGCAAGCAATATAGATTCAAGTTTCAACCGAAAAATGTGATACACGAAGCTCCTGCGAAACTTAGACGACCCCTCGGTCGTGTACCTCACGGGCGCCATCAATGACGTGTGGGGGCGGGGTGAGTTACCTGTCGCCTCGAAACTCGTCCATACGATCCTCATTCCAAAACAGGGCAAGGCGCCTGGCGTCAATAACCTTCACCCCATCTCGCTCACGTCGTGCGTGGGTAAGGTGGCCAAGCATGTCGTACTCAACAGAGTCGGCTGGTATCTCGAACTGTTTCGCACACCACATTATCGGCTTCCGACCCGGGTTCTCGACGCCGGATACGATGCTTCTCCTGAAACACCAGATCATAGACGCCGGGGCCACTTGGGGCACTCGCGCCATACTCGGCCTCGACCTGGAGAAGGCGTTCGACAACATCGAGCACTCGGCAATACTTAAGGCGATCGCGGACCTAGGGTTCTGGTGCCGGTTCTACGAGTTCGTCCGCTCCTTCTTAACCCGTCGCAAGGCCGTGCTCTATGCCGGGGACCTCACGTCGGAAGAAACAGAGCTCGGACAGCGTGGCACCCCCAGGCCTCCGTCCTCTCGCCGACGCTGTTCAACCTGGTGATGATCGGGCTCTCCGAACGCCTCTCGAAGATACAAGGCCTCAACCATATGGTATACGCGGACGGCATCACCATCTCGTGCTCCGCGGAGTCGGACGGCTTTATTGAATCCGCTCTACAGGAGGCAGTCGAAACCGCCGAGTCCTACCTCGACCGCACGGGCTCAAGTGCTCGTCCTTCAAATCGGAGCTGTGTACTGTCCGAAACGACAAGGCAAAAGGCCTAAGCGGTGGAAACCCCGACGGAGCGAAACATCGCCATCCGCACCAAAGACGGTCGCCCAATCCCCATGGTCGACTCCCTCCGAGTACTGAGAATAATAATCGAGGCGGGCGGACCAAACATCCAAACGGTCTACAAGCTGACGACAAAGACGGACAACGCGATAAGACTCGTACACAGAGTTGCCAACTGTCACCATGGCCTCAAAGAAGACAATCTGCTGCGTCTCGTACATGCGTTCATGCTATGTCACTTTACCTACGTCGCAGCAATGCACAAGTGGAAACAATCGGAGCGTGACAAGCTAAGTACACTCATCCGAAAGGTAGTGACTCCTCGTGCTCGGGGTGTACAATACGCTCAAAGAGCTCGCTGTGGCTCAGGAGAGAGCGCAGATGATACGACTGACGATGACCAAGACGGGCCGTCACATCTTGCACGAGCTCGGCTACTTCCCACCGAACACCCAGGATCCACCGGAGTTTACGCCAGTTCCCCGCGAGCTCCGCGACCTGATCACGATCGCAGCCATTCCGCAAAACGTACATGCGGAACACAATCGAGGCAGGCGCCTAGCCCGGACGACAGCATTCCTGAAACGCATAAACAAGAAATCGAACGACGTCGCTTTCGTGGACGCTGCCGCCTACCGAAGCAACCGAGCCTTCGCCGTGGTAGCGGTCTCGTCATCGCAGCGGACCCTAAACGCCGCCACGGTACTCACACGCGACCCCGAGGTGGCGGAGCAAGTGGCCATAGCCCTGGCAATGCTCAACGACAAGCGAAAGACAGTATTCAGCGACTCGAGACCAGCCATCAAAGCCTTCGAGAAAGGAGTCGTCTCCGACCAGGCGTTACGCGTCCTCCGCGGAACTGATCCGAGCACCCTCAAACACCCCACTGTCATCTGGTTTCCTGCCCACCTGGGTTGGATCCCGGGCGGCCCGCCCAACCTCCACGAGACAGCCACGACGCTGCGCGCACGCTTACCGACCGCGCCGTCACCCCCGGTCAACCGCGTCTCAATGAGTAGGAGGCGAACAGGGACGCCCCAGTGACGTACAACGAAACCACTAAACACTTTTGCTTGGAACGACGTCGCTTTCCGCCCCCGCACCCCAAACTAAACTAAACGCTACGCTTGTTACAAACACATACCTATCCCAACCCCGCCACGTTACACATCATCTACCCGGACGTCTACCCCGACGATGCGTGCCCTTCGTCCGGGGTCACGGTGACACTCGCACACGTGCTCTGGGAGTGCAGGAACGCTCCCCCCGACTCTACCTCCGACAAATGGGAGAAGACCCTACGAAGCCCGCTCCTACAAGACCAGCAATGGGCCGTCCAGGAGGCTCGCGCAGCGGCCGCCAGGTACTCCCTGTCGGTCCCTGCGTGGGAGACGCCCACTGCGCGCTGACGTGCGTCGTGCGGGACCTTTATTAAAGTTTGTCCAATCCAATCAAATTGGCACAGTAGGACAAGAGTGTATGACGAACGTAAATGACAGGCCATGATATGAATTGGCATGCGTATCATGTAGGTCATGAAACAGCCGCCAACGTCTTGGTATGTACCAGAATTGGCATAGTATGACAAGAGTGTATGACGAACATAAATGATAGTTCATAACATGAATGTCATGACATGCGTGTGATGTAGGTCATCAGACAGCCGCCCACGTCTTGGGGCTCTCATGGTTCTTTCGTTAACTTGATATGTACCAAAATTTCCGTAGTATGACAAGAGTGTATGACGAACGTAAATGATAGGTCATGACATGCGTGTCATGTACATTACGTAACAGCCGCCTAAGTCTTGGTATGTACGAAGATTGGCATAGTATGACAGGAGTGTACGACGAACATAAATGATAAGTCATGACATGCGTGTCATGTAGGTCATGAAGCATCCGCCTATGTTTTGTGACTCTCATGGTCGTTTCGTTAACTTGGTATATACCAAAATTTGCGTAGTATGACAAGAGTGTATGACGAACGTAAATGATAGGTCATGACATGCATGTCGTGTACGTCATGTAACAGCCGCCTATGTCTTGGTATGTACCGAAATTTGCACATTATGACGAGCGTATGACGAACATAAATAACAGGTTATGACATGAATGTCACGATATGCGTGTCATGTAGGTCATGAAGCAGCGGCCTTCATCTTGGTGCTCTCATGGTCGTTTCGATAACTTGTAGACTCTGCGCACATTGTTTCGCATAACATCGAGTCCTACGGCGCGTGGGATGTGCCCGCGTTTTTTTTTTCTTAGTGACGTTCTTTCCGTTATTCGTAATTATTTGTTCCTTCTTCTTGTATATGCGGATCACATTAAGATTTTAAAGGAAATTCATACTTTTAATGACTGTCGAATCATGCAGGCTGATATGTTTTATTTTTCTAAACGGTGCAAGTAACCTCAACCTAGATGATGCAAAGACCCAAGTTATGAGTTTCACACGCAAGAGAGCAAGCATTTCTTCTCCTTATTCTCTAGATTGTGTCCCATTGTGTAAGGTCTGTGAGATCAATGATCTCGGTGTACTTTTATTGCGATAGCAATCATATGGACACCGCAGGCGCAATTCTGACGTCGGCGACACCGCGATCTTCCGCATAAAGTCCAACAGCGATAACATCGTCGCCGTGCGCCGTATGTGCGGGTAAAAGCGTGTGAGGGTCAGCCGACGATGGCAGTTCAAACTCGCACGCGCAAGGGAGGAAAGCGAGGAGCAAGCGCGGCGTCTTCCGTCACGCGTAGGGCACAGGGCGCAGGGGAGGAGTGTCTGGGGGGTGGGTTCTACTCCGGCGGTTTTCATTTCATTTCATTTATTTACCTTAAAGACCCCACTAGGGGGTATTACATAAGGGGTGGGTGTACATAAAAAATATAACACTCAAATTTGTGACAACAGGTACTCAGTCACATTGGTAGAAAAAGATGATGGACAGGTGAGAACGACAATATTGCGAGGAAGGCCGTTCCAGTCTTTGGCTGCACGAGGAAAAAAAGATGCTGAAAAATTAACAGTTCTCGTACGTGTACGGTAAACTTGCAGTTGGTGACCAGTGCGAGGGGATATGTATGCGGGTGGTGTTATGTAAGGGGCACTGTTAAGTGATGAATGGTAAAGCTTATAGAATAGGCAAAGTGTTGCTATGCGTCGGCGGAGGGATAAAACTTGCAGCCCAGATTCCGCTTTGAGGGCGGTAACACTGATTTCGTGAGAATAAGATGAGTGAATGAATCTGGCGGCACGATTTTGTACCGCTTCAAGGTCATCTACGACGCATGCTTGATGTGGGGACCATATGGGTGACGCATACTCTAGTTTTGAACGGATGAGTGACTTATAGGCTAGTAATTTAACGTGTTGGGGAGCGTTACGAAGGTGACGTTTCAGAAAACCGAGAGTTCTATTTGCCGATGATATGATGTTTGTAGTATGTGCATGCCATGAGAGATCATTGGACAAAGTAACGCCTAAGTATTTAAATGATGTTATTGCTTGTATAGGTTCGTTAGCAATTATGTACGGGAATGTAACGGGGTGCTTTTGGCGAGTAATGGAAAGAAGTTTGCATTTAGTCGGATTAAGGGTCATTAGCCAGCGGTCGCACCATTCCTGGACACGGTCTAGATCATGCTGAAGTTTTGCTGCGTCGCAATGATTAGAAACTGATCGGTAAATTACACAGTCGTCAGCGAACATTCGGATTTGGCAAGATAAGTGTTGAGGCAAGTCGTTAATATATATTAGAAATAGGAGAGGACCGAGAACAGAGCCTTGGGGTACACCGGATGTTACAGGAATAGGGTCAGAGGTATGATTATTAACAAGGACGTGTTGGGACCGGTTAGACAAGAATTCTTTGATCCAAATCACAACGTTGCGGTCCAGGTTTAACTGGTTTAGTTTAAAAAGTAATCGTTGATGCGGCACTTTATCAAACGCTTTTGCGTAATCTAAGAAAATGGCATCAGTTATTATGTTGGTGTCGAGGTTAACATGCAAGTCATGAATGAAAATGGCCAGTTGGGTCTCGCATGAGAAGCCCTTTCGGAAGCCATGCTGACATGGATGAAAAAAGTTATTTTTATCGAGAAATGCCATGATATTAGAATAAATGACATGCTCCATGATTTTGCACGGGACGCTTGTTAATGATATGGGGCGGTAATTTAGTGGGGAATCTTTTTTACCAGATTTGTAGACAGGAACAACCTTCCCCACTTTCCAATCATTTGGCAAGTTACCTACAGATAGTGAATGAGAAAATAAAATACACAGATACGCAGTAATGGTATGTCTGGTGTTCTTTAACAGCTTGGAATTGATTTCGTCGACGCCTGTCGATGAAGAAAGCTTAATGTTATCTAACAATGATAAAATTCCATCATGAGTTATTGTGATAGCAGGCATAGTAGACAAAGTTTTAGCTGGTGTCGTAAGCAGAGGTGTACTGGGTTCTTTTGTGAAAACTGTGCTAAAAGCAATGTTGAAGGTGTTAGCGCATTCGAGGTCCCCGACGGTTTCTCCCAATTCGTTGGTCAGAGTGATAGCGCGCGATTCGATAGGGTTGATGACCTTCCAAAATTTTCTCGCGTTATCATTTAACAATTTTGTCAAATCGTTGTTGAAAAATTTGAACTTAGCATTTCTCACGGCAATCAGGTAGGCATTCTCGGCAGTATAGTACCGCTGCCACGCATTAGACGAGGCTCTTATTTTAGCAGCACGAAAGAAGCGCTTTTTTCTGCCTTCTAAAGTTTTAAGTGTCTTAGTGTACCATGGCTTTTGGTGATTTTCACGAAAAGTGATTTTAGGAATGAATTTGTTGGCCAAGTCCTGTATTTTGTATTTGAATACCTCCCAGCTCTTCTGGAGAGGCATGCTGTAAAATTGGGCTTCAAATAAAGGGAAAAAATTTCTAAGCTCGTTGTTAATTGCGTCATAGTTACCTTTTTCATATAGAAGGATTGTTTTCTTACGTTTTTCGCGCCGTTCAAGGCAGAACGAAAATTCGGCGTGGATAACCTTGTGATCACTAATTTCTTGCAGGTAAGTTATATGTGATAAGCTCTCTGGATTCGTAGTTAGTATAAGATCCAAGATATTAGCACTGACGCCAGCAACACGCGTTGGTTCCCTTACCAACTGAGTGAGATTGGCATTCAGACATACTTCTATAAAATCCTTTAATTCTCGGTGGTTCGCACCTGAGGGAGCTAGTTTCTGCCAGTCGATACCGGGATAATTGAAGTCACCGAATAGCAATATATGTGAATTTGGATGTGCAGTACCGAGATCAATCAGAATATTGTTCAGCTCATTTGCAAAGTTAGGTGAAGTATGCGGAGCCCTGTAGCAAACACCAAGCAAAACGGATTGCGCCGATGAGCGAAAAATTAACCATAACATTTCTAAATCAGAGACGATGTCTAATGGTGTGCACGATAAATTAGGGCCCACAGCAATCAGGACACCGCCCCCTCGAGTGCATCTGCGGTCATTTCTGAAAACTTGGAAACCTGCCAAGTCTGCAAGTACTTCTGTATCAGTGACATCAGGGGTAAGCCACGTTTCGGTTAGTATAAGTATGCTGCTGTTTGAAGAAATCATGATGTTAGACACGAGTTCACGCTTAGGTAGGAAACTACGAATATTTGTGAATATGACAGACAATGAAATATTATTTCTTGGCATGGTTTGGGGGCGGGTAATCACATTTTTCCGGGCGGACGATTGCTATAACACTTCTCTTACAGTTTCAGATACGCTATCAAACACGTAGCGCCTCTGTCCGATGTGCAGGGTTTTGTAGCGCAGATTAAATGGGGCAGATTGCTTTCTGGCAAATGCAACGAGCTGGCTGCGAGCAATTCGAACTGCACGAGAAAAATCTTCGCCAATACTATAATTGGTACCTTTTAGTTTCCGGGCGCTCGACAGGACAGTTTCTTTTGTTTTGAAAAATGTGAATTTTGTTATTATTGGACGGGGTTTGTCGTTCGAATGACGTCCGAGACGATGGGCGCGCTCTATCTCTTTTGGGTCGATGTGTACATCTAAATGCTCGCGGCAATGTTTAATGATAAGTTGTTCTGATTGTGCGTACGATTCAGGCGTAGTTTCAGGGAGTCCGTAGAATACCAAGTTGTTCCGTCGCGTTCGGTTTTCCGCATCGTCAAAACGTGCCTCTAGTTTTGAAATTAAGCGAGTAGCTTTAGTTGCGTCGGCGCGGAGAACTTCTGTGTCTGTTTTAAGTGTTACAAGGCTTTCGTAATGGCTCTCAAGTTCGGTCATACGTTTGCCTAGGTCAGATACATTTCTGTCTGTCGCTAATAACTGAGATTTTAGATCTTGAACTTCAGAAATAAGCTTGGACTGGCCAGTAGATATCTTCTTTAGCTCTGCGAGGATAGCTGCAGTATCCGGACCGGGGTTAGTTTCTATATCACCGGAAAGTAGGAGTAACAGCGAAAAAATGACATGAAAACAATCAGCAAGAACAGCGTTAAGGCACTGTGGGCTTGGCAGCTGTACTAAGAAGTAGTTGTTAGACTTTTTGGCAAAGAGGCTGAAACGTTCACCAACCTGCATTACGAAGACGAACGGATTAGTGGCCTGCGCAGTGGCAAAGCCGCCAAGCCCACAAAGTGCCACTGGTGGCTGCTCCTGTTTTATAGCTGGCCCTAGTAGTGATGTTGAATGCGATGGGGCTTCCCATTCTGTGGCGAGGGGCAGATAATCCAAGGACGGGTGTGTCGTTCCAAAGACGGGTGAAGCGATGGCAGTGGCTCGTTGACGAGCGCCTGATACATCCACGCTGAGATGGATTGGTAAATATGAAGGTGCGGTCAGTGGCGTAGTCGCCAGTCCAGGAAGGAAAAGACACGCGATGAATGGTCCGAGCACCTGCATTACGAAGACGAACGGATTAGTGGCCTGCGCAGTGGCAAAGCCGCCAAGCCCACAAAGTGCCACTGGTGGCTGCTCCTGTTTTATAGCTGGCCCTAGTAGTGATGTTGAATGCGATGGGGCTTCCCATTCTGTGGCGAGGGGCAGATAATCCAAGGACGGGTGTGTCGTTCCAAAGACGGGTGAAGTTGTGCGTATTGCGCGTGCGCGCGCGGCCGCACGAGCCCTATCTTGAAAGCGACCTGCCACCGCGACAGCAAGCGTCGAGTGCTTGTACCTCGTGTGCGGCGTGTTTTCGCCACTTGGTTCGCGAAGCAGCGAGAGGCAGCCCGAAGGTCAATTCGCTCGCTGCGGCCGCCGCGCTTTCTCACTCCAGCGTTCTGACATCGACATTCCGCGGTCATTGAGTGCGATGCGTTCATATTTGCTTCTGCGCGCGTGACACCATTATTATTGATTTAGCGAGTAAGCGTGTGTTTACAACATTATACGGCCGATAAAACTACTATGCTTAATTCCTGTGGCTGTTTATTAATATGCTATCGCAATGGATGCTGCGCCTTTCGGGCGAAACTGTGACTTTTGCTTTTTGTTTGAGGACATATTTAGTTTGCCTTGTAGCAAGGTTTCAGGAGGCATCGCCAATCGGCGCTGACCGCAATGGACAGTCCACTATGGGTGGACTCTTACATAACACGCACCCGCCCGCCTATATAGAATAAATAGAGCGCTGTCTAGAAATCTCTAGCTTATCGGAAATTCGCTTGCCGTCTGTGGTTCGTTTATACGCTTCTGTTAAATTTTTTCTACTACTTTATAGATGTGTACATTGTGGGGTAAAATAGGGATTCAAACTTTGTTCTTTATCGTTGACCATCAATGTGGTAATTACGGTTAACTGTTGATCTGGCTTTATCGGTTCTGCCTTCGTGGCTTCTACAACGTGACTAGACAAAGACTGAGGACACCAGGGTACACCACAAGACGCCTAATGGTGTCTACTTCTGTTTCTTAGTGCTTAACTAGTCACGCGGTTGCAGCGCGCAACCAGCACGAACTCACCCGAATTTGCCTCTTTCAAACTCTTCTCATTTACGTTATTTGCTTCTGCTTCGCTTTACATCATGCGCGCTTTCATTTTTTTACGTTTTCTTCCACAGCAGCTTTTGCTGTGCATATTTACGTGAGCAAAAATAATGATCGAAGTAATGTCATTTGTTCTTCTCCTTTGTATTTGTTGCGCGGAAAGGGACGTACTACAGTTCTGTTATACCCCTGCCACACGAGCACAGAAAATGACAATAACTGGCTAATGCCTTAAACTTTAATGTCATTCACGGGGTGCCACACGGACATGCTTAATGGCATTAAAGCTTAATGCCATTCGCGACGTTGTGTGTTCTCGTAACTCACTTAGCCGTCAAATGCGTACTCTCGTTCCCACATTCTCCACATTCTGATGAAACTAAACGGATTCTTAGTGAATAACAATTATTATATTCTTCACTTTCTTTGAAAAATTGCTCTTTCTCGCGGCGTAGTGCGTTCTTACAATTATTACAACTCACTTGGCTGTCGAATGCGTACTCTCGTTTCCAATGTCCCCGCCTTGGCCGTGGTGACCACATTCTGGCGATATTAAGCTAACTTGTAGATAAAAACAAATGTATTCTTCAATTTCTTAAAAGGAGTTCTTTATTTTCTTAGAGATCAGCAGGCGATCTTGCTGCTACTCATGGCTAGAGCACTAATTGTGAGCGCGTTAGCCAAGAGAAGCTGTTCGATTGCACGGCGGCGGCTCCATGCCTTGTTGGCCTCATACTGAAGCCTTCGAATTTCTCGACAATGTTTGGCTCGAAGAAGCACATATGCCAGAACAAACTGGAGCACATGGTCAAATTCTTCAGAATCGCTGCTTGAGCGCTTGAAATTTTTCCAATTTCAATGCTTTGGCTACACTATGGATTGGCCGTCGAGCTAGCAAACAGTTTACCCCTTACAAAAAAGTTTATAGAAAGTCTATAGACAGTCTATAGACGGCTATACACTGTCTATAGACTTTCTATAAAAAATTTTGTAAGGGACGGCTGGGTGCAACAATGACCTTCCTGGAGTAAACTACATACAATACGCCTATTAATATTTATCACGCCATTTCTTAAACATCTGCTCCCTAGATAACTGTTCTTTTTATTGTATTACGATTGGCAAGCAAACTTAACCGTTTCACTGCAACTATCGCCATCGCAACATTTAATGTCATTAAAAATGTGCATGTAGAAGCAATCGAAATATAATGACATTAAGAAACTTAAGATCTTAAAATTTTGATGACATTAACCTCGCCCGTGTGGCACGGGTATTAACTACTTTTTCGCTTTTTCATGACATGTTCCTTTTTCTACTGCTTTCGTAAAGTTATTACTGCGTTTTATGTGTATTGTAATATGAAAAACAGAAGTTGTCCCCCCCCCCCCCCCCAAAACGTCCTCTTAATGGTAAAATGAATTATGAACGGTAACTATACATCGTAAGGGTTATAGAACTATTTCTGTTCGTCATTCAGGCTTCCTTCAGGACTCTTCGGTTTAGCATAGTAGTGGATCAGTATGCTTAGTCGCGAACTGCCCGCATTATGCGCAATCATGCGACGGTTTGTTTCGCACATCGACGCCGTCTCACTTCCAAATCCCGTATTTACTGGTTCCCATCCACTGCCAACAACGTGAAGGGCAGGGACCCTTCGCGACGTTGAAGCAAGCGCTGACTTCGTTAGAGAATGCGCCGGATATGCGAACATTTACGTGAGCTTTCTGAGCGGGGAGGCCTTGTAAAGAAACGCAGTTTTCGATCCGCGGGCCGTGACGCCGAAGAGAGCTTGTCCCTCTCCTCGCGAGTAAACACTGCAAACGCCCGTCGGACAAGGAGAGCGGTATCGATTTTCCACGCCGGATCCGGCAGTCAACGCGAGGGAATACTGCCTTGGCCATTTCACCGGGCAGTATTTCACGACTGCTTTGGCTGATTGTAGACCGATGGTTATACCTATGCTCAAGAGTAACTGTGTCTTTTGTGCAAACGTTCATCGCCTCCAATTGACAAGAGCAGAGAAGTCCAACTCTTTCGCTGTTGCCCTTGGCTTTTAATTGATGATGACGTCTATAGTATTGCGTTATTGTGCTATTGTGTTTTTTGTAAACCCCGGCTTTCTTTTTTCTTTTCTTTCTTTTGTCATGTATCTGACATTTGGGCTGCATTTATATATTCTTCAATTATAATTTTGTGTGCCTTGCACTTATGTCTGTGGCTGCTTTTTAGTCCTTTCTCTTTAGTCCATTTCGTTCTCCCAACGAAATACAGAATGACTGAAATATAGTAATGGTTACAATCAATATATATGGGATCAATAGCATGACTAATCTGCTAGCTAAAACTTCTTGAAAACTCGGGTGATATTTTGAAACATGAATTCCTAAAAATTGTGCCCTTTCAGCTATGCTGCTGCACTGCCGTGAAGTTCCAAAGAATACATTCCCGCCGACCCCGCCGCGCTGCCAAGCTTGGGCCCACACGACCAGCAAGGGCTTGTACGTCGGGCCCAGGAGGCGGCTAAGGCTGCAGGAGCCCTGTACTTGGGGCCCCTCCCTGGTATGGGAGCCCCGGCTCCCTGCGTTGAATTTTTCGTTTAGCATCGTTAGTTATCTATCTCTCTAACTAACAGCACCGAAAGCTTATTCTCCTTTAACAACATATGCATTTACGGCACTGAGTCTTCATATTTCTCCTACGTTGAAGCAGCCTTTTGACCAGGTATGAGCGGGGCAGTCACACGACAGGCCAAAATCGTTCTGCTCCCTGTCGGCAGAGGGCACATGGACTTGAAGAGGGCTTATAAGATATTCACCCAGCGCGACCAGTAGGGAGTGTCCACGTCCCAGCTCCCTTAGGCAGGCAGGCAGGCAATGGATTTTATTTAGGTCCTGAGGGTCGACTCCGAAACCCCTTTACAAGGGAACAGCCGCTTCGCGCCGCTCCCAGGTCGGGACGGGCAGGCTGTGCCTAACCGCCGCGCCGCGGGCCCTCCGGACGGCCCGTAGCTGGAAGGCGAGGTGGGAGCTCTTGAGCGCCTCCTCCCATTCTTCTTCCGTCGTGAGATTATCGTGGCTTCGTAACGAGGGACACCGCCAGAGCATGTGTTCTAAGGTGCAGAAAGGATCTCCGCCATCCGGACAATCGGGCTCGAACGAGTCCGCGTGCCTGCTCACCCTGACTAGGCTGGGATAGGACCCGGTCTGCAATATACTAAGGGTGGAAGACTGGGGCCTGGAGAGCTTCGTGTGGGGTGGGGCATAGACCCTTCTGCCGAGCTGATAGTGCTTTGTAATCTCGTTGAATGTATGGAGAGAGTCCTTGTGGAGCCATGCGTCCGCGCCCGCAAGCGGCGTTTCCCCAGCGCGGTTGGTGAATTCGCGTGCACGGGCGTGCGCCAGCTCGTTGGCGTTGCGAACGACGGGGGAGACCCGAGGCCCCTGTGAGACGGGAACCAAGTGATGACGTGGGGGGCGACGCGCCTGCCGCAAAGCAGGGCGGCCGCCTCCCTCAATCGAGACCGAACCCGTGGCGAAGGCCCTGATCTTCGACCGAGAATCCGTGTAGACCTGTGGTATGCTCCCGTTCCGAAGGGCGAGGGCCACCGCGACCGGTTCCGCCAGTGCTGAGGACAAGCCGCGCACCGACGCGGCGTTAAGGAGGTTGCCCCTGAGATCTACAACGTCCACCATGAACCAGTCGGACAAACCATATTGGGCGGCGTCGACGAACGCGACCGACCCTGGATCGTCGGCGACGGATCCGAGAAGTGCGGCCGCCCTGGCACGGCGTGTGCCTACATGGTGTTGCGGGTGTATATATACGTTGCGCAGGAACGGCGAGACCGGTGGTGCGCGCTCGACGCGTCCCCGCGTCAAGCTCGCACCACCTTTCCCTGACGGCAGTGGGATTGCAATGCAGCGACATAGAGAAAGAAAAAAAAGTTGCAGCGACTCCAGGGTCCGCCTCCCCGCAGGCGAGGAAGAAAGCCTGACAAGCTGGGCCGTCTGCTGTGCCTCGGCAACCTTGTCGAGGGTGTTGTAGAGTCCCAGCTGCATGAGCTTCTCCCTGCTTGCACCCATGAGGTTTCCGCGCACCTTTTTGATGCTCTTGCGCATCAGCGCTTCAAGCTTTACGCTTTCGTATCCGTACCAACGATATGCGGCGGCCACGTACGTGATGTCACTCATTAAGAAGGCGTGGCCCAACCTAAGGAAGTTGTGCTCTCCCAGCCCTCCGCGACTGTTGGAGACCCTAGTAATAAGCCTGACCATATCCGTTTTGGTGGCGATACGAGCGATCATTTGTCCGTTACTACTGTTTGCCTGGATCAGCGTACCGAGTATGCGGATGACCTCTACCCTGGGAATGGCCTGCCCGATGGCCGTGCGAATGGAGATGTCGGCTTTCCCGAGAGGGACCTGCCATTTGGGGATGCGTCCCCTCCTTGTCGGTCGATACAAAAGAAGTTCGGACTTCGACGGTGTTGTGAAGTCGGGGGTCCATGCGCCCAACAAAATTTCCATTGATGGTGCCGTGCCAGGTGCCGGGAGAAAGGGTTCCGAACTACGTTTAAGAGAATGAAAAAGAAGGTTTATAATAAAAAAGTACGTGGTTCAGATTTACAAAACGCTCCCACTATTGGCTCCCACTATCGGAGCACACTATGGTAGCGTCTTAGCATTTCCGAGTCTCAAACTGTTTTCGAGCGTCTTCCTCCTCTCCCACAGCCGTCCGGATTGGGTTTTTATGCCCTGCGTCGTCATTGTTCCGTAGCTTCCACCAATCTGTCGTCAGGAAACCGATGACCTCAGGTCCCACCAATCCCGAGGTTTGTTGCCCTTTCCCTCCGACGGGAGTTCTCTCAAAAGGCATGCACATCACTGGCACAAACAGGGGAACTGGTAAGGTACGCTTACTCAATCTCAGGCGGGGTTGTGCCAAGTTGGGCTGCTGACAGGTGTGAAGAATCGTAGCCTTGCACGGACCTCAACTTCAGCGTGGACATACATTTCACGAGGCCGCGGGCTCGTTTCCCATAGTTGCTTCATCCGTGACCGTAGTTTTGTCGCGGAGTGAACGACTGACCACAACGGCCTTGATGGTTCTCTTCGTGACGGTCAGGGGAGACGACGTTGCTATCTTCAAGCGGGCTGCCTTTAAGTAAATGATGAGGCGTGACAACTGCATGTCGCCGGGGTGGCATTCCCCGCTCTGAAGGGCCGCCAGGCGCAACAGCACCCCCGCTCGTTATCAACTCCCGCTAAAGCATAACTTATCAACTTCCGCAACTTGCGCGTGACCTTCCCAACTGTCTGCAACACTGACCCTGTTTGCCTTGCAGTTCTACACATGTCTTCACGTAAACTTGCCGCTTCAAACTACGAAACTACCCTCAGCCGAAAATGGTAATAACCAAAATATTGTGGTATTCCTAACACATTGTCAAACGTTCAGCGCGCAACTAATCTCCTACAAAATGAAACCAAAAGAACAAAACAATTTGGAATGCTTCTTCCTGGTTTCTATTTAAGGCCTCAACAAATCCTTTCAGACGGGCTCGAGCGGGTCGAGCCTTCCGCGGTTCTCGCAAAGTGTGGTCACGAAGGCAAAACTCGTTCATTTGGCCGACACACCTCGTAGCAACGACTTTAAAACAAGAGCCTCCGCGTACTAGGAGATGGGTACATTCACAGACCCGCGCGCCCATTTGCCCCTTATGTACCAGGCAGTTGACTTGCTTTGCCCTCGCGAGTGACCAGCTCTTGTAGCAGCCTACAAGACGCTCCCCTTTGTCCCTTTGCTAACAATGAGACGCCCTCAATGTGTTTGGGCGAGCGCTACTACGCCTGAATCTTCGCGAAGCTCTCTTTCTCGCAACGTGCGTCCCGCCGATCCCCGATATCTGCAAACGCCTAAGCTGGGAAGTTACCGTCCTTTCCTTTTTCACAGTCTTCGGCTGGATCCTGACTTTCGCGTCTTTCCCTCGCCTAGGCGCTTGGCACGTGTGACTCTAGACGCCTCGACCGCGTCCGTATTTCTCCTCTTCTGCCTAAGCCTTATCTTCACCATCTGTTCTGACCTACCCGAACATTCATGGGTGACCTATTCCGCCAGGCCGGCCGAACTTGCCGCCTCCGAACAAACTTGTCTTAATGGGCCCTCTGTTTCATGTGCCCTTCTTGGCAGGCTTGCCGCACTTTCCACCTCCCTCCTTATACACTTGGCCAAATGGGTCCTACGTTTCTTGCGCGGAAAAACCGCCGCTCTCTACGCTACGCTTTCTCCTCGCTTCCGGCTACTAACAAGTTTGACTCGTCACTTCACGCAGCTGCCTCGGGAATGTTTCCATGGTCCTCAGATCGCTTCTTAATAGGGGACACGCCTATCAGTCTCCGAGCCTCCTCCCGTCTTTTTCCCTAAAAGCTCCCATATCAGAGAAGGGTTGTCATCGCTCTGTCAGCGTTTGCTCCGACCCATTCGAAGAGCCATAGCTGACTTGCTCTTGAAGGCTAGCCGAAATTGCCGCCTACGTGCTGGTTTACTCTACTTGAGGTGCATCGCCCTCTCTCTCCTGATGCGTGCCCAGGGAATTTGAAGTCTCCGGTTTAACATTCCTACGAACAGACTAGTTACCTTTTTGCTTCCCGGCCCCATATAGCGCTTTGTCGCTTCTCTATGATTGTCGTGGCGTACTGCGGAAACTTTGTCGCGTGCAGCTATTCTCTGCGAATTGTGCCACGCTCTTTTTGGCATTCGAAGTTGGCGCGAAATTCCAGACCAAAGTGTCTGTACAAAGCCTTCTTAGCCCTATCATAGTATCGCGCTTTCTCCTCGGACAAGCAGTTCATGAAGCACTTAGCAACACTTAATGGGGTTACCACTGGCAACCTCTAGGTCCACAAGTCCCGACTGACACCCTCTTTCTCGCACACACTTTCGAAATCAGCGAGCAAATGAACTATATCGTCATCTGCCTCGAAAGTGTGGAGCTGGCGTCGCCCTATATGCCATTTCAGTATCTGACTTGTGTGTTCAAGCTCTGCCTGCCTAAGAACGTGCCGTTGCACTGCCTCCTGCTCCTGCCTCTCGCACTTCTCTGCTTCTCGCTTGCGCCTCTCTACTGCTTCACGCTCGTGCCTCTCGCACTTCTCTCCTTCTCGCTTGCGCCTCTCTACTGCTTCACGCACGCGCCTCTCGCTCTCGCACTTCTCTGCTTCTCGCTTGCGCCTCTCTACTGCTTCACGCTCGCGCCTCGCGCACTTCTCTGCTTCTCGATTGCGCGTCTCCATTGCTTCACGCTCGCGCCTCTCGCACTTCTCTGCTTCTCGCATGCGCCTCTCTACTGCTTCACGCTCGCGCCTCTCGCACTTCTCTGCTTCTCGCTTGCGCCTCTCTACTGCTTCACGCTCGCGCCTCTCGCACTTCTCTGCTTCTCGCTTGCGCCTCTCTACTGCTTCACGCTCGCGCCTCTCGCACTTCTCTGCTTCTCGCTTGCGCCTCTCTACTGCTTCACGCTCGCGCCTCTCGCACTTCTCTGCTTCTCGCTTGCGCCTCTCTACTGCTTCTCGCTTGCGCCTCTCTACTGCTTCACGCTCGCGCCTCTCTACTGCTTCACGCTCGCGCCTCGCGCACTTCTCTGCTTCTCGCATGCGCCTCTCTACTGCTTCACGCTCGCGCCTCTCGCACTTCTCTGCTTCTCGCTTGCGCCTCTCTACTGCTTCACGCTCGCGCCTCTCGCACTTCTCTGCTTCTCGCTTGCGCCTCTCTACTGCTTCACGCTCGCGCCTCTCGCACTTCTCTGCTTCTCGCTTGCGCCTCTCTACTGCTTCACGCTCGCGCCTCTCGCACTTCTCTGCTTCTCGCTTGCGCCTCTCTACTGCTTCACGCTCGCGATTCTCACACTTCTCTGCTTTTCGCTTGCGCCTCTCTACTGCTTCATGATCGTGCCTCTCGCACTTCTCGGCTTCTCGCTTGCGCCTCTCTACTGCTTCACGCTCGCGCCTCTCGCACTTCTCTGCTTCTCGCTTGCGCCTCTCTACTGCTTCACGCTCGCGATTCTCGCACTTCTCTGCTTTTCGCTTGCGCCTCTCTACTGCTTCATGATCGTGCCTCTCGCACTTCTCTGCTTCTCGCTTGCGCCTCTCTACTGCTTCACGCTCGCGCCTCTCGCACTTCTCTGCTTCTCGCTTGCGCCTCTCTACTGCTTCGCGCTCGCGATTCTCGCACTTCTCTGTTTTTCGCTTGCGCCTCTCTACTGCTTCATGATCGTGCCTCTCGCACTTCTCTGCTTATCGATTGCGCCTCTCTACTGCTTCACGCTCGCGCCTCTCGCACTTCTCTGCTTCTCGCTTGCGCCTCTCTACTGCTTCACGCTCGCGCCTCTCGCACTTCTCTGCTTCTCGCTTGCGCCTCTCTACTGCTTCACGCTCGCGCCTCTCGTACTCATCTGCTTCTCGCTTGCGTCTCTCGCACTTCTCTTCTTTGTTTTCTTTCAGTAATGGTTTCCCAAGCTTCGTCTCGACCGTCACTTCTGCCTTCATGATGGCTAGAACTGCTGCTTTCGTTTGCGGAGCCCACAGAAATGCCTAATTCGTCGCAAATTATAAGTATGTCCTGCATTTGGAATTTCTCCATAGCGAACGCCGTCTCTGCCTCTACTTTTCGCTTTGTTTCAATGATGGTCTCGCAAGTTTCGTCCGCGTCCTCCACCATCACATCTACTAGGGTCATGACGTCGAGAAATGCACCTTGAAGGAGGTGACCAGGATGAAGTGATCGCTGCCCAAGTTGTCGTGCAGGTTACCCAACGAGGTCCGCCTGGCCCCCTTGACGAAGGTGAGATCAGGCGTGGAGTTCCTGGTGATCGAAATGTCAATTCTGGTGGGGAAGGACGGGTCTGTCAAGAGTACGAGCGCGTGATCGGCGGCCATTTGCTGGAGGTCGCTCCCCTTCGCGGTCGATGACGCGTAGCCCCACTCGCGGTGCGGGTCGTTGAAGTTGCTCGCGACCACCAGTGGAGTACCTGCCGCCAGGCCCGCGGCCTTCGCCACATAAGGGAGAACTGCATATGTTGACAATAAAGATGTTGGATTTTAGCCAGGCGCTGGGAATGATATGGATGAGCGAATGCTCGACCTTGCTGTGGTCCATGCGCATGGAGTGTACCACAAAAGAACATCGCTTGGACACGAGGAATCAATTCCTCCTGCCCGCGCCAAAGACGGAATGAGACCTGTAACCTTGCAGCGAAACTGTCTCCCTGAGAGTTTCCTGTAATAAAATGACGTGCGGTTTACGGTCGCGTGATCGAACGAACTGCTGCGGGACCGCCCTTTTCGGCAAGAACCCGGCGCAGTTCCCCTGCCAGATTAGGGATCCGGTATCCTGACCCGCCATCTTGGAAGCTTTTGCTTTTCCTTGCACATGGAGAAACCGTGGTGGTTAGTCGGTTTGTTCAAATTGTAGCACACATAGTGAATGAACCAGCACTGGTGCCTGCATTTACAGTGCTTCTTCACTTCACATACACGCTCCACAAGGTTTTAATCTTCTGAAAATTCACTTGTCAGTAGTCCATCACCAGCACTAATGTTTTCTCTCCTTACCTATTTCAATGTGCTATGTGGTAGCATCTGATGCATGTTCCATAAGATGTACTTTAGGCTCGCGCTCTGGCCACATTTTTAGTTGTGCTATGTCTTTACATTTTCGTTGCTTAGGTACACTGATATTACTTAGCGCGCGAACGCCCAGTGTACATAAATTTTTTGCCATTCTGGTGCAGGATGTGGGCTTTGGAAGGACCAGTTGATGACAAAATCCATGTCAATGCTGCACAGCAAGGCTTGTGGCAGACCTGAAAGCATCGATAGATATCCCTTACAAAAATTACTTTAGACTGTCCAAAGAAAGTCTGTAAACTTTTTATAGAAGACCTTGCCTTTCTATAGATTTGGACTTTTGTTGATACAAAGTCTATAGACTGTCTATAGACGAAAGTCGATAAAGTTTCTATTTCTTTTTGTCTATTCGCAGTCTATAGACGGTCCATAGAAAAAAGTCGATACAGTCTATTTATTGTTGTTCATGCTTCGTCTTTAGACTGTCTATAGACGAGAGTCGATAAGTTTGTATATTTCTTGTCTATTCTCACTCTACCTAGTTCTTCACAAACACGCACCTGCACACATTCACGTTCACCGCACCCCCATATATATATATATATATATATATATATATATTGCTGCGCGACTGGCGGCTCGAATCACATTGCGTGTATTCGCGGTCTTCACGCTCGGACAAACACTTCTATGGAGCTCGTCTTGAGCAACAGAAAGCTGTATCGGGAGTTTCTAATGTTGCTCTACAAGTTTATCATTGAGAATATTAATCTAATTAACACAATTGAGAAGTTAATTAACACTAATTATCTAATCAGGGGAATGCAAAAATATAATCTGAGTATCTCCAAGCGATGACAAACAATATTACCTTGGTTCTCTCCAGCTACGTAGCATTTGCATATGTTAACGTCTGGCTCAAATTAAATGAAACATCCCGTACACTTCTTTGCAATTCCAATTATTCTCCATGGTTTCCTATATCACCGCCGATGAAGGCCATAGGGTGGGACGTCACCAAAGGTCATGTTAACTTGTGCGAACAGCCCGTATACCGATTGTGGTAAGGCGTGAAGTGAAGTAGAAAACAGCCGATACTGTAAAATTCTTATTGCTTCAGGTTTACATGCTGTCTATAGATTGACAATAGACAAAAATCGTTAATCTGGGCCCAACCCGTGTACGCTGTAACCAAGCGTAGGTACCGGTGGATAATACGGAGCTGCGTTTGATAGAAGCCACTGAAGTTGTATACTGCTGAGATTTCTGTAGAGCCTATTTGTAGCCTTTAGTATACACATAGTGTATACCTCCGCATTTGTTGACCACATGATATGATCTACGTAGTGGCTCTCGGCAATCCCAAGACAGTGTTCACAGTTGTCATAGCATGACTGTTGCGGCAGTAGAATAAAGAAAGCATAACGCCGATCCAATTAAGATAATACATGTTATGAACGCCAACTTCAGCTACGGGTGCATTCATCAAGCTAACAGCGCAGAGACTCGTAATGGTTGTAGCTGACAACGCAGACTTTGTGAGTGTGCGATGAACCGATGTCGCGCATTAGGTGTCCGCGTTGTGTCGACCGATTCTCAGATACTTTTTCACATTGTCATCATATCTCGGCTGCATCCCTAACATCGGGTGGTTTTTTGTTGACTGATATCTTGCAATATAAACTCGCCAAAGTTTCTCATTCACTTAAAATATGTGCCAAATTCGTTGAGCCCACCCAGTATTTCGCCGGCGGTATTCCTGCGCAGCCACGCATATGAGTACCTCAATGCTGTACTGGTTGCTTTGACCTATCATCGGAACGGAAAATTAGCACAACATACGTGCGGGCATCACACTTGGCGGTACGCTGGAAGATATGCTACAAATGTGCTGTATTACTCATCGTCGCTGGCGATAATGCGTCTGAAGCGTCTGAAGGGCCCTGTACCGGCTTTTACAAACCGCGCATTCTACCATCCACACGAAAGCCCACAGCGTTTGTAATACTACCTGCCCAGCGCATTTCCTTCGTTCATGAAAAAAGGATGATAAATGGAAAAGAAAAGCAACCCGTTCCGGCGCGCATGGCGCGCAGAGAGAGAGAGAGAGACAGAAAGAGACAAAAAAAAAAAAGGGAAAGGCGCTCACACTCCTAGATGCCCGCCGCGTTGCTCGCTTTCCCATTGTAGCGGCGGTTCCTTTAGTTGAAGTTAGTTCAGCATAAATTCCGTGAGGCGGCGCTCGTTGTCTTTTCAACTTCCGGCGGATGTGGCAGCGGCGGCTGAATGCATCCGCCGGCGCCATAGAGTTAGTAGAACAACTCTAGAGGAAAAGCTGGGCCGGAAAAGTGGGAACCTCTAGGGCGCCGCCCTGTTGCTACTGGTCAATGTGGCCAGCGCAATTACTATTGAAAGAGCTGAAAACAAGTACAGGTCACCGTATGCTTTGTCATCTAAAAACGCATACCTGAGGTTTTATGAAGGTGGTGGGTTAATATTAAGTTTACAGAAAGCGATCACTAAGTCCGTGACTTATGTAAATCACGAACTACACATTCATTTAATAAAGGATGACGCGAATTTCGGTTTCGAATCTGTTTTTTGGAGGCGTAGTAGTTTCGTACAGTTTAGGTTTGACATGCGATCGCGCTTCGACATCGGACGCTATGGCGCACTCGTGCCTTCTGTGCCACCGAAGCCCCGAAGTGCCCAGGCATATACCTTCACATGTAAGTAAACGAATGTATCTCCTTGTAGAGAATATCACGCGAATAGGCAGCTCTTGTGGGGCATCACAATCGTTTGAGAAGCGTCACAGTACAGCATTTTTCTACATGCGGAGCGGCGTTTTTACTTGCAGGTTTCCCTTCAGTAGGAAATTGCTGGACAGGCGGACCAGCGCACCGGAATTGTGCTGGCGAAGCCACAAGCAACTCAAAGAATCTGTTTAATTGTCGCACTTTGAACAATCATGCTTCTACAAAGGCCACAGCAGAAAAACAGCCTGATGCCGAGTATTTCTGTGCCACGAAGTAATCAAGAGGCGAGTGCCTAATGCGGATGAAATCGAGTGCATCGAGACATAGAACGACAGAAAGCTGAGCTAGTTGGTAAGGATTCATTATGCAAAACAGAGGTGAGGCGTGCAGACAGGACACAAGAGTAGAGAAGTGGGCGGCGCTCGTGTTGCACGTTTGCTTGTAAATACTGTATTCTTGTGTCCTGTCTGCACGCCTCACCTCCGTTTTGCATAACGAGTGTATCAACCCACATATTAATAGCGCAGGCGTTTTATTAACTGTGCAATATTTTCAACACTTCCTTGCATGCCATTTCATGTGGAATATCTATTTTGGTCACAAATTTGTGCAGCGAATCTATTTGCATGATCGACTTCGGGCCTGTAGGTCCGTTCACTTGCACTTGATGCTGAGTCTTTTACATGTATCCATAAACTGCAGATATGCACATCAGATCCCTGCGAGCATTTTCAAAATTCAGTTATTTTAGACAACAGGCACATATGCAATACTGACATAATCTCAAATACCACTAAGCAGCTGGGACACATTTTTGTTGACCATACTCGCAGGTAAAATAAGTAGATTATGTGGACAGCTCCAGCTCATTTTCCTTAAATCAGTGTGTACAAGGGGTACGCAAAAATAATTTTTTTCTCGCGCACCGATTCTTTTGCTGTATAAGCAAGAGAACCCACCACGTTAGTGTAACATATCTTGTACATCACACTAATAAGTGCTTTAATTTACCAAGTGAGATGAGTTACTTTTATGGATAATTCAGTCATATCACACTGCAAGCTGCTTTCATCAATCTTCAATTGGATTTCGCATGAAACATGTTTCCCTTTTATGCAGATATGCAATGGCAAGCCCTTCCGTGTGTTCCAAAGGTAAAATTTAAGCTCGAAATTAAAGAAGACATTTCTAGTCAGAAACAAGCAAAAATGGTGAATGCAGAGTATCAGAAGCCCAAGGTACAGAAATTATGAGAACTGTCGAATGATTTTAAGGAAAGAATGGTATTTGAAGATGCAAGATTCTTTAGTGGAAATCAAGCAAGTCAGTATAGGTAGAATACTCTGAGAAATTATGCGAGTAATGGGATAGCACACAATGGGTCAGGAAATGCGTTGTTTTTCTGAAAAACTAAAGCTGATGACTGTCATATCATGAGTCACTTTAGCATCATGAGACTGCTGTTTGATAAATTCAGAAACAAACCAAAAAGCAAGCCATGCAAAAATTAAAAAAAACTATTTATTGATGCTCTCTCCACAGCGGGATAAATAATAAGAAACGGATCACGTCTAATGTGGACATATCAGACACCTTGTGAAACACTAAAGGAAAAATTCAGTTTCGAGCTATGGCACTTGCCGCATAGATGTGGGGGGCCTTGCACCAATAGTAATAGTTACCACTGCATCTAGAAATTTAAAGCATTCATGCAGACAAGGATGATTCTTTATATTTTTGGCTACCACTTCAAATGCCTCCACTAAGTGTTACAATGCTGCACGCAGCCATACTAAGGATCTCACAGCAACACTTGCAGGTAAACAGCAAAAGCAGTCAAAGTGCTGGTGTATTCTGGACACTGTCTTTGAAAACTTTTAGGCAAGAACAGTGCAAGAAACAGACATAAGAACTGCATTTATTTCTATAATTCCCCATTTGAATGGCCTTTTCTTTTTCCTTCGACAATGCCTTCGCCTAGCCACAGCAGCTCCCTCATACAGACTCCGCAAGCCAAGAGGCCGTGGAGGCAAATGCAGGTAAGAGGCAAGAAGCAATAGCACTGGTATCGACATTCATCTAATTTCTTTCTTTTTCTTTCGTTTAGACAGCCAGCACACCTCGAACAGCCACCTTGACTGCGGGTGTGTCACCCTAGTCGCCAAGGAAACATTTGAGGGAAAGCGACAGGCAATGTGAACAGCCACTTCTCCATGTAAACGATACTCTTTCTCTCGGATGACTCCTACGTTCGCCACGCCAGCACACTTGTGCACAAAGATGCCGCGGAGGCACGTGCAGGTCAGAGGCAAGAAGCAGTGGCACTGGTGTCGACATTCGCCCAATTTCTTTTTCTTACACTGAGGCAGCCAGCACACCTCGAACAGCCACCTTAACTGCAGGTGTGTTAGTAGATTCCTGTTGTACATATGCTCATAATAAACTTCAGTAAACTTGAACTTGATAATAAACTTGAAGGCAAATGGGACATTGATGCATTGTTTTTTTGAACATTTATTGTACACATACAATATATGTTATACTTTGCAGTGCTACAGAGCGTATTTTGAAGCTTTCCCCTATATTTTGCACCTTTAATTACGTATGTGTTGTGTGGCCCTCAATTCAGTTCATGTTGTAGCAGATGTTTTGTCTGTGTATCGCACATTGGCTTAAGCTCGTGATATCCACATACTTCTCTCACATATACAAAATAAAGTTCTATGTAGTCCTCAGTGTTACAACAAAAAATGAAAGTAAACAATCCGATCGTGGAATTGTGTTTATTACAGTCATTCCTATGACAGTTACTGACAAGTTGACAACTTGAACTGGTCAATCCGTCCATAGCCTCCTCTATTTTTCAAAAATAAAGGAGGCTATGATCCATCATGGCAAGGAATTGTATGTATACATAAAAAGGGGGGGGGGGGGGTATGTGTGTGTGTTTGTAGTGGGGGTATAACAGGATTAGGGCGGTACGAAAAAAATGTACCAACACAGTCTTCTAGACCCATTCCGTTAAGGTACCGTAACAAAGCGCATTAATATGATGAAGTTCATACAACCAACTCTGATATTACTACACACGCCAGGCGACGCGAGCTGAATTTGCCATGACGCATTCGCGACTGCACCGTATGCCCTCCATATTATTCTCATTAATCGTGCTAACTGCACCGAGGCAAAAGAAAGATCATGGTCGCAGGTGCCTTTAAAGTATCTCGACCTTGCGAGGCACTGCTGCGCGTTCCAGGTGAGCTGTCCGTGCGAACACTCCCTGGCACACACCTGCCTCGGCGGCCCCAACCTACGTACCGTTCTGCTTCGAGCTTTGATCCCCCCATTGTCCCTTGGGTGCCCTGGAGTTCCTGTGCCGCCTGCTTTATTATAATCTCAGGTGCTCTCCTGAGACTTCCGTTTGTCGGCTACATGTGCCCTACAGCTGGATCAGTACTTATAATAATAAAGAAACCCGATCTATCGTCGCTACGATAGATCGCGAAAGCGGCTTTTGCAACATACCGCGCCCGTGCGAAGAGAATTACGGAACGCCAACGAAGAATCTGACCACAGCTTCGAGCTCGTAACCTCGTCGAGTACGTGACACTCCTGCAACAGGCATGACCGCTGAAAACCGCATAATGCCGGAAACTTCAACAGGATCATCCCTCGGTTGCATAACTGCCACCTGTACGGCCAACATGGACCACACCCACACCGTCCCGCAACATAGAATAAAGAACCAACTTTTATAAAGCCCAAACACACGGCTGCACGCACACATCACGACACTACAAGCAAGACGCCATGCTGCTACGCTGCTACTGTTGCCGGATTAAAACTGACTACTGTCACCAAGTCTAGCAAGCGTCTCTGGAGCTGGCAACCTCGGCGCGTAGCAACATGGCGGCGCTCTTGCGGTTCCCGATTTCAATGCATGGGCCCTATGGGTAGCTTGTCCTCTAGAGTCAGTATAGTAACTCTATGGCCGGGGCGTTATTGGCCTCGAACTCCACCACTGGAAAAGCTGGCGCCACCGTCGGCGTAACGTGCTATTAGGGATCACGTGAACATAGCGGCCGCGTCGGCTGCTTCGGGAGCGCCGGAGCGAGCTGAAAACGAGAGTTCAAATTCCGTCGTACGCTGCGGTCCTCATTTAGTGGCGAGATTTTTCCGCTTCGAGTGTCTCCTTTAGAACGCTTGAAAGCACTGCAATAGGTAGTGGCTGCCTTTGAAGGCGCGCAACATGGTAGGCTACTGCTCGGTGCCGCAGTGCCGGACGTACGCAACGGAGCCCGGTGTCAGCCTTATTGACACGTAGCCGCAGGACAAGAAGCTGCGTGAAGCTTGGCTCGCGAAACATAAAACCGGCAAACAGCAATCGGCTACAACTCGGGTATGCAGCAAGCACAGGCGCGAGGAAGATTTCTGCTACGGCGCCGGGTCTGCATGTTCGGAAAACGCGCACTGAGACGCTCGCCCGAGTCCGCTGCCCGTCTGATGTCATGACAGTTTGGTCTATAAACGTGTCCATGCTACAGATACTGGCAAGTTCACTGGTGTGGAAAGGGAGCGGTAAGAAGCACATTAAAAAAAAAGCATGGCATATGGTCATATTTGTGTTATGAATTAATGCACTGGTTTACAAAAAAGAAGCAGCGGGAAATCGCACGCTGAGAACACCGATAAACATACAGTGCGACGCAACTCGAGGAATGATATTGAAACGTCCAAGAATTTAGAAGAAAAAAAAAAGATTGAATCGTCGCAACGGCACATCATAGTCCCCGGGAGTAGGCGTCGAAGTCTCTGCAATGAAATTATTTTTGAACAGCTCTGATAGCGCCCACGCAACAATGGTTGCTTGTATACTGTCAAATGCTCATATTCTGTGGCCTGAAGCTCATGGCATGGTGCGAAAACGCGCACGCGGTGAAAGCGAAGCAGTGCGCGGACAAGCATGCAGACGCGCAGTCGATCGCTGCGAATCTGTGCGATCGCTGCATTGAGGCTTCATTCTATTACGCTCCATTTAGTTATACAAACACAATAAGAACATATTTCACATAGTTTGCTCTCAGCGTTCGCCTACCTTTCACGCAAGAAGCCGGTTCGGAGACTCCATCGCGGCGCCCGCGCGTAGTGGCGTTGCGTTCACTGTACGTATTCGGTAAAGAGATAGTGTCTGTAAACGATTCTGTGCTTTCAGTTTGCTCAAGATTATTATTTAGACAGTAAAAAACTTCTCTCGTTTCGAAAGTACTTACAGAAATGTCCGGGAGAGCTCGCGCGTGGTGTTTTCAGTGAGCGCTGACAGCAAAACCTATTAGGAGCGCGCCGCGTGATCCCTGATACTACGACAGCGAGGCGCTTCCGATAGATGGCGACTCCGTAACTCCTCGCCGCCAATATGCGCGGGCGTCTGTTAGCGGACTTTATGGCGGGCCTCAGAGACGGTGACAGATGCCACAGGGGTAGCACACTCTCAAGTTCAACAAATGGCCAATTTTATCTTACAAACTTTTTCTTACAATTACCGAAGCATTTTCTTTTACATAAAAACAGGGCAAAATTATCATTGCTAATTAGATATTGTACTCTTTGTTAGTAAGTTTATTGTTTCTTCGCCATTATGAACGCAAATAGCGTTCAGCATCATCGATCTTTCACGTGACCTCTGGCCTGGATTTAAAATTTTTACCGGTATTTCCGAGTGCACGGCGGCACGGATTCATTCGTTCGTACACTCAAGACTGGTTGCTTCTTTGTTTCTAAAACTAGTTTCTTGCGCTTCGATGTCTCGCGTTATTTAACTTGGGGTGAAGTTACGTGTTTGCAAGCGGACATGTAAGCCCGGCAGTTGGGTTTCGGTCGTGAGCCATTCGGAACAGGTCTGCATCGAAACGGGAACTGGATTTTGCTGCGGCTGACAACGGCAATAACGGTGAGTCGTTTAACACCGCTGCTTGAATCGTTATATAATATCCGTCTCATTACCTTCCAGGCGGGCACAAGTTAACGAACTAGATCCTGCATTACATATGGGCAGTGAGGATCTCAGTTGCTGTTTCCTAAATAAACCTTTACTTGCGAGGCTGTCGTTTGGTTTACACACACAACCAGGAAAGAAAGAGCGATATCGGAACGCGCGTCTCATTTTTCATGTTATTGTAGCCGTGGTTGTAGGTGACTGAGTAGCCTTATCAATATACATATTAAAGTTTTTTTTTCGAGTCCGCCGGCAACGTCTTTCGTCCACAAAACCGAATAATCCTTTGGTAAAATGAAGTGAAAGTACAGAATTTAATGTATTAAACAGTTGCAAGCATGATAATTCACCCATATTTCGTACTTGTTGGTTCCAAATGTTCTTGCTGTTCAGATTGGTTTACCGTAGGGCATTTATTTTTGCAGTAGTGAAGCGGTGCATCACGTTCGTGCAGAAAAATAATGCATCTGTTCTAATAGCTTCATGACTTTCATGCATTTGCTTGTGGAACTAGCAGTGTGATCACTTCTAGTGTATAAATGAACCCACAAATGTTCTCATTTGTGATTTTAATAGTACTTGCGCTGTTGACATGCATTGTAGTTAGGCAGACATCAATTTTATGGACAATAGCAATATTTATTTAACATGCTGCTTAAGCACCCTAGAACAGACAGTGTACATTTGCATGTGTTCTGGAGTCGCAAATCATTACAACATATATGTCACCTTTTTGCATTTCATATTGCAAAACTTTGCTTTTTCAATTTCTGATTCAGTCAAAATTTCTGTTCCAGACATGCAGTAATGAGGACGGCACCAGTATAAAGCAACACACTCCACGCACTAAACAGAAGCTGCTGCCTGCTACAACAAGGTCATTGTGTGGACATTGGCTACTACTACAAGGTAAACAACACATGGTTCAGAAATAAATATGTTTGATATATGCTGTATTGGCTTGCTGTTTGCAGCAGATATGAATGTTTGTTCATATTTATGGTTCAGTATAATTGGTTCGAACATATAGAGCACACATAAATTTGGCTAATCTGTGCTGTATCTCATGTGTCACCGTTTTGTCCCAACAGAGTCTATGCCAAGCACATCTTGGTCATCACAGGAGCTCCTATCTGCACCAACAGGAAGGGGCTGGAGCCGAATTTGCAAGGCTTTTACACCAAGAACAAAGAAGCACATGCAGAAGAATATGAATGAGATATCAAGTCTGCAGAGGACTGTGTGAAGACTGAAAAGAGCTTCAGCCACCATTCCACCAGCACGGACATTTGGCTGAGTCATCCAGGTAACTCAAAAAGGACTTTCTAGAAATTCTTCGTCTTCAGATGCACCTGCAACATCTGACCAAGCACGGACGACGCTGGCCGAAAGATCGAGTTCCATCAGTTTGCCCTTAATCAGCTTCCTAGCCATGTTAATTCCCTTTGTGCCAAGTGTAATTTTTCTTCTATAAATGCAAGCTTTCTCATTGCCCATTTTTGTTAGAGATCATTCATCCTCATCCAAATATAAAGGTCAACCGATTCTTCGCTGATACTTAATACCAGTCACTGTCTAGCAGCCTAACATATCTGTAGCAGTATCTTCTAGTGTATGTTGTCATGCGCAATTCCTCTCCTGAAATAGCTGATGCAGCATCGGCATGCGTCTTGCATTAACCTGTGCACATGTGCTATGCACCATTTTACTTTTCTTGATGTTTTTAGCCTTCAATGCTTGCAGAGCAGAGTGGCTTCTCTCTTGAATGCAAGCTTTCTCATTTTCCATATTCCTAGTCTCGTTGATGATTGCTCCTCTTCCTTGATAGCCTGGGTCTTTGTGCAAGCTACACTGAAGTGATTGATTGCAGAATCTGGTGTTGCTGCCACACTTGGTTGTGGTAACTGTGTTACGTTTCTCAGATGTGGGGGCCTGGTCAGTTGCATTGGTAAGCAGTCCCTCGAGGTAAGCATTTGCTCCTGCAGTCCGCAAAGCGACATAGACTCCCAGTATACACACACCGTAACTGGTGCGCCCCGTTTGTTCTGGCCTGCTGCAGCCATGGGCAAATTGTGCTTGTGGCCTACCTCGGCCATGATTTGCTCAAAACGGAGACCAGCATATGTGCTTACATGGTTCGAAGTGTATGAAGTTGATAGCCGTATGGGTGGAAAGGCCCGCAAGAATGGCCGCCGAAGGTGATGCCCAAAAAAGCGACTTGTCCACATTGCGACAAAGTGGGACACAAAGTGTGAGCCACACATAGCGGCCCCCGAAAGAAAATAAATGTGCGGGTTGGAAAGGAGTTAACGCTAAAATGCCGGGTAGTCCATGTCGCTGTGTTGGTTGCGGCAGCAGATGCCTGCGTCACCTGATTGCTTCGCAATGGAAATTGCTCATCTTCAACGGCAACTGTTGGTTCAAACAGGTGCGAGGCTCTGTCCAATCTGTTTGTACCGCAGGTTGTCGCTCGTTACCAGACCACCACATGCGACAAAGGCAAGCATTATGCCTGTAAGATGGTTCGTAGCCAATGTATAATGTAGTGTCTGAACCTCATGCGGTGACTGATTGCTGTTTAATTTTGCTGTTATGTCACTTGGTTACGGTCGCAGTTTTATGTTTTTCGAATATTGCGGCCTGGTCGGTTGCACTGGGAAGCAGCCTCTCGTAGTAAGCATTTGATCCTGCAGTCTGCAGAGCGACATAGACTCCCAATTTACGCACACCGTGATTCGTGCTGCCCGTTCACCCTTTCCTGCTGCAGCCATGTGCAAATTGTGCCTCTGGCCTTTCTCGGCCGCGATTAGGCATGAACGGAGACCAGCATAAGTGCTTACATGGTCGGACGTGTATGAAGTTGGGTGGAAAGGCCCGCAAAAGTGGCTGATGAAGGTGATGCCCACGAAAGCGACTTGTCCATACTGAGACAATGTGGGACACCAAGTGTGAGCCACACATTAGCGGCCTCCAAAAGAAAAGAAACATGCAGGCTGGAAAGGAGTCAATGCTAAAATGATGGGTAGTCCATGTCGCTGTGTAGGCTGCGGCAGCAGATGCCTGCGTCACCCGATTGCTTTGCACTGCAAGTTGCTCATCTTTAACAGCGACTGTCGCCGCAAACAGGTGGGACACTCTGTCCAATCTGTTTCTGCTACTGGTTGTTGCTGGTTAGTAGACCACCACGTGCGACGAAGGCAGGCACTACGCCTGTAGATAGGCAGCTCAATGTACCCTAAGAGACCCGTGTATGTGAATGCTCACTGTTGCCATATGGTTCGTCGACAATGTATAATGTATTGTCTGAACCTCATGCGGTGACTGATTGCTGTTTAATTTTGCTGTTATGTCACTTGCTTATGGTCGCAGTGTTATGTTTTTCGAATATTGCGGCCTGGTTGGTTGCACTGGGAAGCAGCCTCTCGAAGTAAGAATTTGATCCTGCAGTCTGCACAGCGACATAGACTCCCAATTTCCGCACACCGTGATTCCGGCTCCCCGTTCACCCTTTCCTGCTGCAGCCATGGGCAAATTGTGCCTCTGGCCTTTCTCGGCCGTGATTAGGCATGAACGGAGACCAGCATACGTGCTTACATGGTCGGACGTGTATGAAGTTGGGTGGAAAGGCCCGCAAAAGTGGCTGATGAAGGTGGTGCCCACGAAAGCGACTTGTCCATAGTGAGACACCAAGTGTGAGCCACACATTAGCGGCCCCCGAAAGAAAAGAAACGTGCAGGTTGGAAAGGAGTGAACGGCTAAAATCTGGCGTAGCCCATGTCGCTGTGTAGGCTGCGGCAGCAGATGCCTGCGTCTCCCGATTGCTTCGCATTGCAATTTGGGCATTTTTAACGGCGACTGTCGCTGCAAACAAGTGGCACACTCTGTCCAATATGTTTCCGCTGCTGGTTGTTGCTCGTTAACCTGACCACCACGTGCGACGACGACGGTGAGCCGTTTACGAGCTCGCGTCAATGATTCCAGCGTATCTCGACATGCAAATTTTATTTCTGCTATTGCACGAGAATGTACACTGCTTGTCTTCTGCCAATAAAGTCGCGCGTTCTGTTCACTCACTTGTGGCTTGTTTGTATGGGCGTCAGTAGAGGCTCTTGGCAATTAGAACGCGCCAGCTACGCGGCAGCGAAGGCATTGAGGCATGCCGCATAGCCTGCAGGGCAAGCACAGCTCGTACCAGCGTACGCGACTGGCAAAAAACGGCCATATTGAATTTTGCTCTAAAAAAAAAATTGCACTTCCGCTTCCGGATTGAGCAACGTCACCTGGCGTCCGCCTAAGTAAGTTCCGTGCGCTGCCGCTGCTTATTTTCGAACCACGGCGGAAGGTACAGTTTCCCTTCTCTAACTTGGTTCTTTATTCTATGGATGCCACGTTAATCTCAAATGCCGCAGCACGTGATAGCGAGTTGCAGGCGTTCACCATAAGAGGCGCTCGTTGCCTTTTCGCGGAGGAGAGAAAAGGGAGAGGGCCCGGAACCGTGCTACCGGACAACGCGGCAGGCATCTAGTAAAGGAGGCATTGCCTTAGAGCGCGCACGCACGGCGCGCGGAGCTCCTGCGCATGCGCGGCGGTGCGCCCTCTGTCCGCGTCAGTTTGAATTCTCAACGAGTGCGACGGGAACGTAAACGCTTGTAGCGGTGTGCGGTGTGTGCCTGAACGTTGGTATCTGCGTGCGCGTGTCTTCTTTGTGGCATCACGCGTCAACTACACTGAACGGTAAGCTGTAGCAAAGATGTTTTGCGTCAATATATCATGATTAGGTGAGCGCATTTCGTAGCGCGAACCGGCTGCATGTAGCGCAGGCGACTCGGGTATAGGTCCGTTTGTCATTGACATGATTTGATAACGCGCTCTTGTTCTCGCTTCTACGATACGGTATGTTTTACGGCGAGTGATCGCTCGGGCTTGTTGATTTTAGCGTTATAGTTGATGTGCGTAAAAAAGGAAGTACACCATGGTTTAACCTCATACTGAGCTTCCACTAAGCGGATTGTGTGTGTTGAGCAGCCAGTGTGGTAGATCTCATTTCGTGGCGCTTGATCCGGCCGCGATGAATGCTGCGCCGCATGTGTAGTGAAATTCTCGTGACACGCTTTACGTATATATCTCAAAATTGTGTTAGCATGAATTTTCAAGCAGATACGTATAGTGGTATAACTGCTAGCGTACTCGGATGAAGGGCCGTGTTTGCGGGGCATGCTCCAGCAGTGTGTGCGCTGCCGTTTTGGTATAGTTTAATAGTAGCAGTATTTTGAAGCTTCCTGGCAACCAATCTAAATAATTTTGGTTAGTTACCGCAAGCAAAACACGAGACTTGAAGAAATATCTAGCAGAAATATCTAGATTCACCCTATCTAAATGTATGCAACCACAAACGCTTTTGGAGTATGACACCTGCGATAAGCTCAGTTACTCGCAGCTTCGCAACTTAGGCGAAAAAATTAGAGAACAATAAATTAGTCGCTCCGGGAAGCACCTTTACACGTTTTAAACTGGGAGCATTGTGTTTGAGGTTAGTTAGGTTTTTTTATCTCTTTTATAAACAATTTAGCAGCAAAAGTTATCTTTCGGGCTATATGAAAAGCGTTACACGCCTTTCGATGCTTCGACGTTATGCAGTTTACGTGCTGTTAATCACTAGGCAGCTGCTGGCGTAGATTCGCATTGTGCCAGTCGTGCATGGTATGAAGCCCTTGTCGTGCGTAATAAGTGTTCCGGTTTTCATTACTGTTGCATTTAGTGCCGTCGGCTTGGACAGACTGTATAATATAGTCACGAGGTAGTGACGTTAAAGAACACAGTAGCAATAGTGTGAAAGACAAAACTAGCTTTTGTTGGGCGAACCTGTGCCCACAAAGACAGGCTACACTTAAAGCACAACGATAGCGGCTAACAGAGTCGGCGATCGTCGAAAATCTGATCAGCGGGTCAAGCGCGCCGGCGTTTATAGATCAGTCGTCGAATGTTCCAGAGTAACCGCCCGATAAGGATAAGTACACGTGTCATTACCCCCCTCTTAAAAAGCATCGTCCCGGTGCTACAAATAGAAGAGAGCGAAACAAAAAAGGACACTTATTAAACAAAAGTAACAAAACAACAATAAGAAACAGTCCAAAGGTCAGTTACGTGAAGTCCCAAAGTTTATTAACGCTGATAGTACGGCTTGAGTCGCACAACGTGGACTATTTCAGGTCGTGAACGGCGCCGCTGTGATAGCGAAATGCCGTCTGGCACGACCTCATAGTCCAGTGCGCCAATACGTCGGATGATCTTGTACGGTCCGAAATAGCGACGCAAAAGCTTCTCGCTCAGTCATCGTCAGCGTATAGGGGCCCATAGGCAGGTTGCGCACGTAGTTCCCGCGCCGACTAGGGCGCCCCTCGCGGCGGCGAGCGCGGAACCGGCAGGATACGACCGGCTCGCTTGCGTTCGGAAAGCCTGTATGTGCACTGTTTCGCGCGTAGCTGTTGCCTTTTCTGAGCAATGCCGAAGTGCAATCCGAGCTGTTGAGTAGTGGGCTGCAACAGCACGTACACCAACTCACGAGGAACAAAGTTTTACAGGTTTCCAAGCCGACCATATGAACCAGAACGGCGTCAACACTGGATAGCGCTCGTCCGACGGCATAAGCTGTTTTATGTTCCGGCGTTATGCCAAGTGCTTTATAACGCTGAATTCTTTGCTTTTACAGCAATGATGGCAGCAACGGGACACCTGCAGTCAGTGACGTAGCTAGGTCGTCTGGCACCCGGGGCCCATAGGTCTTCTGTCCCCCCTCCCCTCCCCCGGGTTTATTTGAGGAAGGCGAGGATATCAACAATTTCCGCGTGTCTCCAGACGTATATGACACCCCCCCCCCCCTGGCCCCTTGCACCCGGAGCCCACGCCCCCCCCCCCTTTGCTACGTCACTGCCTGCAGTGCGTACCAGGATATGCAGCAAACGAAGTAGTTTGTTCCCACACTATACCGCAGTAAAGATGTGGAACTCTTTCCCAATCCTCTCCCATTCAAACAGGGCTAGGGCTTGCTGAGAGATTTAAGGAGGGGTTGCAGCCGGCTGAGCTGGCATACACCCTTCTGCGCCCAGCATATCAACGAAGGGGCAGGTGAGATCACAAAAATTTTTGACAACGTGGTTTATTGGAACCTCCTTTGCACGCACAGAAAAATCGCAACATAAAAGTATCGCACTTCCAGTAACTTGGGCGAAAATATTTTCCCAGCGTAGTCTAACAACTGGTAAGTTCATCCCCTTTATTGTGTTTGGGGAGAGCAACGTTAGAATACCTCTGGTAGGTCTTACGAGTCGTTCGTACGCCCCACGTTCTTGGATGAGATGTTTTGGATTCGTATTTGCCGTCCTGTATGTACAGGGAAACTACTGCGGCGTCCTTGCACTTCCCTGCGATGCCAGCACGGCAATCGCAGCTCCCCGCTAGGATTTGTCTGCTGTCGCCGATCTTCAAGAATCAATGTCGCCTATAATTTCATGTGTCCACACCATAGATAACGAAATAACTTAAGCTGAGCTTCACGCATCTCGCTGGTGCATTATTTTTCGTTTGCGGAATAAACCTAGCAGTCACTTCCGATCAGTGCGAGTTCAGCACTTCGCTCACGCCGTAGACGTGCCCCACTTCAAATAGACGACTTCCTTTCTCTAAATTCTTTTCCCTAAAAAAGCTATGAAGATCTTGTAATTCCCGAAACCCGGTTAAAATTAATATCGGCACGCTGTTTCGCGCCATCGCTACCGTTTGACAGGACGCCAAACACGCAGCGCGGGCTGCTGACGCCGTGAGTAATCCTACCACATTCGCGCAACTATTCGTCAGATGGCGCTAGGGGTCGGAAAGACAGGGCGCCGCCTAGCACTTGCAACGTGCCCATACTCAAACACGGTCACCGGGCTGGTACTCGACGAAGCCTCGTCGGAGGTTGTAGTGTCGGCTGTCGGTACGCTGCCGGTTCTTGATCCGTAGGCGGGCGAGTTGTCGGGGTTCTTCGGCACGCTGGAGAAAGGTCGCGACGTCAAGATTCTCTTCGTCGGTGACGTGCGGCAGCATGGCGTCGAGCGTCGTCGTCGGGTTCCTGCGGTAAACCAGCTTAAACGGCGTGATCTGTGTTGTTTCTTGCACCGCCGTGTTGTCAGCAAAGGTCGCGTATGGCAGGACCGCGTCCCCCGTCTTGTGCTCGACGTCGACATACATTGCTAGCATGTCGGCGAGGGTCTTGTTTAGGCGCTCCGTGAGACCATTGGTCTGTGGGTGGTAGGCAGTTGGCCTCCTGTGGCTTGTATGGCTGTACTGCAGAATGGCTTGGGTGAGCTCTGCTGTAAACGCTATTCCTCTGTCGGTGATGAGGACTTGTGGGGCACCATGTCGCAGCAGAATGTTCTCGACGAAAAATTTCGCCACTTAGGCTGCGCTGCCTTTCAGCAGAGGTTTTGTTTCAGCGAAGCGGGTGAGGTAGTCCATCGCCATGACTATCCACTTATTTCCGGTTGTTGATGTAGGAAAGGGCCCTGACAAGTCCATCCCGATCTGCTGACATGATCGGCAAGGAAGCTCGATCGGCTGTAGTAATCCCGCTGGCCTTGTCGCTGGTGTCTTGCGTCGCTGACAGTCTCGACATGTCTTGACGTAACGGGCGACGTCGGCGGTCAGGCGCGACCAGTAATACCTTTCCTGTATCCTCGGCAGCGCTCGGGAGAATCCGAGGTGCCCAGCGGTTGGATCGTCATGTAGGGCGTACAGTACTTCTGGACGCAGTGCTGACGGAACAACAAGAAGGTAGCTGGCGCGGACTGGTGAGAAGTTCTTTACGAGCAGGTTGTTTTGTAATGTGAACGAAGACAATCAGCGCTTAAATGCCCTAGGTACTACGTCGGTGTTCCCTTCCAAATACTCGACGAGGCGTTTTAGCTCCGGGTCTGCTCGTTTCTGTTTAGTGAAGTCTTCTGCACTTATTATTCCGAGAAAGGCGTCGTCATCCTCGTCGTCTTCTGGCGGGGGATCGATGGGGGCGCGTGATAGGCAGTCGGCGTCTGAGCGTTTTCGTCCGGACTTGTAGATTACCGTGACGTCATATTCTTGCAGTCTGAGGCTCCACCTCTCCAGCCGTCCTAAAGGGTCCTTTAAGTTAGCTAGCCAACACAACGCGTGATGGTCGCTGACGACTTTGAATGGCCTGCCATATAGATGAGGGCGGAATTTTGCTGTAGCCCAAATGATGGCGCGGCATTCCATTTCAGTCGTAGAATAATTGCCTTCCGCTTTTGACAGCGACCGGCTAGCATAAGATATCACCCGTTCATGTCTGTCTTTCTTCTGGACTAGGACGGCACCGAGGCCTAGGCTATAGGCGTCAGTGTCGATTTCGGTATCGGCGTCTTCGTCGAAATGTGCAAGTACCGGCGGTGACTGCATGCGTCGTTTTAGTTCTTGAAATGCGTCGGCCTACGGCGTTTGCCATTCGAACTCGACATCAGATTTGGTTAGATGCTTTAGCGGCTCAGCGATACGTGAAAAATCCTTGACAAAGCGCCTGTAGTAGGCACACATGCCAAGGGATCTACGCACTGCCTTCTTGTCGATGGGCTGCGGGAACTTTGCGATGGCAGCTGTTTTCTGCAGGTCGGGGCGTAATCCGGATTTGCTGATGACGTGGCCTAGGAACAGAAGCTCATCGTAAGCGAAGCGGCACTTTTCTGGCTTCACAGTGAGCCCTAATGATTTGATCGCCTCTACTACTGTCGCAAGCCGCCTAAGGTGATCGTCGAAATTTCCGGCGAAGACGACGACGTCATCCAAGTAAACAAGACAGGTCTGCCACTTCAATGCTGCTAACACCGTGTCCATGACGCGCTGGAACGTTGCAGGCCCCGAGCACAGTCCGAATGGCGTGACCTTGAACTATCTCTCTCGTCGACTTCTATTTGCCAGTAGCCAGACTTGAGGTCCATCGACGAGCAGTATTTAGCATTGCAGAGCCGATCCACTGCGTCGTCTATCCGTGGAAGGGGGTATACGTCTTTCTCCGTGATCTGGTTCAGTCGACGATAATCGACGCAGAAATGTAGGGTTCCGTCCTTTTTCTTCACCAGGACAACAGGAGATGCCCACGGGCTTTTCGACGGCTGGATGATGTCGTCGCGGAGCATTTCGTCGACTTGTTGCCTAATAGCTTCACGTTCTCGCGTCGAAACTCGGTAAGGGCTCTGGCGGAGTGGTCGAGCACACTCTTCGGTTATGATGCGATGCTTTGCAACTGGTGTTTGTCGAATCCTCGATGACGCCGAAAAGCAGTCTTTGTATCGTCGGAGAAGACTTCTGAGCTGTTGCTGCTTGCTCATGGGGAGACTTGGATTTACGTCGAAGTCTGGTTCGGAGACTATGGCCGGCGGGGTAGATGCGGCAGAATCTGAGAGGACAAAGGCATTGCTCGTTTCCAAAATTTCCTCGATGTACGCGATTGTCGTGCCCTTGCTGATGTGCTTGAACTCTTGGCTGAAGTTGGTTAGCATCACTTCCGTTTTCCCTCCGTGGAGTCGAGTGATCCCCCTTGTGACGCAAATTTCACGGTCTAGCAGTAGACGTTGGTCACCCTCGATGACGCCTTCTACGTCGGCAGGTGTTTTGGTGCCGACGGAAATGACAATGCTGCAGCGAGGCGGGATGCTGACTTGACTTTCGAGCACGCTTAACGCATGGTGACTGCGAGAGCTCTCCGGCGGTGTCGCTTGATCTTCAGACATGGTTATCGACTTCGACTTCAGGTCGATGACTGCGCCGTGTTGGTTCAGGAAGTCCATGCCGAGAATGACGTCGCGTGAACATTTTTGGAGAATAACCAAGGTGGCAGGGTAAGTCCGGTCATGAACGGTAATTCTTGCCGTGCTTATTCAAGTCGGCGTAATCAGGTGTCCTCCAACGGTCCGAATGTGAGGGCCTTCCCATGCAGTCGTAAACTTCTTCAACTGGGCGGCGATGTGTCCACTCATGACGGAGTAATTGGCCCCTGTGTCGACTAAGGCAGTGACTGCATGGCTGTCGAGAAGCACGTCGATGTCGGTAGTTCTTTGTCTTGCGTTACAGTTAGGTCTTGGCGTCGGATGACGGCTGTGTTGCGTTGACCTGAGGCTGGTATGGGACGTTGTCAGGTCGTCTTTCGTCGTCGTATTCTTTGCTTTCACATTTCGTCGGGACGGCGGCGTGTCATTATGTCGTCGAGGTAGTTTCTTCGGCGTCTTCGTCGGCGGCGGAGGATCTTCGTCAGTTCGACGAACAGTAACCGCACCTCCATCGGTTGCTGCTTTTAGTTTTCCGGATATGGGCTCGCTGACCGGCCCCGGGTTAGGCCAGTGTATGGACGGCGCTGCGGCGACAGGTAGCGGCCCCGTGACGGCGAACGGGACGGTCGTCGAGAGTTACACTGAGTGGCGGCTAGGTAATCAGCGATGCCACGTGGGCGCTCCCCAAGCTGTGGACGCGGCGCGTTGAACGCGAACCCACTCAGTCCCAAGTCGCCGTATGGGCATCGGCGGTACACATGGCCGGCTTCTCCGCAGTGATAGCAGAGCGGGCGGTGGTCGGGGGCTCGCCAAATGTCCGTCTTCCTCGCGTAGGTGCGCCGGGCGATGGGTGGGCGTGCTGGTGGCGGCGGCGGCGGACGACGGAATTGCGGCGTTACAGGGCCCTGGCGCGGTCGCGGAGGGGGGCCTTGACGGCGTGCCACGGCGGCGTAGGTCATCGCTTCTGGCTGGGGCTGCGGTAATCTAGGTTGCACCTCAGGAACCCCAAGCGATCGCTGAACCTCATCTTTGATGATGTCGGCGATCGAGGCCACTTGAGGCTGCGATGAAGGCAGCACCTTGCGCAGTTCTTCGCGCACAATGGCCCTGATGGCCTCTTGAAGGTCGTCGGAACCCAGTCCTTGGATGGCGTACTGCGGCGTGAGCCCCTGGCGGTTAGATTGCCGGGTGCGTATCTCCAGAGTTTTCTCGATCGGCGATCCCTCGGCAGAAAACTCAGCTACAGTCTTCGGTGGGTTACGAATAAGTCCGGCGAAATGTTCTTACTTGACGCCCCGCATCAGAAAGCGGACTTTTTTCTCCTCCGACATTTCCGGGTCGGCGTGCTGGAAAAGACGGGCCATCTCCTCCGTGAAGATCGCGATCGTCTCATTTGGCAGCTGCGCTCTGGTTTCTAGTAGCGCTTTGGCTCGCTCTTTTCGCACCACGCTTGTAAATGTTTACAAGCCGCTTCAGAACCGGTACCACGTCGTTAAGGTGGCTTCTAGATTCTCGAGCCACGTCCTGGCAGCGTCTTCCAATACGAAGAAGACATGTCGCAGTTTGTCGTCGCTGTTCCAGCTGTTAAATGCAGCGACGCTCTCATACGTTTCGAGCCAGGTTTCCGGGTCCTCGAATGTTGAACCGCGGAAAGTCCGGAGGCTCCCTGGGCTGCTGTAGGACGATGGGGGACGCTGGGGCTGCCATTGGGATTGCCTTGGCCGCAATCTTCTTGGTCTTCTCAGGTAGAAGTCCGTGCTCCGGGGCCAGCTGTTGAAGACGGCGGCTTGCTCGATGGTCCGGGCCTACGTTGGTGTTCTCTTTCCGGTCCGGGCTTGGATCACGGCTTGTCGGGGGCGCCTGGTACATGGACGAAAAGCACCTCCACCAGATGTCACGTGGTAGTGACGTTAAAGAACACAGTAGCAATACTGTGAAAGACAAAACTAGCTTTTATTGGGCGAACCTGTTCCCACAACACAGGCTACACTTCAGCTTTAAAGATATGGAATGACCTACCTCGTTCACTTAAACTAAGGTCATCTTTGAATGTATTCAAACATGAGTTATGATGCTTGATTTCTTATTGTAGATAGTTTCATGTCCTATAACATGTTCTCTGTATAATTATGCTTTTTGATATAGGTACTTATTTCTTTGTTTTCTCTTACTAATGTATTGCATTATGCGCATTCATTTGTTTTCCTTGTACTTTATTATATTTGTTGCTTTAACCCACGTTTTGTATACATATATTTATTTTTATTTTTAGAACCGAGGGTCCCGTTGCAGTCATTGACTTTGGGACCCTCGTCTGCATACTATTTGTTGTTTACTTATTGTTTTTTGAATGACGAATAAACTGAAACTGAACTGAACTGAACGATAGCCACGAACACAGTCGGCGATCGTCGAAAATCTGATCAGCGGGTCAAGCGCGTCGGCTTTTATAGATCAGTCATCGAATGTTCCAGAGTAACCGCTGGGACCTGCGTGTCTTCCACAAAGTTCTACACTATTCGCGTCGCGCATACATGCAATCAGTTTACACAAGTTGCGGTGAAAGTCAGTGGACGGAACCATCGATAACATTCCAGAAACTTCTTTTATATGCAGGCGTGTCCTGCGCTGTGCGATAACATTTGTTGGGCGGTGAGAAGTGGTCGCCCGATAAAGAAGTACACGTGTCAATATGCGCTGTACAAAACAAAACAAAAAATAGCCAGATTATCCATTTGGTGGTGTTTTCTTAGTAGATAACGCACAGATTATTGAAATAATTTAGAGGACATTGCACTTGTTCTACCCTTATCAACACACCTAAGAGATCGTAATATGTTTTAGTTGGTAAGTAACCTTATCAATACGTCCCCATTCGTGTGCACTCTACTGAAAGTGTGGAAAATGTATTCATCTCGAAGTATGAGAAAATAGACATTGCAGACTGTTCTAAGCGGAAATAAATTGCAATTCTTAACGTGATTGTTCATAACTGCAGTCACTATGCTGAGCATGTTCGTTCGGCACGGGCATATTACATTAACACCAGAAAGAAGTGCACAGTCTGTCTGTCTGTCTGTCTGTCTGTCTGTCTGTCTGTCTGTCTGTCTGTCTGTCTGTCTGTCTGTCTGTCTGTCTGTCTGTCTGTCTGTCTGTCTGTCTGTCTGTCTGTCTGTCTGTCTGTCTGTCTGTCTGTCTGTCTGTCTGTCTGTCTGTCTGTCTGTCTGTCTGTCTGTCTGTCTGTCTGTCTGTCTGTCTGTCTGTCTGTCTGTCTGTCTGTCTGTCTGTCTGTCTGTCTGTCTGTCTGTCTGTCTGTCTGTCTGTCTGTCTGTCTGTCTGTCTGTCTGTCTGTCTGTCTGTCTGTCTGTCTGTCTGTCTGTCTGTCTGTCTGTCTGTCTGTCTGTCTGTCTGTCTGTCTGTCTGTCTGTCTGTCTGTCTGTCTGTCTGTCTGTCTGTCTGTCTGTCTGTCTGTCTGTCTGTCTGTCTGTCTGTCTGTCTGTCTGTCTGTCTGTCTGTCTGTCTGTCTGTCTGTCTGTCTGTCTGTCTGTCTGTCTGTCTGTCTGTCTGTCTGTCTGTCTGTCTGTCTGTCTGTCTGTCTGTCTGTCTGTCTGTCTGTCTGTCTGTCTGTCTGTCTGTCTGTCTGTCTGTCTGTCTGTCTGTCTGTCTGTCTGTCTGTCTGTCTGTCTGTCTGTCTGTCTGTCTGTCTGTCTGTCTGTCTGTCTGTCTGTCTGTCTGTCTGTCTGTCTGTCTGTCTGTCTGTCTGTCTGTCTGTCTGTCTGTCTGTCTGTCTGTCTGTCTGTCTGTCTGGTCTCAACAATCATTATTATAGGAATCGTCTGCGATTCTCGCATTTCTTTTATTTTGATATGTACACTGTGTCACATGAACCTGTCTTGAAACGAAACGTACCGTTGCTGGCACCGGCGACCATTACGGTTGTCTAACTACTTATCATCTGTAATATAACCAAACGGCATAATGGTACTGATTCATATTGCCATGTAGTCTTTAGTCAGAGGTAAACAAAGTTAAGTAGAGGCAAAGGTGATGTGAACAAATTATATAGAAAACTACTACTGAACCGTAAAAATAACTCATTGAATAGTTTTCCCTCACCTTGTTGCATTTGCTTTACGTGTGTGTCTCTGTGTCCTTGTCTTCCGTGCTGTACTCGTGGCCATCAATTACGAACTTGCCCAAGCCGTTGTAAGCTTTATTAAACAAGGGATTCAAGTCAGTTGGATCTAATACTGCATGTCAAGTGACTGACGTGTTATTCGTTTTATGTAAATATTATGGACTGGCAGTACTTGGCAAGCATTAAATCACAATATTTTTTTATTGCACTTAAGCTGCGGGCGTCATAGATTGCCAGAAAATTTTCATGAATACAGCCAGGGAAGGCTTGAAAAAAGATCGTGAAATTTTAAAATGACCACATAGGTATGCTGTCTTATGTCATACAAAGTTTCCAGAGAATCTCTCTGGTAAATATATTTTTAAAACGTTTCACCTCATAAAAAGTTCTGGAAAATTTGCCCATTTATTGAAAAAAAAAATGAAAGTCAACCATACTGACATGGCATTTCTTACTGAATTTATCTTTTTTTTGCGTTACCTAAAAGTCCTGAACCTCGAAACCCTAGAAAACATTTTCATCTTTGAAAGCACCTTAAATAATTTACTGTGATAGAATTCATTCTAACTACAGTATCAGTTCTGTTTCCTAGGAGGTGCATGTCTGTCATGCCATAACACAAAGTGCTCGCGTGGTATTTCGGGTGCTCATGTGGTATACCTAACTTGGAAACATGTTAGCATGCCCAAGAGGCCTCATTACCTGTAAGAAACTAAGTGACCATATCAGTACACCTGTTAGCATGCCCAAGAGGCCTCATTACCTGTAAGAAACTAAGTGACCATATCAATACAATCAATCCATCTGCCTTCTGTGGAAGTTATAGCCAAAGACCCATTCATTTAAGAGTAGGAGAAAGACATTTAAATGTGTATTAAGCAAAATAAATTACAATCTCTGGCATGATACTGTGAATACTCCAGTCACGTCTTCTGAGCATATCCCTCTGCACGGGCATACTTAACCACCAGTAAAAAAAGTTTACAGATAGTCCTACTGGGTAACGTTTCAGCAATAAATATAGAGATAATTTGGGATGAGTACATTAATGCATCATATATGAACTTATCATGAAAGGGAACATACTGTTGCTGGCACGAGCAGCAGTTGTGACTGTATAATTGTTCGCCATACCATAAAATAAAACATTGTATAATGGTACTGATTTGTATTGACAAGCAGCCATTAGTCATAGCTAAACCGCATGAAGTATTGACTTAAATGGTTTGAGCAAATATATTAACCTGCTTATTGAACATACAAAGAATACCCGCCGTGGTTGCTCAGTGGCTATGGTGTTGGGCTGCTGAACACGAGGTCGCGGGATCGAATCCCGGCCACGGCGGCCGCATTTCGATGGGGGCAAATGCCCATCGGTGTACTTAGATTTAGGTGCACGTTAAAGAACCCCAGGTGGTCGAAATTTCCGGAGTCCTCCACTACGGCTTGCCTCATAATCAGAAAGGGGTTTTGGCACGTAAAACCCCATAATTTAACATACAAAGAATACACACTTGTTATTTTGTCTCATATTGCTGCATCTACTTATTTGCAGCATACACCTCCATCACCTTTGGGTCTAATGACACAAAGTTCAAGGCCAGCCTGGCGACCATGCTTGCCAAGGGGAAGTAGTGTAAATATTTAGTCTCGTTCCATAATAGCATAAGACATGTATTTTAAGAAATTCATCTATTATATCGCGCAATAAAAACAGTTAATTCATTGCCGGTGCATTTGTTTTCTTTTTTGCACTGCATGATTCAGCACTCGATTCTTTCTGTTTATGCAACATATATGAGAGTACAGCTGGTTCAGGAGCACTATTAATCTACCAACATTATTGTGTAAGTGCACATTAATAGCAACAGGTGCACATGCATAACACATTCAATGTTTTATTGCTACCATATGTAAACAAAAATGGAAACTTGTAGATAGCAGATAGCTATGGACTTATGACCTTATACATTCTTCGTAGACTTGTCTATAAAATGTCTGTGTCTATAGAATAATGAAAATTCATGTTTGTTGTCAAATGTCTGCAGAATATCATAGAAAGCAGTGTATAGGATTATATAGTTCTGTTTTTGTAGACTGAAGTCTATAGAATGACTATAGACTATCTATAGACATTTTATAGACTTAGTCTACAAAAGTAGAACAGTATATGCCTATATGCTTTTGTCTATAAACATTCTGCAGAGGTTTGTATCAAACATAAATTTTCATTAATCTATAGACTCAGACTTTTTATAGACTAGTCTATAAAAAGTATATGGCCATAAGTCTATAGACTGTCTATAGGAATAGTCTATAGATAGTCTATAGACATTTGTCTCTAGACATTCCATAAACTTCACTCTACAAAAGTAGAACTGCGAGCCTATACACTTGTCCATAGACATTCTGCAGACAACTGTCTACAAACATGAATTTTAATTAATCCATAGACACTCTATAGACAGTCTATAGACTCAGATTTTTTATAGACTATTCTATAAAATGTGTATGGCCATAAGTCTACAGACAGTCTATAGACTCAGACTTTTTATAGACTAGACTTTTTATAGACTAGTCTGTAAAAAGTGTATGGCCATAAGTCTATAGACAGTTATAGACTCAGACTTTTTATAGACTAGTCTATAAAAAGTATGGCCATAAGTCTATAGACTGTCTATAGACAGTCTATAGACTCACACGTTTTATAGACTAGTCTATAAAGAGTGCATGTGCATAAGTCTATAGACTGTCTATAGAGTAGTCTAAAGAAATCTCTATAGTCTTCATAGACAAATGGCTATAGACTGTCTATGGACTTTGTATAAAAATGTTTGTAAGGGATGGTGCCTGACCTGTTGGAATTGCACCAGCCCGCTTCCCTGGAAAAACCTAGGTGCTCAAGAAGTAACTGACTATCCTGCCCGGTAATTAGTGTGTGCTTATTTTTATCAACTTTGCAATAATAGTGATGTTACGTCTCCCTACATTGACAAAATGGCGAAATGGACAAATGGTGAAATGGTTATCTCTAACCGCAAACATGAAACAGCTATACCATAATGAAATGAAATGCATATTTTATTCCTGTTCAACTGGCATATAAACTTGTTTTGGAGACCACATATTCATGATTATGATATGCGAAGTCATGAGTTGCCCATGATGCATTGCGATTGCGATGTGAGCTTTTTACTGCACACAATTTGTGATGCAGCAGTTTCGTAGCATTTGCAGCCAGCACTTTAGTATTCTGAAGTTACTTTAGCATGAGCTAGTGTACATTAAGAAATATTCCATAATTTTATGGTTAATTGAAGCTTGTCTGAAGTAATGGTAGTGATGCACTCTATACTGTATTTTTCAGGATCGTCATTGTGACAGTCTGCATCATCATTTGGCCTAATTTGGCATCCTGCAAGACACGCTCATACCCTGCGTTTTGTTCCTCGGTCAATTGGTGAAGTTCGGCAAGCCCCATGTAAGCCAGCTGTCATCCCTGTCCAATGGAAGAAATTCATTGTTGCAACCCTCATAATTCATCTTAAGTTGAATCTAGAACCAGAGCAGGAACAGCATATATTCTGCAAGGGTTCACCATTACACGCCGTCGGTTGCCTACACCCGACGGGCTACTGTCTAGAATACAGGCAGAGTTTTATTTTAGAATATATTTGTAAGCAGTACTACTGCTTCTGTTTGCAAGATCAAAGTTCATGCTGTATTTGCATACTATAAAAGTACAAAAAGACGAGCATAATGTTAGATTGTTTTAGAAAACTTAATGGCACTTGAATTGACCAGAAATTATTAAGGGGTACATGCTATTTTGATAAATATGGCTGAAGAAAAAAAAAACCTGGATAAAAATTACAATCACTTCAGCTACAACGTGTCTATGAAGGCAAATGCATGCAATAAAACTGCTTTTAGTGGTGATGTTTGAGCTGATAGGATGTCAGATGCGGTAGGATAGACAGGCAGAACATTGCAACAACTATTGTAGTGCAGCAGGACACGTTAACTGGAGCTCTTCACTTGCGCACCAATGCAAGCGCATCATACACGCCACACTTGGAAAGGCGGTTGCTCTGCGTGCTTGTGTTGGCAGCCTGGTTCCTGCATAAGACAAGGGGTTGGTGATAAATATACAGTGATGTTAAGGCGCATGAAAAGAAGCTTAGGTACTGTATTCGTTTTCTTTAGTTTACTTTGCTTACTAATGAAATTCGATTAAGACTTTTAAGCTCATACTCTATTTATATTTGCAAAGAAACATTCTTCAGCTGGTTTGGCGCTTGCGCAGCCAGACCGACATACAGCGCGATCTAACACTTATATGAGAGCTGGAATGTTGCAACAAATATATGCGGTATATCTGCTACCACTTGCTAGCAATATCTGTACTAGAAGCTGTCACTGAACTGCTACATCTTTTTTTTACACAATAAAGAATAATGTAATGTGTAAGAAGTATACTCTGTTGTATTGTTATTGTGCTTTTTACACAGATAAATTCTATTCACCTGTGTATACATGCAGGTATAATTCTGAATGCCGTTTTATAACTGGCCACTTCCTCGTTGGGCTTGGATGGTCATAGGCATGATAAGCTAATTAAACCGAATATTTTGAAGCAAGGCTCACGTTACGACTTTACATTCCACCAAGTGCACACGGTCCACGCAAAATTACAGTATATTATTTTGTTTTCCCTAGCGCAACTAGCTGCACAGAATTAAAGAAAATTGAAAAAAAAATTAAAGTGAACGCACCTGCTCGTTTATAGGGATGATCGCCTTGCAGCGGTGTACTTCACAGTCCTTGGATTGGAGCAGTCAGTGACGATCCACCCGAGTACAAACCGCGCGAACGCGGGTGACTGCCGGCGCTTACACAAGCAATACACGCTCACAGGCAATACACGCACTAATGGCAGGAATCTTCGTCGTTGTTTTCTTTTCATAGGTTTGAAGTCTGCCGCAGTTGTGTATCGCGCCGTGCTTGAATTGCTGCGACCTTGTACGATCAGCCGCGAGAAACACGTAAATGCTCTGGCGCCAATAATAGTTTTGTAGCACTCGCACGAAGAATACCTGTATGCAGGTGAACAACTGGCTCATTCCAGGAGTAATACGACAGTCGCTGCACTAGCTCGCAGTCTTCTTGACAGGATGGCGGATCTGTCTCGGCGCCGCAGTGGAATAATTTCGTTGCCGAAGCGCTCCAGAGGACGGCACCGGTCCCAAAAACGAAGCCTTTGGAAATAAGGAGCATCGTTAACTAAAGAAAAGCTACGGAGGCAACTGGCGTTCATCCGAAAAAGCTGACGAGGCGAGCGACAGATAACAAGGCCGCCATGTTTATGCACTAACTTCACTCAAGGGGTGATTCAAGGTAGCTGCGAGGCTACCTTGACATTCTCGAGTAAAACGCTTGTGCTTTCCTTCACTCAAGGCGCGTTTCGAGTGGAGGGCGATGTGTGAAACGAAAAACCGCACTCAAGGAGCATTTCGAGTGAAGGGTCGAGACGTGGTGCGTTTGTGAATACGGGGGTTAGTGTCATAGTGGCAGTGAACGTATTTCAATAAAACTTGGTGCTGGGCTAGTTGGTGATGCATTCTTTAAAACTGATGGTAGCGCTAAATAAACCAGTTGTCAGTAGCGTTTCCTCGTCGTCGTGTCGTCTTTTCATCTTGTGTCCGTCCTTTTAGCGCTACCATCAGTTTTAAAGAGTGAACGTATGTCGCCGAAAGCATGCTGGGCCGCAGAAGTGATGCACGTCGCAATGATGGTGCGGGCTAAACTCCGAACCGGACAAGCGCAAGCTTGAAAAAGCAATCCGGAGCGAAGAACTCGCTCCCCAACTCTGGGCCGTCCAGCAGGTCACCGACGCCGCCAGGAAGCTCAACCTCCCAGTTCCGTCGTGGGAGACGCCCACTCCATGAGAGCCCAAAGCTCTCGTGGCCTGCAGGACCTGAATAAAGTTGATTTCCTTCCTTCCTTAACCCGTCACCAGCACCAACACATTGCACTGCCACCTAAGGAAAGAAGATAAAGCGCAAAGCAACGCCTCATGGGGCGCGCCGATGGTGCCATCATGACGATATGCAGGGCGGCCATACGGGCCATACTGACATCACAGGCACTTTCTACAGCGAAGCTGTATATAGCTGCCCTTCGGCGGTGGTTGATGTCCGTCCATCTACGCGTCGCGTTACGGACTGGATTCCAAGGGAAGGGAAGCGTAGCAGGGGGCGGCAGAAAGTTAGGTGGGCGGATGAGATTAAGAAGTTTGCAGGGACAACATGGCCACAATTAGTACATGACCGGGTAGTTGGAGAATTATGGGAGAGGCCTTTGCCCTGCAGTGAGCGTAACCAGGCTGATGATGATGCTGATGATGATATGTGGGCCGATACCGATGATATTGCAATACCGGTCTGACTCACGGCGGAGGTGCCGTTCACATTTAAGGGGCCCACATTCATAGCGTCCCTGGTCTTCCTTCACAGAGTGAAAGGGCACTGAATTTTTAGGGGCGTTATTGCGGCGAGCGCCCGTGTTTCCTGCGGCGTCTCACTGCTAATAAGCACAGAGGGGCGTGTCATTTCCAGAGGCGGCGGACGTTTGTGCGCATGCGCGAATCAGAGCGGCTGCGTTTCCCGGCGTAACCGAGCGACCGAACGCATCGAAAGATGAGAGCGAACGCGGCGCGTAGCGGGGTTGAGAAAAGTGGCGAGCGAGAATAGGCGCGAGCAAAGCGGAGAGGAGGGTGCAGCGTAGTGCGCCGCACGAGGGGCTTTAGTAAGTAAGTGGTCCTGATCCCTTTTGACTCAGGGCAGGCGTTTATCAACGCCACACGAGATGTTGAAAGTACAAAAAGGAAAAAAAAGTAAGGTGTAGAAAGTAAGGAGAGAAAGAACTTAAAACAGTTTTGTCACAGTCACAGTCTGTGAGTCCGTCTGGTTGGTCCGGTTTGTTGTATTCTATGCTCCAGTCGCCTGGGATTTCACCAAAGCCACGACAATCCAATTCACTAGCCATGCCGGTTCAAGTCAGTGTTTCCCAGCTGCGTCGATGCCTGGTCGGCCGTCTCTGTCTTAGGAGCTCGTGTAGCTGAGGTCGTCGGCATCAGCGGCAACTCGCTGTGACTGGGCGGCTCTAGCCGGGCGATGTCTGTCTGGGGCTTTCCTTCACAGCTAGCAGCCACTAACAATAAAATCCGAGCTCTAGAAAATCCCACGCCCATCCGGGCAACAGCTACAGCTAGAGAAACTGCCGCATCCGTACACAGGAACGCAGAGGCGAGCATGGAGGTGGATAAGGCGCGTAATGATAAGAGGAAACTAATGGAAGATATAGACTCCGCTGCACAACCCGCGAACAGCCTCGAACAAAGAGTCGAAGCAGTAGAACAAACAATGACAAGCCTAGCGAAAAGCATACAAGAAAGATTCAGCACTGTACAATGTGTAATGCAATAAACACTCAACGCCTTCCATGACATGCTTAAAACCTAAATGATCAGCATGCTACCCATCTTAGGCAGCAACAGAGACTCCGCAATCCTCGCTTCCACCATTGAACATGGCTATGTACGGGTCGCGCAGGACGAGCTCACGACGGGCACGGCATCCCCACAGATGCGCCCGACGCCAGGTCCATGGTATTGCGCATAGGGGATGGCGGAACAAGATAGGATATTACAGGTGGAACTGCAGGTCGTTTACCAAAAAGAGGGCAGCGCTGCAGTTCGCAATGGCGGACCTCGACTCCAAGGTCGATGCCATCGTGCTACAGGAAACAGAAGAGTTGACTGTTGGGCTAGTCGGTCGTCCATATTGGAAGTAGTAGCTTAGCGCGAATAAAACCACGGATACAAGAAAGACAGACAAGCGCTACTCACAATTTCCTTCCTTCCATTAAACAGTTGAGTAGCGCTTGTCCTGGTCTGTCTTTCTTGTGTCCGTGGTTTTATTCGCGCTAAGCTACTACTTCCAATACAGGAAACAGAATCGGCAGTCAAAATAACGGGCTATACCTGTTTTAATGAGCTCTCGGCAAGCAAGAAACCTAGTGCAAGAAAAGCATCACCGCAATGCAAATCGACTTCGAAATCGGAAATCTGCACTACACAATTGTGCAGCTAGTGCCCAAAAAGAGGAAGCATAAATGCCTCTATATACTAAACATATATGGCCCGCCAAAGTGCACTACTATATTCCCCACAATCATGAGAAAAGCGAGGAAAGAGGCGGCACAAGTCCAGCTCTTCGTCCTGGGAGACCTTAATGCAAGCCATACCATGTGGGGCTACCCGCGAAATACTGAGAAGGGAGTGTCGATAGCAAATGGGGCCAACAACCACGACTTGACCCGGCTCACAGATCCCACGCAGCCGACATGTATTGGCAACAGCGTGTCGCGAAACACCACTCCCTATCTGACCTTCGTCCGGCAAGTGGAGGGAGCGACGTGGTCGAACACAGGCCTCAATTTGGGCAGGGATCATTATGTTCTCGACATTAGAATACCTGCAGCTGGGTGTAATAAAAAGAACAAACTGCTCGTCAAACATACCAAGTGGAACAAATTTAGATCCAAACGCAACCATCAGCAACGAAGATTAAAGACCTAAACGTGTGGACGGAGCAGCTCCTCCAGGATGCGGAAGAATCCACGATCGAGGCGCCCACCGAGGAAGATGACCCCAGAACCGACTCTAAGCTGATCAACCGTTGTGAAAAGCAGCAGACTCTCCATGCAGAATGGATGAAGCACAAACACAACCGCACACTTAAACTAACAGTGGCTCAGGCTTAGGCGGAAGTACTGGAGTATTCACGCGAGCTAAATTCGGCTCAATGGATGCAGCTGCGCAACAAGCTAAATGGCCAGCTCGGCTCGAACAACTCCTGGTTCTTGTTTAGACATTTGCTCGATCCCGATAGCAGAAGAGGATCAACGGCCAAGAAGGTCAATCGGCTCCTTTGGGCGCATCCGGCCTCGGAGCAAGAGATCATACAAGAGCTCACCAGCCGCTATTTTAATACAGAAAGAAATGAGCTGGCGTACGCAGACTACACTGACGAAGTGAATGAGAGCATAGATGCCGACATAATCGAGGGCTGAGGTGAGCGCTGAGCTCGCCGATCTACGGGGTCTGTTAGAAAAGTATCCGACCTTATTTTTTTGCCAACACCTGATGAACAAGCGCGCTTGCATCAGCCGACCTTGAACCTTCGTGCGCATGCGCGAATTTTTTCCCGCCTGCCGACAGCGTCAGTCGCTGGGACGCAGCGTTTGAGTGAGGTAGTGCGCAGTGCTCTCGTCGGTTTTGTATTGCAAGGAAAATGGCGGAGCGACTGGAGCAGCGCTACTGCATCAAATTTTGCCAGAAACTGGGTGACAGCCAAGTGGAAACAATTCGGAAGATTCAGACGGCTTTCGGTGACGAGGCTAAGAGCAGCGCGCAGATTAAGGAGTGGTACAACCGGTTTAAAGAAGGCCGCACATCGGTGGAGAGCGAGTCACGCTCCGGTCGGCCATCAGCATGCTGAAATTACCAGGTCATTGCCCAAGTGAACGCTGTGGTGATGCGGGACCGTCGTGCGACTATCCGAGAAATTGCAGAAGAGGTGGGCATCAGCACTTTTTCTGCACATTCCATTATGACCGAAGATTTGGCCATGAAGAGAGTTGCGACGAAATTCGGGCCGAAGCTGCTCACGGTGGAGCAAAAGCAACTTCGTGTTGAAGTCTCACCGGACATGCTGGATTCCACAAACAGTGACCCCGACTTCATGAACACCATAATCACTGGTGACGAGTCTTGGATGTACGGGTACGACCCGGAAGCCAAATCCCGGTCGCCACAGTGGAAGCATTCCACGTCTCCAAGACCAAAGAAGGCCCGCCAAGTGCGCAGCAACGTCAAAGTAACGCTAACTGCTTTGACTCCCGCGGTGTGGTACACCACGAGTACGTACCACAGGGTCAAACCATCACCAAAGAGTACTATAGGGATGTCCTCCTTCACCTACGTGATGCGGTGCGGCGCAAGAGACCGGAGTTGTGGTCAACAAAAAGTTGGCGCATCCATCACGACAATGCTCCTGCACATTTCTCGCACTTGATTCAGACTTTTTTGGTGAAAAGCCAGACTCCTGTAGTTCAACAGGCTCCTTACTCTCCTGATCCCCGCAGGGGCGCCTGCGCAAGCAGGCGTTTGGTGTGTTGCGACACCACGTACCCGAGCACGCGAGGGTTGGACCCTACCGCGTCTAACCATGCGCGGCTTAGCCGTGTCCGGGGAAAATTGGATCCTGGGGGTTGAGCCAATGTCGGGTGTTTGGACCTTTACGGCCCCTCGGCGGCGGCAACACACCCCTTTGGCCTCGGCTTCACGTAGACGGCACCCCCGGACTGACCCACCCGGGGGAAATCGGTAGTTGCCTTTTCCTGTCCCCCTCTCCGTTCTGCGTCTTTTCTCTTCCTTTCAATCTTTTCTGTCTTCTCGTCTCTTCTATTTACTTCCGAATTTCCTGGCAGCGAGGGTTAACCTTGTGTGGGTGGCCAAGCTTGGGTACTCCAGATTGGGTTATAGCGGCACCGTACAACTGGCGAGGGCTTGTCTTACTCGTAAGACCTGCTCCGTCCCCATGTTGGGCTCGGTGGTGGGCGGTTGGCGCTGCTGCCGAACTCATGACCTCTATATGGCTTCCAGCAAACCACTTTCCCTTGATCGCCCTCTAAAAAGAGGGCGCACCGATGCAACCTTTCAATTCTTTTTGAAAAACAATGAAGAAAATTTCCCTAAGTACCATGTAATCCATAGTGAAAGCAACACGAGCGTACGTAAATTCTCCCCGTTCTTGGTGGCGAAATGCCTTGGCAACACGATAGGACCTGGCTACAAAGCCACAAAGATGTCCAATGGAGATATGCTCCTTGAATTGAAAGACAAAACCCAATATGAGAAAATGAATGACTTGAAATGCATAGGCGATGTAGCAGTCACTGTGTCCGCACATCGAACCATGAACACGAGCCGTGGAGTAATCTCTGTAGACGACTTCATGGACCTTAGTAATGAAGAGTTGCTTGAAGGTTTTCAGGACCAAAATGTCATCAAGGTAGAACGAATTCTAATCCGCAGGAATAACGAACAACTTCGAACAAAGCACATTGTACTAACCTTTGGTACCAGTCTGTTGCCTAGTACAGTGGATGCAGGCTATATCAAAGTACGTGTTAGGCCGTACATTCCAAATCCTCGACGGTGCTTTAAGTGCCAGGTGTATGGGCATCGATCCCAGACATGCCGTGGAAGGCAGACTTGCGCGAAATGCAGCTCCAATGAACATCAATCAGACACTTGCGACTCATCTCCACATTGTGTGAATTGTGCAGGAAGCCATACAGCCTACTCCAGGACATGCCCTAAATGGAAGAAAGAAAAAGAAATCATTGCACTAAAGGTAAAAGAAAATATTACATTTCACGAAGCAAGGAAACGTCTTTCGTACTTAGATCACACAAGCTTTTCCGAGGTTGTGCGACGGGGGGCAGCGTCACAAATCCCTCGGGAGTCTACCGCGGTCACTGATAGTTGTCCGGTAATCACTCCGCCTGCCCTCCTGGTGGCAGCAGCAAGTGCTGCTCCATCAACATCGAAGGTGAGCCTGCAGACTTCCGTTCCGCAGGTCCCAAAGCTAATCCGAACTCCACGGCCTGGGACGCGAGTTTCAGCGCCTAGTTCACTATCCTCCAGCGCCTCCGAGAAGGTTAGGGAGGTCGATCAGAAATCCCCGGCGTCATCGACGCCGAAAGATCAGCGCTCTCAAGAGTGCGCTAGAAGAGATAAAATACCTGTATCTGCTCAAAGAAAGGGACCGGCAACCTAAACGGTTACCGTCCTTGTATGCATATTTACCTATCTTTACCACGTGTTCTTGAACCCAGACAACAAAAATCTTCCTCGATATGGCTACACAAATAATTCAGTGGAATGCCAGGGGCCTATTTCGCCATCTAGATGATATCAAAGATCTACTAGCGGAATATCATCCACGACTGTTCTGTGTTCAAGAAACACATTTAAAGTCTACACACCAGAACTTCTTAAAACAGTACATGGTTTTCCGTAAAGATAGAAATAATAGTAATTCTTCGTCAGGTGGTGTGGCAATCATAGTCCAAAAGTCAGTAGCATGCCAGCATGTATCACTCCAGAGTTCATTTGAAGCAGTGGCTGTTGGGGCTATATTGTTCAATCATCTTATAACGATTTGCTCCATATATATATCGCCTGATCAGCGGTTAGACATTGCAGAATTGTAAAAGCTGATTGACCAGCTTCCTGAACCCTATATAGTAATTGAAGATTTTAATGCTCACAGCCCATTTTGGGGCGATTCAAGATGTGATGCGATAGGACGGGCAATAGAAAAGTTCCTTCTTTCATCTGGAGCCTGTCTCTTTAACAAGACAGAGCCAACTTTCTACAGTCCTACACACAACACGTATTCATGTATAGATTTAGCCATATGGTCAGCATCACTTCTCCCACACCTGGAATGGAGAGCTATCACTAATCCATATGGGAGCGATCATTTCCCAACACTCCTAAAAACAACAAAGTGGCACGATGGACCAGCTTACCCCCAAAAATGGAGGCTTCATGCAGCAGACTGGTCAAAATTTAGAAACATAAGTAAACTGTGCCTAGAAGAAGTGGACCATCTAGGTGTAGAGGAACTGGCTAGCTACATCACTGAACATATCCTCTGTTCTGCTCGAAACTGCATACCTCAATCCTGCACAGATAAAGTAAATCCAAAACCGTGGTGGAACAAAGACTGTGAAACTGGAAAGAAACTCCAGAACAAAGCGTGGAGTAGATTTTCATGCTACCCAACTACAGAAAATCTAATAGAATTTAAGCGGTGCAAGGCAAATGGCCGCCGTATTCGCCGAGTATCGAAAAGAGAAAGCTGGACACGCTACGTATCCACCATAAACTCATACAGGGATGTTAGCAAGGTATATAACAGGGTACGCAAACTAAAAGGACAACGTCCAAATCCTTTTCCTCTCGTCAATGGCTCTGGTGAGTCAATAAAAGACCAAGCAAACACTCTTGGCGAGCACTTTGAGAGAGTATCAAGTTCGGAAAATTATTCCGAAATTTTCTTAAAGCATAAAAGAATAGCTGAAAATATTCCTCTACATCCAAAAAAGTCATCAGAAGGGTACAATAGTCCATTAACGTTCAATGAACTCAAGCTTGCCCTAGGCTCTTGTGGTAGCTCGGCTCCACGTTCTGACACAATAACATGAAATAATCAAGAATCTGCCTTATGAGACCCTAAACTGCTTCTTAGGTCTTTACAATAAGATTTTTGCAACTGGTCATATACCTTCACCTTGGAAAGAAGCAATAGTCCTACCAATACTCAAACACGGCAAAGACCCTTCCTTAGGTAATAGCTATAGACCAATTGCACTGACCAGCTGTCTACTTAAGGTATTTGAAAAAATTATTAACCGTCGCCTTGTGTTCTTTTTCGAATATAACGGTATATTCGACCCTCACCAATCTGGCTTCCGAAGAGCGAGGTCGACAACCGATAATCTTGTTCTGCTTGAGTCATATATACGTGATGCATTTGTACACAGCCAATACTGTCTATCTGTATTCTTTGACCTTGAAAAGGCATATGATACTGCCTGGCGATATGGTATTCTGCAATACCTGTCGTCCTATGGAATTTGTGGTAGTATGCTGAACATTTTGCACGATTACTTATCTGAAAGGAAGTTCCGCACCTGCCGTGGTTGCTCAGTGGCTATGGTGTTAGGCTGCTGAGCACGAGGTCGCGGGATCGAATCCCAGCCATGGCGGCCGCATTTCGATCGGGGCGAAATGCGAAAACACCCGTGTACTTAGATATAGGTGCACGTTAAAGAGCCCCAGGTGGTCGAAATTTCCGGAGTCCCCCACTACGGCGGGCCTCATAATCAGAAAGTGGTTTTGGCACGTAAAACCCCATAATTTGGACGTTTTTCTGTTTCTGCCCTTTTAACCAGAACAAACTTGCCACAAATAACGCAAAAAAACCGGTCATCTAGGCTAAAATTTATGTATCAGATTATAAAGGGGCACTATAAATTAGACACTTCAGACGTAATAACCTTTTCATCCGGGTATGCGACTAGACAAAGACACCAATTAACAATTGCTCCGTTTCACACACGTAACAACTCCTTTAAATACTCTTTCTTTCCGCGGACAATAACTGATTGGAACCAGCTTACTAACACCCAAGTTCAACAGCCTTCACTTACGTTGTTTACATTGTGTCTAACTTCGTAGTTACCGTATGCCTTCTATTTCAGTTTATATTAGTTTATTTACTCTTATGTATCTATGTATTTGTCGGTTGCTTTTTTTTTGTGATCTTTTCAACATTTGTACCCTCCTGCCAAAATCCCCAAAGTGGGATTGCAGTATCAATAAATAAAAAATTTAATTTTTTTTTATGAAGTTCCGCGTAAGAATTGGCAATGTATTATCGCGCACTTTTATTCAAGAAAACGGTGTACCACAGGGAGGTGTGCTAAGTTGCACAATTTTTATAATCAAAATGAACTCTCTCCGCTCTGTTATACCACCAATGGTGTCTTATTCTGTCTATGTGGACGACATCCACATCAGCTTTAAATCTTGCAACCTGTCCATATGTGAACGCCAGATACAGTTAAGTGTTAACCGGCTCGCGAAATGGGCAGACGGAAACGGGTTTAGATTCAGTGCAGAGAAGACTACCTGTGTGCTGTTTTCCAGACGTAGAGGGGTATGTCCTGACCCTTGTATTACGATGCATGGAAAAAACCTGATAAATAGAAAAGAACAAAAATTTCTAGGTGTAATCTTCGATAGTAAGCTAACCTTCATGCAGCATATAAAACAGTTGAAACTGAAATGTCTTAAAACCATGAACCTTTTAAAGATTTTATTTCATCAGTCGTGGGGAACAGATAGGTATTGCCTCCTATCTCTTTTTAAAAGCCTTGTGTTGTCCCGCATAGACTATGGATGTATTGTATACCAGTCGGCTTCAAAGACAACACTTAAAGTACTCGATCCTGTATATCACTTAGGTATCCGTTTAGCGCTTGGTGCCTTTCGGACGAGCCCCGTCCAAAGTCTATACGCAGAATCGGATCAGTGGCCGCTGGATTATCAACGTACATACCTGGGAGTCACCTATGCAATAAGAATCATGTCACTAAAACAACATCCATGCAAAGCACTGATAAGTGATCAGTCCACAAATCAGTTGTACTTAAGCAGGCCTTCACACGCCGCGCCTTTCCAGTTGGCACTAAAATCTGTTGCGGAAAAACTCGGAGTAGTTTTCACAGATCTACAGGAAAGCGACAATGCTGAACCCATCCCACCTTAGGAGCAATGTACAGTTACCTGTGACTTGTCCTTTAGAGAACTGAACAAAAAGAGTTGTCCAAGTGGCCTCATCCAGCAACATTTCTTGGCCCTTGAAGACAAGTATAGATCGATGGCATTTTTCACTGATGCTTCGAAGTCGGCAACTTCGGTATCATGTGCAGCGCATGGCCCAAACTTCTCCAACACTAAAACCTTACATAACCATAGCAGCATTTTTACAGCCGAAGCGTACGGTATCCTGATCACTGTCGAATACATAGTGCAGCACAAGATACAAAAGTCCATAATATACACAGATTCCTTAAGCATTGTCACAGCCCTGTCCTGTGACAAAGCAAGCCGAAACCCTGTATTAAACATGCTCCTTAAACACATTCATGTAGCATATAAACAAAACCTTGCTCTTGTTTTATGCTGGGTGCCAGGACACTCTGGGATCGCAGGCAATGAAATGGCAGACCAAAATGTTGGACAAGCGGCTCATCGGGATATTATTGATGTAAGCTGGGTACCTGGTGTAGATATGAAACCTGCGGTACGAAAGGTGCTTCATAACCATTGGCAAGATGAGTGGGACAAGCAAGTGGAAAATAAGCTGCACCTGCTTAAACCGCGATTAACCAAACCTTTCCCACTGAAGCTTGATAGACACACCGAAGTCACCCTAGCACGACTCAGAATAGGACACACTTATGGCACACACAAACACCTATTGACTGCAACTGACCCACCGACGTGCACACGCTGCGGTGAGAACTTAACCGTCCTACATGTCCTCATTCAATGTCCCGAACTTCACCGAGAGCGAGTAGCTCATTTTAAGGAACTCTACACACACCATATACCACCCCATCCCTCGATGTTCTTATCAGAGGAGGCTCTTTCTAACTTTAAAAGAGTGCTTAATTATCTTGCTCTAGCTAACTTTCTAGATATCATCTCATTCCATGCTAGACATCAGATTGTGCCTCACAGATGAAGTACAATCTGATGCACATAAGTATGTCTGAGCTCTCTTGCACTTCTTGCGTGAGCAAGAATTGTACAGCAAGGGACTCGGTCGATCCGCAACAATTTACCATGTGTGCCTATAACCAATGCATTTAAGACTTTATATTTCTCTTCATGATTTTAGAATTCATTCACTAGTATTTATAGATTTGTCTTACGTGTAGGCCTCTATACAGCCTCTATCTTAGTCATAGCACCAAACCCACAAGTTTACTAAACAAAAACACATGTCCTGGCGCTCTTTGGCCTTAGATGCCCTTGCGCCATTAAACATCAATCATCATCGTCATCATCCTTACTCTCCTGATATGGCCCAATGCGACTTCTGGCTGTTTCTCAAAATCACGAGAGCCGTTGAAAGGAGCGCGATTTCAAACAAGAGAAGACATTATGGCTGCAACGACAGCTTAGCTAAACTCCATTCCGAAAGAGGCTTTCTCGGAATGCTTCCAACAATGGCAGCGCCGCTGGGAGAAGTGTGTGCAATCCCAAGAAGACGACTTTGAGGGTGATTAGGTTTCAAACGCTCCAGTTATGCCACTTTTTTTTCTACGGCCAAAGGTCGGATACTTTTCTAACAGACCTCGTAAAACCACCTCGGCGGCGGCGCCGGACGGCATAACAAATAATATGCTGTGCAACCTCAATGAGCGGACAATTAGAAGCCTCACCGGCCTCTTCAATCAGGGGTGGCGCACCGCGGAACTGCCACAGCCATAGAAGGAGGCTGTCGTAGTCTTTATTCCAAAACCTGGAAAAATGCTGCAACTGGATTATCTCCGCCCTGTCTCGCTTACGTCATGTCTGGGCAAAGCACTAGAGCACGTCGTTTTAACACGCCTCGCCGAGCATGTAGAGGGACACAAATTATTCCCACCCACCCTCTTTGGCTTTCGGCCAGCTGTGTCCACGCAAGACATCATGTGGATGCTCAAAAGGGACGTTGTGGATGCCGGAATCCCGGGGACCGTGCGCACGATCCTAGGGTTCGATGTGCACAAGGCGTTGGATAACGTCAGACACGAGGCCATACTCAGAAACCTATTGGACATGAATGTTGGGGCACGGGTGCACAGATACATCATTGCCTTTGTTCGCGACCGGACAGCCACCTTCATCATCGGAGATATCAACAGCCCTCAGATCGATCTCGGCGCTAGGAGTACACCCCAGGGTGCAGTACTATCTCGTTTTCTTTTCAGCTGTGCAATGAGGAACCTACCCAAAGAACTTGACAAGATCCCGCTCATCCGCCATGCCATCTATGCGGACCATGTTACCATTTGGACGAGGCAAGGCAATGCCGGGACCATCAAATGGGCATTGCAAACAGCAGCCGACACGGTACAAGCCTACGTGGCCGGCAACGGCCTCAAATGCTCTTCCACCAAGTCAGAACTGTTTATTGCTGGCAAAACAACGCAGGCAATCAAAACTACACTGCAAATCGTAGTCAATAAACAAGCAGTACCCCAGGTCGCCACCATCAGAGTAATGGGGCTCTTCCCAGAGGAAAAGAACTCGTGCAGAGAAACCATCTAGAGACTGGCGAGCACCTCTCGCCAGATAATCGGGCTGCTGCGACGTATTACTGGCCGCAAGTTTGGACACTGAGGCATGCAGGCTAATCCAGGCTTACTTCGTCTGCAGAATAGCATACACATGCCCTTTCCTTCAACTACGAAAGATTGACTTCGCAAAGATTGACACTTTACTGGGTTCAGTCTACAGAGTAGCCGCCGGACTTCCTACATGGGCAAGCAACGAAAGACTGATGCAATTAGGACTCCATAACACCGTCACCGAAATCGTGGAAGCGCAGAGAGCGGCGCAGTGGTTGAGACTGGCATGCACACAGCAAGGGCATAAGATCCAACTACGGAATACCCCCCCCCCCCCCCCCACTCACACAGGAACCACCAAGAGAGTGAAAATTCCGAGAGACATTAGGAACAAACTGGCTCATTCACAAAATGGTCATTCCACCACTCCCGAAGAACATGGAAAAACACAAGCGACGCCGACGCGCACGCGCGGAATCCCTTAAGAAGACTCTATCAGGCAAACCGGCCGCTTAAGGACGCCTCGCCTGTGGCGAACAGCACATATGCGAAAGCGGCTCTAGACGGAACGGGGCGGATCCTCCGAATCGAGGAAATCGCAGCGAGGTCTATCCTAGAAGCAGAAGAGGCCGCCATTGCTAGTGCAACCGCAGTCGCAGGGACGCTCTTCATAGTATCGGACTCAATGTCAGCGATCAAAAGCTTCAGATCGGGCCAAGTAAGCCAAACCGCGGCAGAACAACTACAGAGGCCGGAGATAAGCATCAGGCTTCTCTTCCCTAGCCACGAGGGAAACACCGGTAACGAAGCTGCCCTCCTCACTGCTCGCGCAACTACTAACCGGGCCGAGGGGCAGGCTCCTCCAGAAAACCCTGAAACACTGTCTCTAAGTTACGGAGATCGCCTCCGTCGGCAAAGAGAGGAACGACAGATTTACCCGCCTCCATGCGGTGGCCTAAACAGACAACAGGCTGTGGCCCTGCGCCGAGCCCCAACACGCAGTGTGCTCAGCCCCAGGAGACTAGCGGCCATCCTGAAGGATGAGAGCGTCTCGACATGTACGTTCTACGGCTTAGCACAGGCTGGAGAGGATCAGATTCTATGTGGATGCGACCGCCCCCCGCCCCCAAAAGAGCTCCTGCGGCTAGCCCCCTCATCTGAGGCTGAGGAATGGGTGAAAGCGTCGACCAAGAATCACAGTCCAGGCTGGCGGAATGGACGGCGACGTCTGCGTCCTCCAGGGCCCCGACCTAGCCTCCCCCCATGATCTGGCTCCCCCTTCCCCTACTATTTAATAAAGTTGTTTCCTCCTCCTCCTCCTCCTCCTCCTCCTCCTTTATCGTGGCGGCTTAAGTGAATCGAGCCTACGCGTCACCCACGCGCTGGCTTTCGCGGTCTCCAGTTTAGCGAGGCAGTGGCACCACACTTCGCTCCGTTCGCAACGTGCCGCACGAGGCCGATAGTACGCGCCCACCAATATATCGCGAACTCAAAACACGCATAGCGCTGCGTTCAGATTTTCCATTAGGGAGTATTGTAATTGCAGGCGAATCTTTTTTCGTGTCAATGTCGTTTAGGGAAAGAGAATGCTATTTATCGCACTGCCATTCGCTGCGTCGTGGATTTAAATACGGGTGTAAATTAACTCTACATCGTATTGTGTAAGAGAAAGTGCAGAATTGGGGTTGAATATTAATATGCACGAGACAAACGTAATCTTCAATGCAATGAGTGGCACCACAGAAACCCACAATACTTAGTAAAGCAATGAAAGGGGCTAGTCGGTGGACGTTCATGATTATATAGCGCTTAGTGTTACACTGACGAACATGAAGGACAGGACGCGGACGTACGTAGCGCGTCCTGTCCTTCTCGTTCGTCTGTGTAACATTAAGCGCAATATAATCATGAACCCGCAATACATTGTTCTTGTGCCTTTCATGAGTTTTTTCAAGAAACCGGAAGAAGCTGAATCCCTCGTACTTTATTGATACATGCTTATTGGTGCTTTCACTCTCAAAATATTTTTCATGAAATATAGAATGGTAGCCTTCGCTTAGGCATTATATGCAACCTGCTCATTAAAAACTGACAATGCGCAGCAGTTTCAGTGCACTTTCGCCGCTCTGTCACAGCCGCCTGAGTGGGAAACGTGCTGTCGGTTGTGAACTCGAACATGTCTTGGTAGACTGAACGCCCTTTTATCAGGTTTCCACCTAGTAAACATTAAACGCTTCTATCTGCAAGCTTTACACTTGCATATCAGTGCTCTACCGCTAATGCTCATGTCGGAGAACCAATGGTTTCAATAATCAAGGTGTCTATGTTGCAGCGGAGAAATAGAATCCACGGTGGGTGTCTCCACCGCAGCTGTAATCGTTAGCTTCGCAAAATCAGAAATTCGCGACGCTTGGCTGGAAAAAAGGAAGGCGTTACGAGACGCTAATACCAACATGTTTATCTGCGAAAATCTGACTCGTTTCTCTCGTACTCTTCTGGCAAGTGCAAAATGCTGGGTGAAGGAATCTGGCTACGCGTTCGTTTGGCACGCGAATGGAAAAGTAGTTGTAAGAAAAAGGACCGGCGCCCGTGCAGTTGTTGGCCGTGATAAGGACGATCTTGCAAACCTGAAATGATAGCATAGTTCTCCGCTATACTTACATGAAAGCGCCACTCCATTCATGTCAAATATCGCTTATCATACTGTGCAGCTGAAGGATGAGCAAAAGCTTTCATTATTTCATTTGAACTGCCAAAGCTTGCGAAATAAATTTGATGAGGTTACCTTATGTTTATCGAGCCTAAACCATGAATTTGATTTCATTTGCTTTAGTGAGACATGGTTCACACCAGATGACTGTTTTTTACTGCCTGGATATGACTGTGTGTCAGCCTGTCGTTCATTGAAGCGTGGAGGTGGCGTCGCCCTGTATGTCCGTTCGGATCTGCCGTACCAAATTCCACCAAATTATCATATTGTGAACGAAAATTTTGAATGTGTTTTTATTCACTGCTATAACATAATTCTTGCTTTCGTGTACCGACCGCCATCTGGGTGTATAAGTGAATTTATGCAGTTTGCAGAAGGAGTATTTGTGCGTAGTATTGAAATCAACCGTGAATGTGTTTTTGTCGGCGACTTTAATATAGATGCTTCTGAAAATAACGCTACGTTCTTGCATTTCAGAGAACTTTTCGAATCCTATGGTTGTACAAATGTAATTAACGAGCCTACCCGTGTCACCTCAAGTACTGAAACGATATTAGACCTGTGCATTACAAGCTTTTGCCCTGATGAAGTGAAGTCAGGTGTAATCACTTGTGACCTTACCGATCATTTACCAATTTATTGTCTAATACCATCGAAACAAAAGCGTACATTGGTAAAAGAAACACTGGTTAGAGACTACTCGGAACAAAACATGTTAAGGTTTAATGAACTCATGGAACAACAGAAATGGGATGGTGTCATAAAAGAAAATGATCCCAATGTTGCTTATAATGTCTTTCTGAAGTGTTTTACTTCTGCCTACAATGCCTCCTTTCCGCTAAAAGCTCTTAAAAAACACAAAAAACAAGAAAACCTTGGATATCACATGAATTATACACCAGAATTAAGCAAAGGCAGAGACTTTTCCAGAAGTTTTTAGACACGAGATGTGAAGGTGATCTTCAAATATTTAAGAAAATGCGGAACAAATTAAGTGCTGATATCAAAAAAGCAAAACGAGAATTCTACATGAGAAAATTTTCTGAAATTGTGGGAAATTCTCGTCTTGTATGGAAAGCGATCCGGGATATTATAGGAAAGACAAGTTCGCCAAAACGTGTTTTGTATGAAAGTGAGTCCATGAGTGACATCGAGGTCGCAAACTTGTTTAACGAACACTTTATTAATGTGGGTGCTTCGGCAGATGACCGCGCCAAAGTGTCTTGTGAACATTTTGTGAAAACACAGTCAAAATACTATATTTATGTCACCCACCGATCAATGAGATAACTGATGTCATATTGGCTTTGAAAAACGATTGCGCCGCTGCAGCTGACGATATTAAAGCTAGACCACTGAAAGCTGTCGCGCCGATGGTAAGCATCCCGCTTATGCACATTCTCAACCTTATTCTTTCAACCGCAGTATTCCCAGACGCAATGAAGCTAGCCCGTGTGGTCGTAATACATAAAGGTGGTTCGGTTAAAGACAAGAACAATTACAGACCAATATCAGTGCTTCCTATCTTTGCAAAGATAGCGGAGAACATAATACATAAAAGACTTTCTGGCTTTCTGACAGCAAACAATATAATAGTAAGCGAACAATTCGGGTTTAGAAAAAATAAGTTCGTCTGAAAGTGCACTTCTTGAAATAAAGGAGCACATACTAGACAATATCGAAAGGAAAATAGTTACCCTGGGAATATTTCTAGATTTTAGAAAGGCTTTTGACTGTGTCCAACACAATGTGCTCCTAAAGAAATTGCCATCGTATGGAATACGCGGCAAAGCTTGGTCTTTGATAAAAAGCTACTTAACTTTGAGAGCTCAATTCACATGCATAAATGGCGTAAATTCGGACTTAAAATTTGTAAAATTTGGCGTACCACAGGGATCATTACTAGGACCAACGTTATTTTTATTATACATTAACGATATTGTAAACATTAGCAAAAATACAAAGTTAATTTTATACGCAGACGATACGAATGTATTCTTCACAGGTGCTCATGTAAGAGAGGTATTTCATCGAGCTAACGAATGGCTATCAGGTCTGGATTTGTGGCTTCAATCTAACAGATTTCAATTAAACATCAGCAAAACGAAATACTTACTCTTCCGGCCGCGAGGACACCACCCGACTGTAAACTTGGACTTAAAATTTCAAAACGTTACCATCGAACAATCTGTATCAGTTAGATTTTTGGGGGTGACATTTCAAGAAAACCTCTCATGGACGCCTCACGTTGACAAGCTCCGAAGTGAGCTAGGGCGAGTTAGATATTATATCCCGTCTGCGGTGAAAAGGCAGATATACTACGCGCTATTTCATTCCCGGTTATGTTACTGTTTCTTAGTATGGTCAACAACGACTAAGACCAACCTAGACGGTCTTTTCTGCTTGCAAAAGCGAGCGGTGCGTGCAATCGGAAATTTAGATCTTTCTGAAGACACTACACCCTTTTTTAAATCAAATAAAATACTGCCTATTCATAAATTGTATAAATACAAATTGGCCCTGGAAATATTGCATCAGCACCAAACAACACCTATCCAAACCAAATATCAAGTGAAACCTGGCCCGTACTGCCTACGAAAGAATTTAATACCCAGGCCACGTTCTCGTACAAAATTTGGCGATCAAAAACTAAGCTTTATAATACCAGACCTTCTCAACGCGTATCCGGAAATTGCTGAAGCACTCGTTACAGCTACCTCAGTGCACATTTTCAGAAAAATACTCAAAAAATTTTTCCTTAACACACACTAAAAATCGTGCCGGACTGATCCCAGTTGGTTTCCGCTTACTGTGTGTCTTGGCTTTTCATTGTGAAAGCCCGATATATTTTCTGTACCCGGACGATTGTTTCGACATACCTGTACAATGTATCTGATTGTATGTGTATTTATGTTATTGATGTAAAAAAAAGAGAGAGAGAACACTTATTGATGTTTCAGTTCTACAGTGTTCCAAATCGAGCCTATTGTAGTCAATATTTTTTGTAATTAATCTATGTTCTTGTGTGACTGCTGCTGCCAAGGGTGGCGAGGCCCAGTCAGGCACGTTCAGTGCCTTTTGTCGCGTCCCCCAAGGCATTTCGGTAAGGAATGTCTTGAATAAATGAATAAAGAAAGAAAGAAAGAAAGCCTCCCCCCCCCCCCCCCCGGCATAAGGATAGACTAGCCTATAGAGTACGCGCGGTTAATTATGGAGAATAAGTTTCTCAGGCCATTTAACCAGCTTTTATACGAAGAAGGCTTGGCCGCTGCTAGTTACCTATAATATTCCAATGCGTGATAACAAAATTAACTCCGTGTTTTATTATATTCATGTTCTTATCGTTTCTTTTTCGCAATGCCGCCGACAGCTTTACCGCACCCATCACATGAGTGCACAGGCGAGCACATTTCAGGCAACAGAAGTACACCAAATTATTCTTCAAAGCAAGAACGAAATGAAAGTAAAACAAAACAATAAAACATAATGAAACGACGCATGAAAATACAAGTAAATGGTGAAGTGCCGTCGCAAAAGGACGCAACCCTAGAAGCGAGGCCACCGCCTGCAAATGTCACTCACTTGATTGCCGCTCACAGTTTCGCTACTTCTTGGACGGGAAAACCGGCAATTCAGGGGACTAAAACATACTATGAGCAAACAACGCAAATGGGAGCGAGCTAGGCGGGGTGGGAAAGAAAATAGAGTTCGGGAAGAGCAAAGTTCCGTGTACACAAGCAAACATATAGAAAAGGTTTGTTGGGTCAAGCCGGTAATCGAGACACGGCGAAAAAAGCCCTTTCTGAAGCGACAGAGAAACCGTAATTAAGTCTTCAAATACGGCTTCTCACCGGCTAGATGGATGGCTTCTTTCTTGGGCGGGAAGTGTTTCAGGCTGGAAGCGTCTCCTTACTTCGCGCGGAAGGCGTCAGGTGGAAAAGTGCCTGGAGGCCAGGAAGCTACTGAAAGGCGACTGCCAACTTGGAGGCTGAATAGCAACGACAGGGTTCTAAATTCTCAGCAGGACAGTTAGAAACCCAACTATTGAGGAAGCTTCTGGTAGCATTCAAGAAGTCTATAGGCAGCGTACCATCTTGTGGCAGAAAAAGATCTCAGCTACACTGCACGAATGCATTTTACCGATCGTTTAGTGCACTATGAAGAAGATGCCAACGTGGACCTCACAACATGCAGGTGCACTCAAATTTGTTTACTTTATGCGACAAAGCACATGTCAGTCAATAGAAAAGATATTTGCCGACCACAAACAAATAATTGTAGGCTCATACACGAAACGTCTCCAATCCAAAACGTCGTGTTACTGTTAATTCGATTAGCATCCTTAAGACACTTTATGGTCTTTCCGCGCGTTACCTGTGTACCTATCTCTGTCACTACATTTTCCCGCCAACTTGTGTCTCTGGGTAGGCCATGGTAGCGCGTCGGGCTGTTGGGCTGAGGGAACCTGCTTCGAAACCAATCATCGGCCACTGGGCAGTCTATGTTCCAACGAGCAGTGCATTGGGCTGTTGTGCTGAGGAAACCCGGTTCGAAACCAACCATCGGACCGATGGTGGTCACACAGTGTGTGATGCTGTATGCGCAACTCTTCAATGAACTTTGTGGCGGCGCGAGTATCGCCTCGGTGAAGAAAGCTCGGGTGCATGCACGTAGCGCAGCAACGGGACACGCCGGCGCACTCGGCCTGAGTCTGGGCCGCGCCAGAGAGCCAGCCATGGCCGGCCGTGGGATCAATGTAACTTTTCATGGCATCTCTGATTCTCGCGAATCATGGGAAGAATCTGAGGCCCACATCATTAACGCGCTAACAAGCATCATCGGTGATCTACCCGACATGGCAATCGAACGCGCTCATCCTCTCGGTTCGTATTCGCCTGATAAATGCAGCCTCATTATAGCCAAATTCAGCAACCACAAAATAAAGGAAAATGTCCGCGCGTAGGCTCCTAAAAAATAGACATCACGATCTGTGATAACTGCTCACCTGACACCCGCCATGTTCAATGTGTACTGATTGCCTTTGCAAAGAAGTTACCGGGGAAACCCTTGTTTCATCTCCGATACAACAAAATATTCGTAAACAAGAAGCAGTATATCTACTATCCTGTGACAGACAGCCGTGATAAAGCGTACATCACAGCACACGCTTCTTAAGACCGAGCCGTGTACTGCCCCGCCAAATCGTCCATAGGGAAGTGCGAGAGGCAATAGAAGACAGTCAGTGTCTGCCCTTTTCACTAACATTCGAAGCATCAAAAACAAACGCGACTCGTTCACTTCCAGTCGACACGTTTAACCCAGATATCATTGTACTACCGAAACTTGGCTGCATCCACATATTGGAGACCGCGAAATCTACTCTACCGTACATCGCTTCTCAGTTTATCGCTGCGACCGTACGATGCGTCAAGGTGGCGGCGTTCTTCTGGCAATGAATAAACACCTCTCGCAGCACATTAATATTGCTACTAACTTGGAGATAATCTGGACAATTATCGAAATAAATTACGAAAAAATTTTAATGGGCGTATATTATCGCGCTCCTACTTGCGCTGCCTCCTTTGCTAGCGACTTACAAGAGGCAATCAGTATCGTCGTAACATGCTACACTTTCTTACCCTTGTTTCTACTGGGTGACTTCAATATTCTGAACATAGCCTGCCATAGCAAACCCATTGTGATACACCCTATCTCCTGGTTTTCTTGACTTTCTTGCTTATGCAGCCCACCAGAATTACACCACAAGTTGGTAACACCCTTGACCTTCTGCTAGAAATACGACCCGATTTTATTTCGAACATTACTTACTTACCGTCCTTACGCCATCACTATCTTATCCATTTCAACATCAACATTTCACGTCCAAAACCTGAAAAAAAAAAGCTGACTTTGAACCAATTATCAATGAGCTCTGTATTTTCCTTGACACTTTCCTGGCGGATTTTGATAACCGCAGTGTGCACCTGAACTGGAATATGTTTATTACTAAAATTGGTCAATGAAAGCAAAAAATTTATCTCTACCTACACTCTTTCCTATAATGATAACGCTGCTTGGTACAACTGGAGAATGTCCACAAGCGCTGTGCTGCAACTGTATAGGGTACTTTTGCTGGGCCTATTTCGGTACAGCTTGCCAGCTTTGACTAACGCAAGCAAAACGAGCCTACGTGCTATACAAAGTGTTCAGGCTCAGGCGCTCCGGATTCGTCTCCGTCTTCCTGGAAGTGCGTCAACGATGGCAACTATTGCAATCATCAGAGACTACATCATCAAGACCCACATCGCAGTTGAAGCACTAAGAGTGCACGTAGGGAACCTTGCCCGGACTCCTTGCCACCATCTAGCCTCTCTACCCGCAGAGAGATCACGTGCCTCGTTCTGCCGAACGGTATCCCCACATCATGAGGCCATACCATCTTGCTTCACACCTCAGTGGGTGTCTCATTCAACCAAAGATCAACCTGACAATAGCTGGCGTCCGGAGAAAAGTAGATATGTGATCGCCAGCAGCCTACCTTACTCCTATTATATGAGTAGTACCGGTATTACATCCACATATACACCGACCGCTCCGTTCTGCTGAAGATCTCTACCACAGCAGCGTTCATTCCACGAAAAGCCACCACCATCAAGTTGAAAAAAAAGAAGACCAACCCTTCCCCTACCGAAAAATGGTGGTAAGCGAAGCTTGTCGTGCGTGCGCCTCACCTTCGTCACACGCAAGTAACCCACAGCTTACGGTGCCGGATTGCTTCCGCCTCCAGCTCCCTCAGCTGCGGATATTCTCATTGCTGTCACATTGCCTAGGCTCGGGCAGCTCTAACAGCTGGATCGCCGCGCCAACGGCGAGCCTTTTTACGGGCGAGTTCTGCCGCCGCTCGTCAAACGCTGCCCATTCCTTGGGGGAACAAACAACGCGTGGCCGTCCCATCCGTTTTCCGAGACTGAATTGAACGAAAATGAAGCTGGCGCAGCGCACACGGCAGCCTTTCCTGCCCATTCCCTCCCAGGCGGAAGCGAAACGGCTCTGATTGGTTGCGCGCGTAGCATGAGCGCGCGCGCCTATGCAGCTGCAATCCTTGCTAATGACTGGCGCTCCGGCGGTGGCGCAGCTGTCAAAACTTCAAACCGCCCTTTCCCCCAGCTGCTCTGCTCTGGGAGCAACTGTTTTTTTTTTTGCATCACCACGACAACTCCACTTGTGAACCAATACAAGCTTCGCTTGACAACGTCAGTAGTAGCAGAAATTGCAGCGCTTTGAGTCGCACTACAATTCATTAATGACGAACCAACAAACAAATGGTCGATTTTCTGTGATTCGAAGATGGCAATACGGTGTTTACTGTCACCCTTACGGCGCGGTCATCATGAACAGTTGCTATTTGAAATCACAGAGGCTATACACCACCTGACTGAGAAAGGACATGAATTAATTTTTCAGTGGCTACCAAGTCACTGTGGTATCATCGGCAATGAACGTGCGGATGAATCTGCTCGTTCATCACACGTGGAAGACAACCATCTTTCGATCCCGCTGTCTAGGACAGATGTCGCAAGAATGCTCCACCTACTTGCACGCCAATGCACTACATCAGAGTGGAATGAACCACATTTTATGCACGCCAGTTCATGCACCCTGGGTCCAACCTTAAGCCTCCAACTTCCACCAAGACTTCCCCTAATAGACTCGACCCTTTTGTGTGAGCTATGGTCTGGCGTCGCGTTTACCAATGCCTTTGCGTTGTGCTTAAGCACGGCCGATACTGCAGCAGTGGCGATTGCGCCGACGCGGAAACAAGTCTTGTTTTTGCCGGTGCCCCCAGTACAGTGTGTAGAGAGAATAGCCTTCCGCCGTGCTGAACCAGTCGGACGACCAGCCTCTATCGGAAGAAATAATTTTGAAACATTGACGCGACTTAAAAAGCAATTCCGCCGACCTTTTTTATGTCAACGGATGTCGAAGAAATTCGCTGGGTACGTTCCTCACAACACTTCCGTCATGTCCTCCGAAAAGCAGGTTCGAGAGTTGACATATTTATTACAAATGAATTTAATTAATTGTTTCCCTATCTTGCCTCCTGCTCAGTTACAAGTTTCTAGATCGAAAAGTTTCCAGATTATCTTCAAGTTTTCAGATGCATCTGTACACAACGACGGTCAAGGCGCCTCTGCAGCTTTTTACTGCCCTTCAACTCAAGTACGACGTACCTTTCAAATACCTCATCCAACTTCGTCAACAACTGCGGAACTAGCAGCGATTAATGTTGCACTGAAATACGTGCAAGATGAGTTAATTACATCGAAGGTTGTCATCTTTACGGACTCCCGTGTTGCCCTTAGCAGGTTACAACGCAGTGAGCTTGATTGTCCACTTGTGCGCAGCATTAATGACTCTGCGAGCAAAATTACATCACGTGGGGTATCTATCGTTGCTCAATGGATACCTTCACACGTAGGAATCGCCGGAAATGAAGAGGCTGATCGGCTCGCTTGAAGTTGCGTTCATAACAACTGTGACTGCCCAGAAATTTTGTGCAAGCTTGATGACGCTCGTCTGCTGATTCGTCGCCACCTACTCAAGCAGCATCCAGATCAGCGCGTCGCAAATGGAACGTTCCCGCCCCGTGTTCGTGGTCGAGGCTTGCCTCGTCGCGCTAGAGCACAACCACTCAAGCTGAGGGTTGGTTGCGTGAACGTGCACGACAAGGCCGTGCGGAAAGTTCATTGTGTACGTCTTGTGGCTGCTACGAGACACTTCAGCTCCTTATATTTGAGTGTCCCGCTTTCAGTGCCCAGCGCATGTCGCTAGTGAGAAACCATCATCTCCTTGGCCTGCGGTGTGCGGCACTCGAGGAATGTTTATACCCCAGTGGCTGTGCATCTAAACGTGATCAGGCCCATCGCGCCCTACTAACCTTTATAGAACTAACTAACTTAGGTTCACGTTTGTAGCATGAACATTCGATATTCCGTAGTAGCGTGTCCTTCAGTGACCGGTCCTACTGTGTGTGATCAGTACTGTACCCTAACGCTTCTTCCTTCGAAGATGGGAGGTGGCGGGTTCAAACACCTTATAGTGTACGTTGTGAACCGACTACCGGTGAAACGGTGATTACGTGCAGCTTTACTTGGCGTCTCATCATGGAGAACACAATTAGCCGCATAGCGAACTAGCCACGGATGTGGTTGACAATTGTGGAGGCTGTTCGACGCGGCGTCACTTTAATTCCGGCTGCAGAGTTCTACTTTAGTCTTTAGATTTGTCCTGTTGCAGTGTTCTACTTTGGTCTTTAGATTTGTCCTGTTGCTCTCCTTTCCTCTTTGCTTTTTCCTCCCCTCCTTTCTATCTTCCATTTCTGTGTTGCTGTCACCTCCCTTCAGAAGAGTAGGCAGGCGTTGTGCCCCTTCCGGTGGCAGTTGCCAGTCTGCTCCTCGCTTTCCCTTTCCTGTTACCTGTGTATATGTGTATATGTGTTCAAAACAAATAATAATAATAATTGTGTATGCCGTCAGGAGTGTTCCATGCAAAGCATGCGGGGATCATAAAGACGACAGCGACGAGAGCGTCGAGGTGTCGACGATCGTGAGCTGGTGAGAAGTTTCTGCATAGCATAGCGTGAGAAGTTTCTGTCGCAAGTAGTTGCGTTCCCTGTAGACTCGCAACAAATGGGAGGCAAGTGGTGTTGCTTTGTTGGCTGCACGCACCTCAGCCCTCGCCATCCGCACACACAGCGTGAGCCGATGCCGATTGCAATCAGCCGAGGTTGAGCCTATATATCACTGTCACGTAGTTCATGCATCTGCTTTTGGCGGACCTGAGTGACTGACATGAAGTTAGTTAAGCCATCAGGATGAAGAAAACTCCTTCTGTAGTTCTGTTTTGACCATACGGATTTGGAATAAACCATTTCTCATTTCGTACAGTGCACACAAAGAAAGCGAGAAGCGACGACACGGAGCAGTATCGACATCAGTAGGTTGCCGTTTTCGACGGAAAGCTGCCCGCCGCACACATCGGCACTTCGCTTAATTAAATGCGACTACGAACACGGGCGTATTTTTATGTATTGTCATGTAGACTCATTATTTAGCTACCGAGGCGCACTGCTAGCCTCGTATCCCAAATGGACAGCAAGCGTGGGCCCCTCAATACAGCAGCGTAAACAACCGCCTAGTTCAGCTGCCAACGGTGTCTATACTGGCATCGGCGGTCCCGCGAGAAAACTATGCGTTCTCTAACTGAACGATCATACGCGCAAAGTCCTCAACTATGTACACTTTGCAGAACATATTGTGTGCACGAAGATAATACGATGAAGATTTTGGTGCCTATAGATGTAGCCGTCTGCTGCTTTTCTTAGGCATGATGATAATTGTGCACAGAACAATGCAAATGTTAGGAAGAAAGATTAAGAAGAAAGGCAGTATCACCAGTTTTACTTGCGTAAACAATTTTGATCTGAGAATAAGCTGGCAATAATGAAAGCATAACATTGCTGACTTAAAATCGAAGAAAGTAGTTATGTAGGTAGTACGGCAGCATAACAACGTTCCCGTACTACGGTCTCCCGCTCGCTGTTTTCGAAGATGAGTGGTCGCTATATCAGCGCGATTCAGAGTGATACAACGGTGCTCACATGCACAAAATCTACCTGTTTTGATATGTTCTGACATTAATTGATGTCACCGATGAGCGGCTATCATTATATCTCAATCGAACGACGAGTGGTCGCTGTACCTGCCAATGTAAACAAATGCACCTTCGGTGCTTTGGACTGTCAGCGGCATTCTTGCGGGATACAAATGCGGAAAGTCGTGCTCCAGATCTTGCAGTGAGCATGCGAAGCGCTTCCCTGAAAAGGGGTAAATTACCTAAAATAAAAAGCAGCATATATCAAATCACTAGTTAGGGCTACCCTTGGTCTTCATGTCGCAGGGCCAGCACGATATGCAGCGCATGGGCGCTGGCTCTCGTGGTGGCGGGTCGAATGCGAACGGCGATTCGTGGCTATTGAATTCGTTAGAATCATAACTGTCAATACTTGAAAGATACGAAGAGCTGGTGCAGCTTACGTTATCACCCGAAGGTCCGGCGCGGCCATGATTCAGCCGAGCGACTGCTCTTCGCTGCCAGCGGGCGAGACCAGCATGCCTTGCGCGCCTTTCCCGGAGGGGACACTGGTTGCGTCTCACGAAGAGGCTCGCTCGGCTGCTTGATCAGGTTCCAGTTTCGTTTTCGCACTTCTTTGCTTATTCAAAATTATTTTCGAATTTGTGTACCAATTCTGCTATCAGCTGGACGCGTGACAGGGGCGTCTCAGGGACCTAACTGTTCCATTACCTTGACATGGTCAAAATATGGCCGGAGTTCCACTTTGATATGACATCAGGCGGCCGTGCAAGCGCTACTGCGCTTCTTGACATCAACCGGCGTGTGTGAAAGCCTGTGATTGGAACGCGTTTTCTGTCACCTGTTCTTTTTTGCAGCGAAGCTGTTAAAGGCTAGTTCCGCCAGGTTCGTGTCCATATGTAGACACAAAACTATCATCACCAAGATTGGCTCCAGCCTCTTCTTCTCCCGCAGCTGGCTCGTTGGCGCCTCTCGGCGCTGCTACGTGAACGTGCTCGTGCCATTGTTATTGAGTTAGTCGTCGTCATTAAATATAATTTATAAAAAAAAAGCAGACGTAATCAATTTTATAGCGAAGTTCTTAAGGGCCAGTTCCGGGATCGCATTCGTGTGTAGACAGAAAACCACTCATACGTTGGCTGATCCCGAAGATTGTGCAATGCCGGGCCAAACGGCAGCGGAGGTGAAGCAGGCGTTCAGCACTCGCCATACATGGGCCGATCTCCAAGGTACTGCAATCTCGGCCTTGCAACCCCTATATCTCCCACCCCAGTGCAGGGTAGCAAACCGCGAACTCGCCCTTGGTTAAGCTCCATGCCTTTGCACTTTCTCTCTCCCCCCCTCTCTCTCTCTCTCTTCGAGTACAGAAAAGACCTGCTCTCATCTCAGATTTTCAGGCGAGCACAGGCTTTGCTTAGAGCAGCAGAAGCTTGATGTGGGCGAGTTGGTTGAGCATACTTGACGAAAAAAAGAGAGCGCTACGAAGACGAGGACGAAAGAACAACAAGTACGACAGACAAGGCGCTATCCTTTCTCAGACTTCATTATCCTGTGCATCCTTTTGACGTGTCCCCAAGAAGGTTCCAGGCCACCCAGGAAGACTTGAACTTCGGGAGCAACAATTCCCTGTTTGAGGTAGTGTGTCACTATCCGAGACTGACAGGAGTTGATTGCGATGAGGTTGATGCACGTGGCGATGGGACATGGTTGAACTTGTGAAGACAGGAAAGAGCCCAATGTAGAAGAAATCTGAAGCAGCAGAAGCTTGATGTGGGCGAGTTGGTTGAGCATACTTGACGAAAAAAAGAGAGCGCTACGAAGACGAGGACGAAAGAACAACAAGTACGACAGACAAGGTGCTAACTTCATTATCCTGTACATCCTTTTGACGTGTCCCCAAGAAGGTTCCAGGCCACCCAGGAAGACTTGAACTTCGGGAGCAACAATTCCCTGTTTGAGGTAGTGTGTCACTATCCTGACAGGAGTTGATTGCGATGAGGTTGATGCACGTGGCGATGGGACATGGTTGAACTTGTGAAGACAGAAAAGAGCCCAATGTAGAAGAAATCTGAAGCAGCAGAAGCTTGATGTGGGCGAGTTGGTTGAGCATACTTGACGAAAAAAAAGAGAGCGCTACGAAGACGAGGACGAAAGAACAACAAGTACGACAGACAAGGCGCCTTGTCTGTCGTACTTATTGTTCTTTCGTCCTCGTCTTCGTAGCGCTCTTTTTTTCGTCAAGTTTGCTTAGAGCGCTGGGTGTCGTCCTTCGTTGAGGGCTAATTTTCTCATACAGCCCTTCCCGCAGTGGCTGCCGCCCGCTGTGCAGATTGTGTTTACTTGAGCTTCTGACCGCATGCAGCTTGGCAGCATTGGTCGCCATCGCCGACAAAGTGTGTGAGGTCGCAGCGCCGCAGGATTTGGTTTTCTGAGTGAACCATTGGCTGCACGCGCAGTCCTGTGCATCAGCTCGCGGCTTTTAACACGGCGACCCAAACCATGACTTGATTTCTGGTCTTCCGTATGACTATCCGACATGATGTCCAACACCCTGGGCCATGCGAGACGATAGCGGCCAGATGCGGCGTCTCGCCAACACTCCATGGTTCTACGCCAGTCTTCCATACGTTTCGTAGATTAATTTACGCCTTCACCCGTGACCTTACCTTTGTTTTTGCGGACGTCAGAGACACACAAATCACCAGAGACTCCCTGGAATCTCACCTGGCGCACATTCGGCATCTTTTAAAGTGGATTCAAGTGCACGGAGTTGTGATTTTTCCAAATAATTCAAAGTTTCATCTGTAAAATCTCTAGAATACCACGCGAACAGCGAAACCATCGAACTGTCACAATCTATGGGGACAGGTACTACCAGCCTTGGTTCCATTTGGCCAGTTCAGCGAATTATTGGCGTGGTGAACTTTTACAGACACTTCCTTCCTTACTGCATTTCTAGGCTATTACGCCAGCGTCTTCAGAAAACATTCTTGCGAAGGCGAGGTTCGCGGTGTAAGGATTGGGGTCGGGCATGAAATAGATGGTAGCTGGCCCATGCCGTCGTCCAACTCATCCACGCTGAGGACGTTGTTGAAGGGAAGGACTTGTTCTCATCGAGAACAAGGAATATGGGATTAATTTAAAATTTCTACATGAAAATGTTACAGCTCATCAGCCTAGCATGACTGAAAAGAGAATGCACACAGCAGCTGCGCAACAGCTGCTTATAAACACTTTGTCCTCCCTTGATCCCTAGTTGAGGGAAAACGGCCGTTCGACCTTCGACCTGGGAGCGTCCAATGTCATCGTAGCCGACCGGCCTTTGAGGGGGAGGGTTTACACACTCACTTCCGCACAGGTTTCACTGAACACACCGAGGCGAGAGGGTTCCACTCGCAGACAGAGGTCTTGACCCGAGCAGGCGCCTCTTTGATCCCAGAGCTCTCCTCGCAGACAGGGGCCGCCGCGTCTGGCCATTAACTGACCACTTCTAGGGCCCTTGAGACCCCACCGCAAAACATCTTCCAGGAGTTCCCCCGCTCCAAACAAACCGAGACGGCGACGGCGGACCCACTAACAATACTTGGTCCACCCACCGCTTGTAGTCATGGTGGCGCCGACGGGCTGTTGATGCGGCGCATTGTCGTCTTTACAAAGCGAGTCGTCGCACCGGGGTGGGAAGGCTCGGAGGTCGCTTCTCCTCTAGATTGCCAACCCCGCAGCTGCGGCGGGCTGGGAGAATTTGGTAGGTCGGTACCTCTACAGGCCGATCGTAACAGCGGTCGCAGCACCGATATGGACAAATCAGGCAGAGGAATCCTTTTTCACGATTCAAAGACTGCTTGCACAGGCAATTATCTTCGTGCACCTGTAGCACAACGCCCCCACTAATGTCATGGTAGGCGTTTCCGGTGTTTGAATACTTTGTTGGTGAAGCATCACAGTGACTGGGGTTCCTTTTCAAGGTACTATTGGACATGGAGACCCGATACAGCGTTTTTTGGCATAAGTATCTCGCAGTATTCCTTTCCGGAAAGCGCTGGCGCTACTTCCTCGAAGGACGGCGCTTCGAACGAATTACAGGCTGTCTCTTGTGCTCTGAGTCAAATTCCTAATTTTACTGGGTGCACTTATGTCATCGAATAAAATGTGAGGAGATTCAGACTGTATCGCATTTGATAAGAGTGCCTCAGGAGCAATTGCATGAGTCTTTTGCAAGGCTAGATCGGCCTGCAGCAAGCAGTGCTCCTTCTCTTTTTTCTCCATTTCTGTTCTGACGACAAACCTCTTATTTCCACACTTGGCTCGGGAAGAATGCCTTGTTCCCCGAGAGACACCATTCACCTTAGGCATTTATTACAACCCTGACTTCATGCCGAACATGTCAACGACGCTTGAAATGTGCCGGCAGTCTGCTGAGTCACGTACAATCGTCGTACTATGCAACTGTCGCACGAGAAGAATGAGAAGTGTCACAATGCCACGATGATGTGCTAAGACATCTAAGATCCACTTCAATAAACCCCGAATCTTCAGGACATTAGGCAGTTTTAGAATAGCGCTTGTCGCCTTACTGACGTGAAACGTAAGCGACTTTTCCGGACGCCATGGTGCGCGTCCTTTCAAGACTTTAAGTTTGCCGCACGGGAACGCAAACGTAAGGAAGAAGTTATAAAGGAAAGCTTCGTCTACTGCCTCGTGCCTAACGTATCTAAGCTAAGACGATCCATTAGCAATCATCCTGTTGCTATGCGGACGCGTTTCGTTAGGCCTACAGGTGTCGGAATCTTCGAATGGTCTCAGAAAGTGGACGCGCTATGCGCTCATAAATAATATTTTAGAGGAGTTTAGAGAAAGCAAAAGCTCTTTCTAATAGTTACTCGCGATCAACGCTAGTGAGAGCGCAGCCATCATGAGAATTCACGCAGAAGGGGGAGCCGTGGTTGCCGCCATGTTCGACAACGCTATTTCTTAACGTCCATAAATATTGCGAACGTTAAACTCACCAAATAACCTAGGTTATCATAGCACATGCAAAGTACAGAATCCCAATAACGTTCAGAGCATGGGAAGTGAGGGGGACGCTATTTACGTACGTAATGCGTTTACGTTTGGGTGGAAACGCAATCCTAAAAATTGTTCGAAGCTGCACATCATTAAAGATCACGTGCTATTTCTCTTCCGGCTATTCAGGACCTTACGTACTGGTGTAACTTCGGCAACGTATTTTCCAAAACTTTCTCAGCTTTTCTTTTTCCGGTGGTAAAGCTTCGGAAAATCTTGTCTGAGTAGTATGAGCACGGACTGGCAAAACTGAGCACCGGTATGTCTTCTATGTCAGAGAGTCTATATCTAATGTCACACCAAAAGTAAGCATCAGAACTCTTACCACAAGTTGAATGGTTCATGCAGGTACACATTAGACCCCTCCATTCGCGTTCGCCTTGGGCCCCTCTTTAAATGAAGAAGTTATGTCGTCGTGATCGTTGACCAGTATATAAGGTGGACAGTGGCCACGTCTACAAGTGCCATCACTGATGAAACCTTCGCCAAAGCTTCTGTCAGCGCTTGGGTCTCGCGTTTTCGATTTCTGGAATTGACTGCCGTAGAAAGTTGGCATTACTCTGCCACCTTTTCAGTATATCCTGCGTACGCCATGTGCTCACTGCGACCTACCAACCGCAAGCAAGCGGACTGATAAAACGTTTCTATAGCCACCTGAAAATAACTCCAAGCCTAGTGCTAAGCCATTGCACCGAGTCCATGCACTCTCCCTCGTTCTGTTTGGCTTACGGGCTTCTGTCAAGTAGGACCCACTATGTTCACCTCATTTAATCTACAAGAACACTATTTTTTTTGCCAGCAGATACACTTGGTACTCCACAACGCATAGAGTAAACTGGTTATGGACATTTTCGCTTCCGTACGACCACTCTAGACTCGTCACAAATAACCAAAGATGCCATTCGTGCTCAAGGGCTTGGCCACCATGGCTAATGTGTTCGTGCGCACAGACGCCGTTCACCAGTCGCCACAACCACTATATTCCGGCCCGAATTTAGTCGTGCGTCGGTCATTTGGTCATTCACGTAAGCCCTAAGGAGTAGTCTATATTAACAGGCTGAAGCCCGAGAACACGCATGAAGAAACTCGTGGTCGCTTCCACATTCCCGAATTTTACCGCGACTGCCATCATTTCGCGTTAGTTCAGTTCAGTTCAGTTTATTGTCCTTAAAGACCCCCAGAGGGGGTATACATAAGGGGTGGGTTTAACATAAGTTCCACATTTGGTACACTTTATTAGTTATATTCAAAGTGATCAATCACACGCTGTAGGAATAAAGACAGGCAGGTGATGCTAACAATGTCAGCAGGAAGGCCGTTCCAGTCTTTAGCTGCTCGAGGAATGAACGAGGCGGGAAAATGAATGCTTCGGGCATGCGGGCGTGCGACTTGCTGCGGCTGACTGGTGCGGTGAGAGATGCGTGCCGCAGGAACGATGTATGGCGCATGACGAAGGGTACTGAAAAAGAACTTGGGATTGAGCTCAAGACTAGCAATGCGTCGGCGATTAGATAGTAGTGTTAGTCCGGATTGTGTTTTAAGTGCGGAAATACTGACATCATATGAATATTGTGAGTGAATGAACCCAGTAGCGCGGTTCTGAACAGATTCAAGTAAGGTGATGAGATATGTTTGGTGCGGGCTCTAGATGGCAGATGCATGTTCAAGTTTTGCCCGAACAAGGGACATGTGGGCAAGCAGTTTTACGTTTTGAGGTGCCTGGCGGAGGTTACGTTTTAAAAAACCTAGTGTTTTATTAGCAGATGATATGATGTTAGAAATATGTTTATGCCAAGACAGATCATTGCATACAGTGACACCTAGGTATTTATAGGACTCTGCTAGTTCGAGAGGCATGCTTCTAATTTGGTAGGGAAATACCAGGGGATTACTGCTACGAGTGAAACGCAACTCTACATTTTTGTGCATTAAGTTTCATTAACCAATCGTCACACCATGTTAGTATGTTGGCGAGGTCTTTCTGCAGGGCTGTTTGATTGCAGGTGTTACGTACAGTGCGATAAATGACACAATCATCTGCGAACATTCAGATATTACAGGACACATGTGTAGGTAAATCATTAATATATATTAAAAATAATAGAGGGCCAAGAACCGGTCCTTGAGGGAGGCCTGATGTTACTGGCACAGGGTTAGATAGGTGATTATGTATGACAGAGTGGGAGCGGTTGCTAAGAAATTCAATGATCCAATTCAAAACATCAGGATGCAAATTAAGTCTTGTAAGTTTCAATATTAGACGTTGATAAGGAAACATTATCGAAGGCCTTAGGAAAATTGCGTCAGTCTGTGTGTTACTGTCAAGGTCAGTGTGAACATTGTGCAGGAAAATGGCCAGCTGTGTTTCACAGGAGAAACCTTTGCGGAACCCGTGCTGGGAGGGATGGAAAAAGTGATTCAAGTCAAGAAAATTCATGATAAGAGAGTAGATGACATGTTCCATGATTTTGCAGGGGACGCTTGTTGGGGAGATAGGGCGGTAGTTAAGAGGCGAGTTTCTGTTACCTGATTTGTGGACTGGAACGACCTTCTTCCAGTCATCTGGAATGAAACCTGAAGAAAGAGACTGGGCAAATATCAGACTAATATGCTGCAGAAATAAGCTTAGTGTTTTTTAATATCTTTGAGTTAATCTCGTCCATGCGGGAAGATGATGAACACTTGATTTTGTCAATGATCGCACAAATACCGTCTACATTGAAAGCAATGGCTGGCATTGACGAGCTTATACTAAGTGATGACGAAGCGGTAGGCGCATTAGATTCGTTTGTAAACACAGAAGCAAAGGCCGAATTAAACACGTCGGCGCAATCGGAATCATTAAAAATTTCGTTCGATTCGTTAGTTATCTTAATAGTGCGCGTTTCGCTATTGTTTATAACTCTCCAAAATTGCCTCGGGTTATTGATTAATAGGTTTGGTAGACTATTGTGATAAAAGGAGTGTTTAGCGTGACGCAGTGCGTCAACGTAGCTCTCTTCGGCTTCATAATATTTATCCCATGCGCATGGGCGTCCTCTCTGTTTGGCGGCGCGATACAGACGCTTTTTTTTTGTTTTCTAGGCGTTTTAAGGCCTTTGTGAACCATGGTTTTTGCTGATAAGAACGAGATGTGACTTTAGGAATAAATTTATTTGCAATATCACTTAGTTTGTTTTTGAAGCGCGCCCAATTGCTGTTAACGGAATGGTCTTGAAAAGTTGATTCTAATACAGGAAAGAATGTATTCATAGCTTCAGTTATAGCTTGGTAATTTCCTTTATCGTATAGACATATTGTTTTCTTAAAGGTATCCCGTGTCAACAAATTGAACGAAAAAGTGGCATGGATGACTTTGTGATCACTGATCTCAGGCAAATAAGAAATGGATGAAAGGCTGTCAGGGTGGTCGGTTAGTATGAGATCGAGGACGTTAGCAGTTTGCTGCGAAATCCGGGTTGGTTCAGTTACTAGCTGGGAAAGGTTAAAGTTAAGGCAGAAATTGACAAAATTCTTGGCCTCTGTGTGTCCGGATACAGAGAATGATTGTATGGTACGCCAGTCTATTCGTGGGGAGTTAAAATCACCGAAGAGCAGGATTTGCGCGTTTGGGCGGGTGGTTACCAGTTCGCTTATGGCGTTGTTAAGTTGGTGGCAGAAATCAGAAGTAGCACTGGGCAGTCTGTAACAGATACCAAGTAGCACTTTTTTTTTTGATAGGTATGCATTATCACCCATAACATCTCAAGGTCTGATGTAACGTTAATTAGCGAGCATGGCAGCTGCTCGCGAACAGCGACTAGTACACCACCACCACGGGTTCCTGTGCGGTCGTTCCGGTAGAGGCAGAAACCGGGCAGGTCGGCTAGAACTTCGCCATCAGTAACGGCGCTGCTCAGCCATGTCTCAGTTAGTAATAGTGTGTTGCTACCGGTTGATAAAACTATGTTCGACACCAATTCTCGCTTTGGGAGGAAACTGCGCACGTCCGTGTATATTATAGAAAGCGAAGCGCTATCTCTGGAGCAAGTCGGTGTTATGTTATTTTTCTGTTTGGGGTGATGTAGCTGCTATGCCAACTCTTTGACACTACTCGAGGCGGCATCAAAGGTGTATCTTCTTCAACTTATGAACAAAGTCTTAAAGCGGAGAGAAAACGGAACGCCTTTACCTTTTGCGAGCGCAACGAGATGTTTTCGGGAATTTCGTACTGATCGCGAGAACTCCTCGCTAATACTGTAGTCAGTGCCCTTAAGCTTTCGGCCACTCGAAAGGATGTTAACTTTGGTTTTATGGAAAGTAAATTTTGCTATGAGAGGGCGAGAGTCATTGGGGGATTGACGACCGATGCGATGTGCACGTTCTATTTCTTTTGGGTCGATGGTTAGTTGCAACCTATCGCGCCAAAGTTCCACAATCAATATTTCGGAGTCGGTAGTGGTTTCCGAGCTGGAAGGGTCAGGAATGCCGCAAAAAATTTGGTTGTCCCGCCGTGAGGGATTTTCGGCATCGTCGATACGTGCATAGAGCTCGGAAATACGAAAAATAGCCTGTTCAGTCGTGGTGCGCATTGCATCCACTTCGTTTCGAATGGGCAAAAGCATCTGGTAGTGACCCTCAAGAGCGTTCATTCGTTTGCTTAGATCAGTAATTGCTTTGTCGGTAGAAGTAAGTTGTGACTTAAGACCAAGAATTTCAGTGATCAGCTGGTTCTGAACGGCGGTTAGTTTTCGCAATTCGCTTAGTAGGCTTTCAGGAATGTCAGGACCCGGGTTTGTTTCCACATCACCGGCCAAAATCAGCAGGGCATGAATAATATGAGCACATTCGACAGCAATGGCGGCACAACAGTGCGGGCTCGGCAACTGCATCAGGAAATATATGCTAGATTTTTTAGCAAAGAGAGCATATGGTTGACTAACCTGCATTGCAAGAGCAAAAGGTTTAGCGAGCTGTGTAGATGCGCAGTCGCCGAGCCCACAAAGCTGTGTCGACGGCAGCCCCCAGTTTATATCTGGTGACTGCGTTGCCGTTGATGACGATGGGGATTGCCAACCCCGACTAAGGACCACCGGCCGCTACTTCTGTAGGATGTCCGGGTATGACGCATCGCTGGTACGGAAAACCTGGATGTTGGCTGGCTCGTTTCCTAGGCAGTCGACCACGCACCTCGACGAAGCTGACGTAGCAGCAGCGGTTATCGCAGGCAGCAGGAAATGCACGGTAGCGAAAGTGACGATCTGCATTGCAAGAGCAAAAGGTTTAGCGAGTCGCCGAGCCTTGTTCATCGCTGTGTAAATGTCCCCACTGGAAAATATACACTCTTTCTCTGAATCAGGGGGTTACGTGGTTCATGTTGAAGTTTGTACAACGCTGACTTCCGGACAAAAGACAAGGAAAGCACACGGGACATGCGCTGTTCCGTGTCGGGTGTAGCGCTGCACTAACTTCAGCGAAGACGCCTACCAACGCGCTCGGTTTTGCATCTTAATAGGACTACATGGCGGCACCTCTGTCCGGAGGAAGACGTGAGCGCGCGCCCGGCAATGATTGTTTAGTCTGATCATGATCTCGGGCAGGATTGCGTGGCAAAGATAGAGGAAAACATTGCAGAATCCACACACACAAGAACTACATCTACCGTGCGCCGGAAATCGACCTTTAAAAACCTTGGTATGCAGGAAACAGTTCTGGACAGGAACAGTGTTACCCGCCATGGTTGCTCAGTGGCTATGGTGTTGGGCTGCTGAGCACGAGGTCGCGGGATGGAATCCCGGCCACGGCGGCCGCATTTCGATGGAGGCGAAATGCGAAAACACCCGTGTGCTTAGCTTTAGGTGCACGTTTAAGAACCCCAGGTGGTTTAAATTTCCGGAGTCCTCCACTACGGCGTGCCTCATAATCAGAAAGTGGTTTTGGCACGTAAAACCCCATAATTAATTTTTTTTAGGAACAGTGTTCGAAGTCAGAGCTATGGAACACTGTGGGAAAGGGACGCGAGAAGTTCTAAGTTTTCGGAATAACACTAAACACGTGTCAAATTAAGCTTACGAGTGATCGATATTGATCCATGTCTAATAAGAACCAGACCAACCACTTCCCTATTATTAAGGTATTTACGAAATTTTTCTCGCGCGGGCTTTTCGATACGATTGTTGCTACGAAGAAGGAAGCCTTCTATCAAAAAGATAATGCGGAGTCGCTCGCATAAGTCTTGGAAACCGTCTAAGCATGAATGATGGGCTGTTGCCATACTCACGACGTAATCTTGAGAACATTCACGTGTTTGAATTTGCGATGCGTGGGGCACACCCTGATTTAAAACACAGTTTGGAGAGCGCAATGTTGTCCAGAAAAGCTTTTTTAACGCGAAAGTGTTAAGGACCCTGTGTCGCTCAAAATCAATGTCGGCGTCCGGCGCCGCCATCCCCGAGAACGAAAATCCCCGTATATATTTAGGTATACGTACGTACCACGCCTTCCTATATGACATGCGGTATATGCAGGTTATATTGCAAAACCATTCTATCACTAAAGTTTCTCATGCCCTGTCTTACATTCTTGAGATAGTTATTCCTCGGAATTTTGAAAATTGGGGCCCACGGACAAATGTCATGTAACAAAAGACCGACAGCCGATGCCTTTTGTGTTAAATGTTCTCAGACTGAAATATTAAAAGGTGCGTAACGATAGCGGAAACTTGAAAGTGAGGAAAATGTTCGCTTTAGTGTATAGCGTTCGCTGGCAGAGCGTTCTCAGCGATTTATTTTTAGCTGAACTGGACCACCTTCTCGAATTTGGCCTCGTAAAGACCTTTAGGTACGTGGATGACTTTTTAATTTTTCTTGACAGCAGGTCCGGGCGTTTCAAGACGCCAGCTACAAGCGCGCTATCCTTTATCCGTCAGGGCTTGTCATCTTTAGTTTCAACTCGTGAGTTAACGTCTAACGAAAGCCTACGCTTTCTCGACATCAGGTTTTTGTTCCGAGACAAACGTATATACTGGAAATACGAGCCTCGTGCCAACAAGGCACTGCTCCCGTATGGGTCAGCGCACTCAAAGCTGGTAAAAAGGGGCATTGCTAAGCTATGCCGGTCCAATTCCTTAAGCAAGTCTTGCCCAGAGCTCATGGCCGAGAGCTTCTCTGAACAGGCACTTCGCCTTAGGAACGCGGGGTACTCCACACATGTCCTCGTTAGCGTTGCTGAAGCCCTGTTGAAGCGTATGTCACCGCCAATAACTGATGCCTCTCAGTCGTCCATGCTTTAGAAGAATATCGCGATTATTCCGTATATCCACGGCATACGGTATCGACTGAAAAGGATTGGCCAGCGGGCCAATTTAAAAGTGGTTTTTTCCGCTGCCGATAAACTACAATCTCTGTGCAGATTGAGCAGTGGGTGTGCCCCCAAAGAGCCTGCTTGCTGAAAGAGACATCAGTCAAAGTTCGTTAAATGTGCAGAAGGAATAGTTTATAATCTGCCTTTGAACTGTGTGGGGTGCAGCGGTGGCGTAGAGGTAGAGCATTCGCCTCGCGTGCAAGAGAACCGTGGGTTCGAATCCTGATGCCGCGCAATTTTCCACCGGAATAAAAAAAATCCGCCTGTAGATAAAATTGCACGAACAGGCATGGAGTGAGGCCTCATCCCGGTGACCAGAACCGGTAACGCACTCCCTCACCAGAGCAGGATCGGCCACCCTGTGCAGTACGTGGCCCCAACCTCCCATATGAACACAACAATCAAACCCCGGCCCCTCAGTCTCCAACAGCTGCGAAGCAACTGACCACGGCGGCGGTCAGACCTGCGACGCAGCAGAGGCTGCTAAGAATCCCTGGATCCGGACAGGCCGCCATTGGAATCTGAACCTGGCAACGTTTAGCGCTAGAACGTAATCTAGTGAGGCGAGTCTAGCAGTGCTATTGGAGGAATTAGAGGGCAGTAATTGGGATATAATAGGGCTTAGTGAAGTTAGGAGGACAAATGAAACATATACAGTGCTAAAAAAAGAGCACGTCCTCTGCTACCGGAGCTTAGCGGAGAGGCGAGAACTTGGAGTCGGATTCCTGATTAATAAGAATATAGCTGGGAACGTACAGGAATTCTATAGCATTAACGAGAAGGTGGCAGGTCTTGTTGTGAACCTTAATAAGAGGTACAAATTGAAGGTCGTACAGGTGTACGCCCCTACATCGAGTCATGATGACCAGGAAGTCGAAAGCTTCTATGAAGACGTGGAATCGGCGACGGGTAAGGGCAAAACAAAATACACTGTACTGATGGGCGACTTCAATGCCAAGGTAGGCAAGAAGCAGGCTGGAGACAAGACAGTGGTGGAATATGGCATAGGCACTAGGAATAGCAGCGGAGAGTTATTAGTCGACTTTGCAGAACAGAATAAGTTGCGGGCAATGAATACCTTCTTCCGCAAGCGGGATAGCCAAAAGTGGACGTGGAGGAGCCTGAATGACGAGACTAGAAATGAAATAGACTTTATACTCTACGCTCACCCTGGCATCTTACAACATGTGGACGTGCTCGGCAAGGTGTGCTGCAGTGACCATAGGATGGTAAGAACTCGAATTAGCCTAGACTTCAGGAGGGAACGGAAAAAACTGGTACATAAAAGCGGATCAATGAGTTAGCGGTAAGAGGGAAAATAGAGGAATTCCGGATCAAGCTACAGAACAGGTATTCGGCTTTAACACAGGAAGAGGACCTTAGTGTTGAAGCAATGAACGACAATCTTATGGCCATCATTAAGGACTCTGCAATAGAAGTCGGTAGTAACACCGTTAGACAGGATACCAGTAAGCTATCGCAGGAGACGAAAGATCTGATCAAGAAACGCCAATATGAAACCCTCTAACCCTACAGCTAGAATAGAACTGACAGAACTTTCCAAGTTAATCAACAAGCGTAAGACAGCTGACATGAGGAAGTATAATATGGATAGAATTGAACATGCTCTCAGGAACGGAGGAAGCCTAAAAGCAGTGAAGAAAAAAACTAGGAATAGGCAAGAATCAGATGTATGCGTTAAGAGACAAAGCCGGCATTATCATAGAGATTTATACAGTACCAGCGGCGCCCACGACGATAATGGAAGAGAGAATAGTCTAGAGGAATTTGAAATCCAACAAGTAACGCCGGAAGAAGTAAAGAAAGCCTTGGGAGCTATGCAAAGGGGGAAGGCAGCTGGGGAGGATCAGGTAACAGCAGATTTGTTGAAGGAGGGTGGGCAGATTGTTCTAGAAAAACTGGCCACCTTGTATACGCAATACCTCATGACTTCGAGCGTACCGGAATCTTGGAAAAACGCTAACATAATCCTAATCCATAAGAAAGGGGACGCCAAAGACTTGAAAAATTATAGACCGATCAGCTTACTGTCCGTTGCCTACCAAGTATTTGCCAGGGTAATTGCAAATATAATCAGGAACAGCTTAGACTTCCGTCAACCAAAAGACAAGGCAGGATTCCGTAAAGGCTACTTAACAATAGACCATATTCACACTATCAATAAGGTGATAGAGAAATGTGCGAAATATAACCAACCCTTATATATAGTTTTCATTGATTACGAGAAAGCGTTGGATTCATTCGAAACCTCAGCAGTCATGGAGGCATTGCGGAATCAGGGTGTAGATGAGCCGTATGTAAAAATACTGAAATATATCTATAGCGGCTTCACAGCTACCGTTGTCCTCCATAAAGAAAGCAACAAAATCCCAATAAAGAAAGGCGTCAGGCAGAGAGATACGATCTCCCCAATGCTATTCACAGCGTGTTTACAGGAGGTATTCAGAGACCTGGATTGGGAAGAATTGGGGATAAGAGTTAATGGAGAACACCTTAGTAACTTGCGATTCGCTGATGATATTGCCTTGCTTAGTAATTCAGGGGACCAACTGCAATCCATGCTCACTGACCTGGAGAGGCAAAGCCGAAGAGTGGGTCTAAGAATTAATATTCAGAAAACTAAAGTAATGTTTAACAGTCTCGGTAGAGAACAGCAGTTTACGATAGCTAGCGAGGCACTGGAAGTGGTAAGGGAATAAATCTACTTAGGGCAGATAGTGACCGCAGGCTTACGAAAAGGGTTCTACTTAAATTGAGGACGACGCAACGAGCTATGGAAAGAAGAATGATAGGTGTAACGTTAAGGGATAAGAAAAGAGCAGATTCGGTGAGGAAACAAACGTGAGTTAATGATATCTTAGTTGAAATCAAGAAAAATGAAATGGGCATGGGTAGGACATGTAATAAGGAGGGAAGATAACCGATGGTCATTAAGGGTTACGGACTGGATTCCAAGGGGAGGGAAGCGTAGCAGAGGGTGGCAGAAAGTTAGATGGACGGATAAGATTAAGTAGTTTGCAGGGCCATCATGGCCACTATTAGTACATGACCGTGGTAGTTGGAGAAGTAGGGAAGAGGCCTTTGCCCTGCAGTGGGCGTAACCAGGCTGATGATCGTAACCAGGCACGGACGCGGCCAAAGTCCTTTTAACTCCCTTCAACCAAGGACGTCTTTATCTCGAGGGAAATGCGCACCGTGTCCCACGGCAGTCCTTTAGCAAAGGAAGTTTAAGAAAGTTCCTAGCGAAAGGAGATGGAAGATCTCCCTTGCAGACTGAAGGGAGATCTCTTGTTCCCAGCGTGCTTGAATTTCTAGTCAGGAAATCACCCTAATTTTTATTAATTTCGCTTTTACCAGCAATTATAACTGTCCTTATTGCATATAATATTGCATATTATACTGACAAAGATATTTGAGTTTAGCAGCTACATTCCATACTCGAACCGGGCGTTCTCGGAATGGCGGCTGCGTTTGCCCTGACTGCTCCATTTTTTGTTGTTTTGGTCAGCGCGATCGCACGTCTCGCGTATGCGGAATGAGTGAATTAGCAATATATAACGTGTTTCTTTCATGACTGCGTACGAGGTGAGCAGCGCCTAATGGGCCCCCAGCGGCAGCTTTCAAAAGCTCGCTTATAGGCCGTGTGACACGGAGCTAACTCCTTTGAGGTGAAACTCCCTTGCGGTCCTTTAAGGGAAGGAAGTTTGAAGGAGATCCGAGTTGCCCGTGTGACACGGATATAACTATGTTGGTCAGAGCGGACGATGCCTTAATGACAGGTTACGGGAGCATCGTTAGAATGTGATACAAACGAGAGAGGGTTTTTTCGTGGCCCACTGTAGAACTTGTACGCGTAATCAGGCAGGCGCCACAAATACGGTCACGTGTTAAGCGGTGTATAGTGCACGCTCAATCGTCAGCACAAATCGTAATCTGTTAACCCAGGAAATCATCGAAGCGGAATTGGTTGACAGGTATGGTGACACCTGTTTCTCAAAACGTCCATCGCCCTTTCCAGCAAGGAGCTATACTTCCTGCGCAGAGATAGGTACTTTCTGCAGGTTGTGCACATGTGATGTCACTTATTCTGCTATATATGCGATCACTTCCTTTAAAAGGAAACAATGTTGTAAGTATGCACTCGTGTGTCTCAGCCTCCCCATCGTCCTCGTCTTGTGCGCAAAACGCTGCATGTATTCCTGGTAAACATTACGGTTACATAAGCTGCAGTTGTGGGGAAGCGTGACAAGCAGTCAGAAATCTTGGAATACTATCCCGTTCCACTCTTAAAGGCGAAGCTTAAGCGTCCTACAAGTTTTTTTCCCCTTTTCTTGCGTAGAGCAAGCGTAACGCTCATAAGCTTCAGCATCTCGGTTTGTGAATTTCTATTCTTGCAAACGCTTAAATGAAATTACTTCTTATCATGTTTACACTTTTTCTCTATTCCCTACTGCATGCAACTGGTGCGCTGAGAAAATGTTGCTTGTGCATACCGCCATAATATGGTAGCTTCAGCGCCAAACTCTTTGTTTTCATGCTTATGTATCGACTATTTTTTGAGTTGGTAATAAATATCGCTAAGAATGCATAACGTTAAGAAGGTAGGAGCGCCAACAAAATTAAAAACGCCCTACCCTAACGAAACAGGAATTTACATTGGTCTTGGAACGTCTGTCCATGAACGTTTGTTGCGACTACACAAAGCATTAAATCCAGCACGATCACATGTCCTTCAGAAAGCTGACGTTTGCTTTAGTCTAAGCTCCAGTTACAATCCCTGCACCAGCGACAACAGCTACTACAACGCACTCCTTGAATTCATACATAACTCAGGCGTTACAGCTCACAAATAGAGCATTATACCACGTGGGAAGCCTTCATCGAAGTAAAGGAAAGGAACAAAAAAATCTCAGTGCCCTTCCACTCTGCGAAAACGGATGACCAGCGAAGCTGTGTATGTGGGACCCTTAATGGCGAACTGCAGCTCTGCCGAGGTTCGGTCCGGCATTGCACTATCTTCGGGATCGGCCCACGTATGGGGAGTGCTTAATGCCTGCTTCACCCCCGCCGCGGATCTGCCTGGCATTGCACTGTCTCCGGGATCGGCCCAAGTATGGGGAGCTATTTGCTTACCACAGCGACACGAAAATTTCCTTGGACGGTAGAGGTATACAGCTCCGCTATAAAAATGTAAAAGCAAAATTCAAAAGCCTCAATATCGTATAGTTAGAACTGTGGAGATTAGGGAAGAGTGGGTTCTACAAACATGGCGTCCGGGACAGGCGGAGGCCAGCATAGCTGATGAACAGATCTTGTTACGCTTCTCTGATCTAATTTTGTCCCATTACACGCTTTACACGTCTAATCAAATTCATATGCTTGTTCATTACACGCACAGCTTGCTTCTTCGCGTCGGCCTCTGCCGGCAAGCTTTTGTGCCAGCAGTCTGAAGAATAGGACCGTACACTGCACTCAGTAGGGTGCGGAAAAAGGCAACTCATATGATATGAGTAGCGTTTGTGGGCATCTAAAAGCTATTTCATTGCGTGTAAGGAATGAACCGAGAAACAAGGACAGGCATGGACTGTGCGTGGTTTAAACGAAAATTTGATTACAAAATGTGACATACCGAGATTTGTGCAAGAGCTCAATAACACAAATCACATGGAAACAAAACAAGGCAAAATGACTGCTCGTGATGCGTGTTCGTCAGTCAGAGTTTTATCCAACCAACTAGCCCAAAACTATTTATTTGTATTATATTGTGTAAAAGTATTATGTTTTCCTAAATGCTTGTCTGACAGGCTTTGGAATGTGCTACGCGTTGTGCAGGGTCTGCAGTACGCAGGGACTTGGGTATGATCTATATTCATTCACAATGCGTATATGCTTTTCAAGTGCAGTGAGATTTGGTGAGTTTTTTGCTTGCTTGCTTGCTGACATCTTGCTTTTGTTGTATTTTCCTTTTTTTTCTTCGCGCCTGATTTGCGATGCGTATGCATATGTTGTAGTGCTTGAATATATAAGGAGGAGGAGGAGGAGGAATGAACGTTTATTGTAACAAACAGCGAGAAAGTGTCCTTTCTTCGCCCTAGGTGGGCGGCTCTCTTAGGCCAGAAAGCCGTTGGCTAATGCTGCAGCCCGGGCCCGGTCCACCAGACTTCGCTGATCTTCCAGGCTCTGTGCCTTATTCCTCCCACGTTTCTTCGATCGCTTGTAGCGGTTCTGAGGCATCATCTTCACTGTTTTTCTCGCGGTGCGGGCACACCAACACCATGTGTGGGAGCGTGTCTGGTACGTCACAATACCGGCATAGGTATGAGAATTTGGTGGGGTGCATTCGGTGCATGATAATTCCATGTACATACGTATTTGTTTGTAGTCTGCGGAGGGCGGTGGCTTCTTCCTTGCTTAATTTTGGATGAGGTGGAGGATATTGTCTTCTTTCCAGTCGGTAATGTTGCAGTATTACGGCGTAGTTGATGGGAATGTCCTCCACCCTCGTCGCTTTCCGGAGACCGTGCGGCAGGAAATCCCGACTGGTATGCTCTCGGGCGACAGCATGTGCTGCTTCGTTTCCTGCCAGGTGTTCGTGGCCTGGGGTTCATGCGACGTAGGTGTCGGGTAGTTCTTGGCGTCTTGTTATTTCTTGTAGAATCTTCACTGCTGCGGCAGAAATTTGGCCTTTTCGTAAGTTTCTACATGCCGTTTGCGAGTCGCTCAAGATGATTGCTGTGTCTTTGCATGTGGCGATGCCGAGGACGATGGCTACTTCCTCCGCCGTTTCTGGATTTCTGGCCGGTATGGTGGCAGCGATTAGCTCCCTCCCTCGGTTGTTGGTCACGGTAATTGCGTATGCTCTTCTACCTGGGTATTTTGCCGCATCTGTATATCTCGTGTTGCGGTTCTTTGAGTATTTCTTGCTAAGCGCTCTAACTCTTGCTTGTCTTCTGTCTTTGTGGTATGTTGCATGCATGTTGCGAAGTGTTGGAGCGACTGAGATAGAGTCACGAAGAAGTGGCGGCAATCGGGCTTCCCGTCTGAGTCTGCTATGAAGTTTTCGCTGTATGCGTGCTTGCGAAGTACTGCTCTGCCTGTTTGAGTCAGCTTAAGGCGTTCCAGCTGGCTGGTTCTGTGCGCTTCGCTCATTTCTTCCCAGGTGTTATGGAGGCCAAGTTTGAGGAGTGTCGTGGTTGAGGTCGTACTGGGGAGTCCTAGTGCGCTCTTGATTGCTTTTCTGATGATGATGTTGAGTTTTTCAATTTCAGCTTTCTTGAGGAGTAGATGCGGGGTGCCATATGTGATCCGGCTTATAAGGAGTGCTTGGATTAATTGGACGGTTTCTTGCTCTTTAAGTCCTCTTCTTTGGGTGGTTATACGCCGAATGAGATGGGTTACTTATGTTAGGGTCTTCTGAAGCTTCGGAAGTGTAGCTGCCCCAGAATCGTTTTTATGTATTGTGAGGCCAAGGATGCGGAGGGAGCCAACTTGAGGGTTATCGATTCCATTGAGTCTGACGTTGGGATCTGGAGCGACGTAGGTTGGTGGTCTTCCCCGGGTCCTTGCCTTGAGTATAAGTAGCTCTGATTTTTCGGGGGCGCACTGGAGACCGCATTTTGAGAGGTGCTGTTCTATCTGATCGATTGCCTCTTGGACGGTAGTTTGCTGTTGGCCGGTTGTGGACGCTTTTGTCCATACCGTTATATCGTCGGCGTATATTGCATGGCTTAACTCTTCGATGCCATCGAGTTGTTACGGGAGCTTAATCATTGCGAGATTGAACAGCAAAGGTGAAATGACTGACCCTTGTGGAGTTCCTTTGTTGGGCATTTCGAACTTGTCGCTTCGGATGTTGCCTATACCCACCGTAGCCTTGCGATCTTTGAGAAAGTCGTGTACGTATTGGTAGGTCCGGATTCCGCACTTTGTATCTTGGAGATTTTGGATTGCTTCATGGTTCACATTATCGAAGGCTCCCTTTACATCTGTTGTTAAAATAGAGAACTTTTTGTGGCGTTCTAGGTGGTCCAAGAGGTCTTCCTTGAGCTGTAGTAGTATATCTTGTGCTGAGAGGAGCTGTCGGAAGCCAAACATTGTGTCGGGCATGAGTCCTGAGTCTTCGAGGTATGTGGTGAGGCGATCATGAACCATGTGTTCGAGCAGCTTTCCAGCGCAGGAAGTAAGGGAGATGGGCCTTAGGTTGCTGATTTGTAGTGGCTTGTTGTGTTTTGGGATCATAATTACTTTTTCGTGCTTCCATTCTGCTCGGAGCACACCTTTTTCCCAGCAGTTATTAATGTAGTCGAGAAGTCCATTTAGGGCCTTGTCTGGGAGGTTTCGTAGGATCTTGTTGGTCACCTTGTCATTTCCTGGCGATGTGTTACGGGTCAATTTGGCAAGGGCGGCATGGAGTTCAGGAAGCGTGAAAGGGCTGTCGAGGGTGAGATTTGGTTCGCCTTTGTACGGTCGGGGATCGGTAACCTTGGGGGCATTGTCTCCGACAAGCTTACGCTTGATTTCTTCCAGAATTTGTCTGTTCCTGGATGGAAGTTAACGATTTTCTTGAGGTCATGTCATTGCTGGGTCTTGGTTCTGGTGGTAGCTAGAAGGGCTCGCAGTATATGCCAGGTCTTCTTCGTGCTGAGTGTGCCTTGAAGTTGGTCGCACAGTTTATGCCAATTCTGCCTGCTGAGTTGATCTCCGTATTCTTCTGCTTGGTTTGTTATGTGAGCGACCCGTCTCTGCAGTTTGCGGTTAAGTTTCATCTTTTTCCACCGCCTCAGTAGTCCTCTTCTGGCATCCCAAAGATGTAGGAGGTGAGAGTCTACGGCCGGCATGTCCATCGTGAGTTGGATGACTTTAGTGTGCTTCTTCGCCGTCTTGACCACTTCGGTGAGCCACTCTTCAATGTTTTCGATGTTTTCTTCTATGTCATGTTCTCGGAAGGCCTTCCAATCCGTCAGCTTTGCCGTTCCTGTTCTACTCGGCTTCTTATGGTGCAAGATTTCAGGCTGAAGGATGTGGTGGTCGCTGCCGAGATTTTCTTCCAGTCGGGTCCATTCCGCCTTGAATATTCCTACTGTAAAGGTGAGGTCGGGATTTGTATCCCTGGACACACTGTTGCCTATTCGAGTCGGTAGTTTAGGATCATTCCAGAGGGTGAGGTGTGTTTGTTGCGCCGAATTGTGCCCTCGCGCTCCTTTCTTGGTCGTGTGCTGGTAACCCCATGCTGTGTGGGGGGCATTAAAATCCCCCTTTATTACGAGTTTATGTCCTTTAGATAGTTTTCTGGCTTGCGGATGAAGTTTACAAAGTCGGATAACGGATCCCTGGGTGGGCTATATAAGCATAGTACGTATAGTCTTTGGTGTGTCTTCTTCTCAGTTAGCACTTCCACTAGGGTCTGTTCCACGGTTGTTCCCTGAATTGTGTGATCCTGAGTGGTGAGATTTTTCTTCGTCAGGATGGCTGTTCTCTGAAATCCGGTGTGTGTATCATATCCCTGTATGCGCAGATTGGTGTAATAAGTTTCTTGGATAGCGATGATATCTGGTTGTTCCAGTTTGGTCAGTTCTTGGAGGTTTGTTCTTATGGTTCGGATAGAGCGACAGTTCCATTGCCACAGCTTCATTGGGAGTTGTGGTAATCTCTTCTTGGTATTGCTCGCCACCTTGTTCGATATCGTTCTCTCCGCCCCGGGCCATGGATTCCAGTAAGTACTTGGGAAAACTCTATTTCCGCTCTGATGCTCCTTTTTTGCTATTAAGGGTATTTGGGGCTGGTCAAGCTGCTACGAGCAGCTTTCTTCCCCGCTTTACCCCCGCAAGGCTGTATTTAGTTTTTTTATGGAAATAAAAAGATACATACATACATACATACGTACGTACATACGTACGTACGTACATACATACTTACACACATACACACATACATACATACACACATACACACATACACACACACACACATACATACATACATACATACATACATACTGGATTAACAAGGTGGAAAGCTGGGCCAATTTGCATGTGCTTAAGTTAGATTAAGCCAAAGTCGAGCACGGAAAATGAGTGTACAGGTATCCGATATAAAAAACTAATATTTTGGACGTTCTTATCAGAAATAGCGTTTGCGAGTTTGGTTTCTGTCTGCCCTTCCTACACCAGGTTTCGTGTTCATTGTGCTATCAAGGTTTCATTATTGCAGTCCAGTTTTTCCGTAGTAATTAGCGCAGCTTAAGCAGCGTCACCTCTTGGGGTTACATAGGTTCCCAGCAAGACAAGCTCAAGCTAGTAAGCGACATACGCAGTTCCCCGATGGAGAGAAAGATGGTAAACTGCGTTCGCTTCTTCTCTCCATACAACGTGTGGGCCTTGCTGCTATAGGGAGAATGCGCCAGCTGAAGCAGACGGCAGGCACGATGACTACCGTCTGCTCTTTACTGCTGCCCGTCTACGATGGCGCTTCACCCGCTTTGTCTGCCGCTTGCTTTCTTTCTTCCGCTGCTCTCCGAACTCATATTTGGCGCCAGACACCTCGAGGCGGGAGTACGGCTGCACCACAGTCGGCTTCTGAAAACGAATGATGGCTGATGCTGCAACCGCAATTTGAGGTCAATGAGGCACCGGCGGGACGAAATGGCGACCATTTCCTGCAGTCGGTATTCAACCACCAGGGATACTCACATCTTCGCTATATCTAAGAGTCAACGCCAAATGTCTGTCCTTGAGTTCCTCTGACATAACTACTGTCTTTGATTTTAAGTCAGCAATATAATGCTTTCATTTTGCCAGGTTATTCTCAAATAAAAATTGTTTCCGCAAGTAAAACCGATGACATAGCTTTTATTCTTAATCTTTCTCCCTAACATTTGCATTCTTTTGTGCACATTTATCATGCTCGAGAAAAGCAGTAGACGGCGACATCTATAGGCACCAAAATCTTCAACACAGCTAATAAAGCAAGTGTACGTAGCATGGAAGTGATAAATGTAAGACTTCGCGAGTATTATACGTTCAGGGAAAGCGTTCGTCTCATATGTGTAGTTTTTGTGCACATCTGCTGTTCTTCCTTCACAATGCTTTTTGCGCTAAAGGCCTGCTATGAACGACGTGGCCGATACGTTGTTTTCCCGCACAAGAAGACCGATGTGTAATAGCGTCCAAAAACATTTTGCAGAAGTACGGTACATGGAAGAAGACTAAAGAACGGAGTTGTTACATTGAAAAAGAATCCCCCAGTTGTAAACAAGCGTTTAGCTCTGAATGGCGCATAAGGTGTTTCTTTTATCGAATGGATGGCAAACTCGGAACTCGAAACTAATCTCCACCACAGTAGTGTTAAAGAGCTCAAATTTCCAATACATTATACGACATGACGGTCCTAACCTGCCACCTTTAGAAATATAATGGATGTTGACCAATAGCAAAAGAAAAGAAAAGCGATCGAATTGAGATATCTTGTACTGATGTATCGAGCAGAGAGTTATATCGACCTCCTATAGGGAGACTGCACTGTGTCTGTGAGCAGTTGTTTTTTCTTGCCCCGTGTATTTTCCTTTGGCGGAGAAAAGAAAATACAGCCAACATCGGTCTGCTTTCTTTAGTGAGACGGCCAGCCAGCTACTTCGATCAGCAACGCGTCGATGAAAGGTCCAACAAAAGTGGTCTGCCTGCAGCCCACTTGTGAGTCGATAAAGAGCAGCTCTGAGTAACTTCGAGCTCGGTCTCTCCCGCGAGGGCTTCAATGTTTGCAGAGAGACATTTTTTCTGGAGGACAACGCGCATCAGTGTTACGCTATGTAATTGAATACCAGCCATCTCAGTATGCTTGTCACATCATTGGATGCTTGGTACTACCGTGGCCTCGTGGCTACAGCAAGCACTGGTCGCGCATGCAATGAGCAAGTGCGGCAAACGCTCCATTTTTCTTTAATACGGAGGATTTCATAAAGGGACTGCAGGATGCAGTGTTACAGGAGGATTTCAAGGTGCGAACTCATACCTTAACGTAAATTTGAAGGCATCACATTACGCCTAAAATTTTGGAACATTAAAACCAAGAAGCACAGTTAGAGTCCATAAGTTCCTATGTTCAGTAATATGCACCTGTTGTAATACAACCATAAAAATACTGGCAGTTGTACCTAGAAGAATAGGTGCTCTGAGTACTGTACTTACTTGGGTAAGGCCCGACCTCACGTACGGCCGGCAAATCCCACTTAGACGGCAGGTTAGAGTGCGAAAATGCTGCAGGTTTACAGTAGTGTTAGAGCGCGAAAGCTGGGAAAAAAAGTTTCACTAAATGTCACGTACATACTGGCACGCTCATTAATTCTCGCAAGCCATTACAGATGGCACTAGTCCGTGACCACAAACCTGTCGACGACTGTAAAAGCGTTTATAGTCAGCCGCCAGCGGTTACACTTGTTTGGATAGCCGCTACCCTGAGCGCAGTTTGACGCTTCAGGGATCCGCCACAAGCGTGGCCTCGTTTAAGCTCCACACCAAGTAAAAAACTCTGAAAAACAACTGTGCGGACCTTAGACTAGTCGAAACTGTAATTATACTTAAATATGTTCCTAACCTAAGAGCTTCTTGCCCTATGTCTCCCATACCGGTGCAGTTTCTTTAGAATTAGCCGTGTAATCACCAGCCCGTGCGAATACACTGCTCAAGTATGAGCCAATAATGCAGGTCACCATCTATTTGCTGGTACAAGGACCGTCGAAACTTGTCCGCACTTCTTTCGTGTCCCAGCGCAGCATAAAAAACATCCACTGGCTACTGCACTCATCGAGAAACACAAACTTGCATCAGTGTAGTGAATGAGGTGCACAGAAATCTACTGCCAAAAATGACGGCAGGCTTGTGCTACCTTGCAGATTACCAACCCAATTTCCAGTGAAGCTGCTTCGTTCGAACAGTTCTAAGAGCTGGAGTAGTATGTAATTATCTCACTTACTTTAAAATGTTGCCCGTATGTGACAGCTTCGTTTGAAACTGCGTGCAAGAATTTGTGCCACTCGTGATATTCTATTATATGCGCTCTGGTGCGCTTGAATACGCAATTTATTCCACAGGATCTAATCAAACCAAATATTTTTAATTTTGCCTTCACAACCCATACCGTGCCTTTTACTTTCGCAAATATAAACGTTATGTAACGTAGAGCTTCCTCTATACACTGGGAAACATAGCGTAAAATGGCCATAGAGCGCTTTCGAGCACTCGATAAACGAATGTTTTGCAAAGACTGTATGTAACCTACCTGCATTTACTTTGCACCTGAATTTGCCAGTGCTTCCCTTCACTTCCGATGAAGTTTATCGTGGTGGAATTTGTAGTTCTGCCAGGAAAACAGAATAAATTCATTATAGGACACGCTCATGACTATCCGGAGATCGTTTGGTCTTCGGATAGCGCTATCGACTTTAGGTCGATGATTGCGCCGTGTTGGTTCAGAAAGTACATTCCTAGAATTGCGTCTCGGGAGCACTGTTGAAAGATAACGAAGGTGGTAGGGTAGGTGCGGTCATTAACGGTAATCCTGGCCGGGCAGGTTCCAGTTGGTGTTATCAAGTGACCCCCAGCTACCCAGGTTTGAGGGCCTTCCCATGCAGTCTTAACTTTCTTCAACTGGGCGGCAAGGGGTCCTCTCATAACGGAGTAATCGGCTCCTGTGTACACTAAGGCGGTGACTGCGTGGCAGTCGAGAAGCACGTCGAGGTCGCTGGTTGTTTGTCTTGCGTTGCAGTTAGGTCTTGGCGTCGGCTCACGGCTGCGTCTTGTTGATCTTAAGCTGGAATGTCGCGTCGGCAGGTCGTCTTTCGTCGGCGTGTTCCTTGCTTCCAGGCTTTGTCAGGATGGCGGCGTCTCGTTGATATATCGTCGAGAAAGACTTCTCGGCGTCTTCGCCGGCAGCGGAGGATCTTCGTCAGTTCGACGAACAACCGCACCTCCATCGGTTGCTGCTTTTAGTTTTCCGGATATGGGCTCGCTGACGGGCCCTGTGCTGGGCCAGTGTATGGCCGGCGCTGCGGCGACAGGCCTGGTGACGGAGAACGGGACGGTCGTCGAGGGCTCCACTGAGTGGCGGCGAGATAGTCGGCGATGTCGCGAGGTCGGTCGCCAAGCTGTGCTCGCGGCGCGTTAATGGTGAACCCTCGCAGTGCCATTTCTCGGTCTTAAGTCTCGCTTCGTTCGCGCGTCTCCAGCCAGGCTTCTTGGTCTTCACACGCTGATCCGTGGAAGATTGGTGGTTCCCGAGGTTTTAATAAGAATATAGCTGGCAACATACAGGAATTCTATAGCATTAACGAGAGGGTGGCAGGTCTTGTTGTTAAACTTAATAAGAGGTACAAAATGAAGATTGTACAGGTCTACGCCCCTACATCCAGTCATGATGACCAGGAAGTCGAATGCTTCTATGAAGACGTGGAATCGGCGATGGGTAGAGTGAAAACCAAATACACTATACTAATGGGCGACTTTAATGCCAAGGTAGGCAAGAAGCAGGCTGGAGACAAGGCAGTGGGGGAATATGGCATAGGCACTAGGAATAGCAGGGGGGAGTTATTAGTCGAGTTTGCGGAACAGAATAATATGAGGATAATGAATACTTTCTTTCGCAAGCGGGATAGCCGAAAGTGGACGTGGAGGAGCCCGAACGGCGAGACTAGAAATGAAATAGACCTCATACTCTGCGCTAACCCTGGCATCATTCAAGATGTGGACGTGCTCGGCACGGTGCGCTGCAGTGACCACAGGATGGTAAGAACTCGAATTAGCCTAGACCTGAGGAGGGAACGGAAGAAACTGGTACATAAGAAGCCGATCAATGAGTTAGCGGTAAGAGGGAAAATAGAGGAATTCCAGATCAAGCTACAGAACAGGTATTCGGCTTTAACTCAGGAAGAGGACCTTAGTGTTGAAGCAATGAACGACAATCTTGTGGGCATCATTAAGAAGTGTGCAATGGAAGTCGGTGGTAACTCGATTAGGCAGGATACCAGTAAACTATCGCAGGCGACGAAAGATCTGATCAAGAAACGCCAATGTATGAAAGCCTCTAACCCTACAGCTAGAATAGAACTGGCAGAACTTTCGAAGTTAATCAACAAGCGTAAGACAGCTGACATAAGGAAGTATAATATGGATAGAATTGAACATGCTCTCAGGAACGGCGGAAGCCTAAAAACAGTGAAGAAGAAACTAGGAATTGGCAAGAATCAGATGTATGCGTTAAGAGACAAAGCCGGCAATATCATTACTAATATGGATGAGATAGTTCAAGTGGCTGAGGAGTTCTATAGAGATTTATACAGTACCAGTGGCACCCACGACGATAATGGAAGAGAAAATAGTCTAGAGGAATTCGAAGTCCCAAAGGTAACGCCGGAAGAAGTAAAGAAAGCCTTGGGAGAAATGCAAAGGGGGAAGGCAGCTGGGGAGGATCAGGTAACAGCAGATTTGTTGAAGGATGGCGGGCAGATTGTTCTAGAGAAACTGGCCACCCTGTATACGCAATGCCTCATGACGTCGAGCGTACCGGAATCTTGGAAGAACGCTAACATAATCCTAATCCATAAGAAAGGGGACGCCAAAGACTTGAAAAATTATAGACCGATCAGCTTACTGTCCGTTGCCTACAAAATATTTACTAAGGTAATCGCAAATAGAATCAGGAACACCTTAGACTTCTGTCAAGCAAAGGACCAGGCAGGATTCCGTAAAGGCTACTCAACAATAGATCATATTCACACTATCAATCAGGTGATAGAGAAATGTGCGGAATATAACCAACCCTTATATATAGCTTTCATTGATTATGAGAAAGCGTTTGATTCTGTCGAAACCTCAGCAGTCATGGAGGCATTAAGGAATCAGGGTGTAGACGAGCCGTATGTAAAAATACTGAAAAATATCTATAGCGGCTCCACAGCCACCGTAGTCCTCCATAAAGAAAGCAACAAAATCCCAATAAAGAAAGGCGTCAGGCAGGGAGATACGATCTCTCCAATGCTATTCACAGCGTGTTTACAGGAGGTATTCAGAGACCTGGATTGGGAAGAATTGGGGATAAAAATTAATGGAGAATACCTTAGTAACTTGCGATTCGCTGATGATATTGCCTTGCTTAGTAACTCAGGGGACCAATTGCAATGCATGCTCACTGACCTGGAGAGGCAAAGCAGAAGAGTGGGTCTAAAAATTAATCTGCAGAAAACTAAAGTAATGTTTAACAGTCTCGGAAGAGAACAGCAATTTACAATAGGCAGCGAGGCACTGGAAGTCGTAAGGGAATACATCTACTTAGGGCAGGTAGTGACGGCGGATCCGGATCATGAGACGGAAATAATCAGAAGAATAAGAATGGGCTGGGGTGCGTTTGGCAGGCATTCTCAGATCATGAACAGCAGGTTGCCATTATCCCTCAAGAGAAAAGTGTATAATAGCTGTGTCTTACCAGTACTCACCTACGGGGCAGAAACCTGGAGGCTTACGAAAAGGGTTCTACTCAAATTGAGGACGACGCAACGAGCTATGGAAAGAAGAATGATAGGTGTAACGTTAAGGGATAAGAAAAGAGCAGATTGGGTGAGGGAACAAACGCGAGTTAATGACATCTTAGTTGAAATCAAGAAAAAGAAATGGGCATGGGCAGGACATGTAATGAGGAGGGAAGATAACCGATGGTCATTAAGGGTTACGGACTGGATCCCAAGGGAAGGGAAGCGTAGCAGGGGACGGCAGAAAGTTAGGTGGGCGGATGAGATTAAGAAGTTTGCAGGGACGGCATGGCCGCAATTAGTACATGACCGGGGTTGTTGGAGAAGTATGGGAGAGGCCTTTGCCCTGCAGTGGGCGTAACCAGGCTGATGATGATGATGATGATGAGGTTGTTTCAGCAGAATGGGGGACGCTGGGGCAGCCATTGGGGTTGCTGACTTGTGCTTGATCTGTCTGGTCTTCTCGGGAAGAGGTGCGTATTCCGGTAGCAGGCCTTGCTGCCTACGGCTAGCTCGCTGGTCCTTGGTGACGTTGGTATTGTCCTCGGGCTTCGGGCTTGGATCGCGGCTTTGCGAGCGCGTCCGGTACATGAACACAGTAGCAAAACTCTAAATGGCGAAACTAAATCTTTATTGGGCGAACTTGTGCCCTCAAAAGCAATTTACACTTAAAGCACAACGATAGCGGCGAACACAGTCGGCGATCGTCGGAAATCTGATCAGCAGGCCAAGGGCGTCAGCTTTTATACACCAGTCGTCGAATGTTCCAGAGTAATCTCTGGGACCCGCACGTATTCCACAAAGTTCTACACCATTTGCGTCGCGCATACATGCCATCAGATTATAGAAGCTTCGGTGACAGACAGCGGATTGAACCATGGATAACATTCCAGAAACTTCCGATACGTGCAGGCGCTTCCTGTGTTGTGCGATAACATTTGTTAGATGGTGAAACCTGGCCGCCCGACAAATATAAACAAGTACACGTGTCAATATATATATATATATATATATATATATATATATATATATATATATATATATATATAATATACTACTATACAACACTATGGAGACTATATCAATATTAGAGCTCTATATACACAAACTAGGTATACAAATATAAAACAGCAATAGCCACAACAATGACAAGAGAACAGGAACAAAGCAAATCTAATTCCACAAACTCAATATTATGTTCTAACAAACCAGATTTGAAAGCATCTTTGTACAAACAATAGTGGCATCACCGAGTCTGTTTAGGCAATTAAAACATGCGTTTATGTGTTACTCTACACTCTGTTTACAGTAGTTAGACCTCAGTTTTAGCTCTCTTTGCCTGTTTTTCTGACTTTTTGAGTAGCGTGTATGTTCTGGTGTCAATTAAAGACACTCTGGCGCATTTCGTTCAATCCGTTGCACAAGTTTGAAGTGGTGCACTTCGTTAGCCTTCAGCATAGAATATTTTTTTAATCAGTCCTGTATATGTCTCTAATGAGCCCTTAGTATTGTTCAAGTGCTCTTAACATTCTCTTGTGCGCAGCTGATAACTTTCTGCAATTACTTGACGTGTCCTGGTGTTAACAGCGCAAACCGTAGACGGGAGACGAGAAGACGACACCATAAGCGCTTGTGGTGTCGTATTCTCATCTCGTGTCCCGTTTACGTTTTGCGCTGTTAACACCAGGATGGAAAGCCAACAAGTCCTAGCTGCTATCCTTGACATGGTTGTGCAGCGCACCAAAACACAATATCTCAAGCGGGAGTAGAGAACGCGCAACATAATTTAGTTTTCAGCCAGTTAGGTATAAGGGAGCTGATTTTCTACATATACGCTATAGTTTTACTCAGTTCTGTTGCGCAGTTGTATGTGCTTATTTCACGTTAAAAACTGACTGAACCGCACCCCTAAGACTTTCTGGCTCTTTACCTTTTCCATATTTTTGTCCTGAAACGTAATAGTTGTAAAGCTGTGTGGCTTAATTTAGTAGTCAAGATCGTATATTTAGTTTTATTAGAGTTAATTCGTAACCTATTACACCCTAACCAATGTGACAGTTTAATTAAGTAGTTATTTATGTCGGGTTCAAGCTCTTGAAGAGCGTGATGTGTGGTGCGCGACATGGTGCGGTGATCGGGACGGTCAGGAGCAGATGACAAGGAGTGCGCGCGCCGAGGGAAATTCCGTGCTGGAGACAACGCCGAAGAGCGTCAGGCACGTGAACGCGCGGCACAAGAAAAACAACTAAAAGAAGAGCAAACCAATTAGGAAAGACCACGGAGCGTCAGGCAGCCAATAGAAGAATGCCTAATCAGCCAGAGAGAAGAAAAAGCGTGGTGCGCTGGCAGAGGAGGGGAGACGCCGGGCAGACGCCGGGAGAGTTCCAGGAAGCGACGCCAGGAGGAGGTCAACCACCGGGAGTTGAAGACGGGCCGTCGGGTTCCGGACCCGAGCAACCAGGACTTCACCCGACCGGGGCCTCCTGCCAGCCCGTTCCTGTGCGTCGCCCGTCTACCCGAGTGTGCCGTCAGCTCCTCAAGGTCGGTGAGCTTCTGCGCCCGTGGGCAGGACGAGAACAGTCGGGCTACGGGCCCCGAGTTCTACGCCAGCTGCCCGGCCAGAACGCCGCCCCGTCTGTCGTGTCGCCTGCTGCCCGAGGCCGGCGTTCGAGTTTCTGTGCCCGTGGGCAGGACAAGAGCAGTCGGGCTACGGGCCCGAGCTCTACCAAAGCCACCTAGAAAAAAATGTAAGGCCTCCGCATCACCTCCTCTCCCCTGTCAATACGTCACGAGAGTCGGATGGTAGCGGTGGATGGGCGAGCGCTGCGTTTCTAGAACACTGCGCGCGTTCTGAAAACAAATTTTATCCGTGGCTGCAACGCTAGAGCGGCAACGCGTGGTGCATTTTGCTTGGTGGCTTTGGTGGGGCATGCTGCACCGTAAACGCGATTGCTTTTCTTCGATGGTGCGTGGTTCGTCGTACACGGAAGCGCAACGATGCGTGGCTGTGGTTGCGCACCAAACTGCAAGTCCAATTATGACGGAGGACAAGTGTCCGAGTGCACAAGTTTCCATCTGACCGAGCCACTCGGGAAGCATGGACGAGAACAGTTCCTCGGAAGGACTTCTCGCCAACGAAGTACACAGTGGTAAGTATTTCTTCTCTCTATTGTTATTCTGGGTTTCCAGACGAATAGGTTTCGTCAGCATAGTGCGCAATGCATTCGTGCACGCGTGCACAATAGATGGGTCTCTGCACCTGTCAACGCGTTTGTAAATTCAACGTTTTCGTCGAGCTTCATACCTGTAACGGCTTGTTTTTTTTTTATTTCAGCTCTGTGAAAAGCATTTCTTGCCATCGGATTACTTGAAGACGACATCTTACACGGACGTCAAGACAGGAAAAGTGGTCGAAGTTGCCATGAAAAACATCCGTCTGAAGAAAACTGCAGTTCCGAGCTTGTTTCGCAATTGCCCTGCCTATTTATCGCGTCCGCAAGTGTGCGTTCGAGAAGCGCCGGCTGCCAAAAGAGCGCGCTTGGAAGCAACATATTTGCAAAAAGCAATAATGCTTTCTCAGCAAACCCAAGCAGAAGAAGACGCCAAAAATCTGGTTGGTAGCTTTGCGGACTTGCTGAAGGCGTTGCCAAGCTTTCAGTGTTCGGACTTCTGGACAGTTTTGAACAAGGGCTCCAGGGTTTTCTTTTTGGACTTGTCACTTCAATCTGCTCCTGAAGTCCGTACTTCGGTGATCGTGTCCACAGACCTGCGCGTCGAAGTATTTTTTGGTGAAACCGATGTGAGGAAGTGTGGTGATGTTTTAGTTCCTGAAAAGCTGTGCGACTTGAGAGATTTGAAAAGTGTGTTACACATGATCGAACAGACACGTAAGAATATCAGCACTGAGCGTTCTGAAAAGGCCCGTCATCTACTGACATTGGTTTCGACATTGCTAGAGGAAGTAAGTGGAAAACATTTCGCATGCGAGTTGCAAGAATGGCATTTGGAAGTGCTTAAATTCTTGAAGAGTCAAGTTGATCTTGTTTTGAATGATGCTGGCCGATATCCCCCCAATTTATTGGTTTTTGCTAGCCTTTTGTTCACAATTTCACCTCATGCATATAGATTCCTGAGAAGTTCGATGAAGCTTAAGATGCCGCATCCTGATACGATCAGAAGACTGTGTTCATCGTACGATGTACGCCCTGAAACGGAGCAGCAAGAATGTAGCTTTCTTTCCCTATGCAAAGCGTATTGTAAGCACATATAAAGAGCATGAAAAGACTGTAACGTTAATGATTGATGAGATTCACCTTCAATCATTTTTTGATTACAAGGCTGGGTTGGTTACTGGTGCTGCGGTAAATTCATCGACTGCAGCAAAAACTGCCCACGTATTTGATACAGAGCCTGCTTTCCTCAAACAAGGATGTTGTACACATCCTTCCTGTGGCACAAATCGATGCTAAGGCGCTGCACGACTTCCTTCGGAAGATTGTTCTTGATCTAGAGGCATCTGGTTTTAGAATAATCGCAGTGATCTCGGACAATAACTCCATAAACAGAAAAGTCATGTCCTACTTCGCTAATCCGGCAAGTGTCAGCATTGTTTACCAGCATCCTGCTGACCCATCACGACCCCTGTTTTTTGTGGTGGACCCAGTTCACATACTAAAGTGTATAAGAAATAACTGGCTGAATGAAAGAAACATTGGCAAATGCATGTACTTTCCTGAACCGAAGAGTGATGAGACTGAACCAAAGATACTTACAGCATCTTTCAAGGTATTATGCCAGCTGCACGAAGCTGAAAAGCATGAGCTCTTGAAGCTAGCACCAACGCTCACTTTGAAGGCACTGAACCCCTCAAACATGGAACGGCAGAACGTTAAACTGGCCTTAAAGATTTTTAACTCATCTACTGTTGCTGCTCTCAGTGTTGCAACGTTGCAACATGCAAAGGAAACCTCTCAATATGTCGACGCCATTTTGACTTGGTGGAACATTGTTAACGTCAAGACGCCAAGGAAAGGACAGCGGTTGCGAGATCAATTGCAAGGTCCAATAGTTTCATCGTCATGTCCTCAACTAGAATTCTTAGAGAGAATAGTTCAATGGCTTGATCACTGGAGAAGCCTCGAATATGACAATGGCCGCTTGACACGTGAAACGCACATAGCTTTCAGCCACACTACCCATGCCTTGCACGAACTTGCCATATACTGTCTCAAAGAGCTTCATTTCGAGTATGTTCTTTTGGGCAAATTTCAAACTGATAGCTTAGAGGATCGCTTTGGAAAGTACCGGCAATTGTCTGGTGCCAATTACCACGTGTCTATAAGGCAGATATATGAATCTGAAAACAAATTGCGTTTGCAGAAGGTTCTGGACCTGCCAGATTTGGACATTCTACTACCACCGAGCGCGAACACGTTGGAGACAAGTGTACATTCAGGAAACGGCCAGTTTCAAGTCACTGTGACCGACTGCGACATTGAGAAAAAAACGTCAGGGCTACCGGCACTAACCTATGTTGCCGGCTATTGTGCCCATGCAGCTCTAAAAAAGCTGACATGCGCATCTTGCAGTGAAAGCCTTGTGATGCAAGACGTCGATCTAGATGACCCTGAGAATGCATTAATTACGAAGATGACAAGGGGTGGCCTGAGGTTTCCACGAGCAGTTGTAGTTAATGCTGTACTCTTTACTGAAATTATATTGGACAAGCTCAGGACAACAGAATATGCCGTACGATTTTTCAGCCTTCCTAGGCAGAAAGATACTCTTGTCGGCCTTGTGTTCGCTACCCTTCATGACTTTGAGGATGTCGATGTGTGTGATTTCGGTCATCCTGCACAGGAGTTAATGGGGCATGTTGTAAGTGCTGCACCGAATACACTGCTGAACAACTTGTGCCGCACAGAAAACGACAAATTACGCAACGCCAAGAACGACCGAAAATTGCAGACCTTGAAGGCCTGAGATGTTTCTCATTATTTATTTTTTATTCATGAAGCTCTGTTTTGTTGAACATCTACGTATGTTTGTGTTGACAGAACCCTTGTAAAAAGAAACCTGTGGCGTAGCTAGGACTTATTTGCCTACATTATCAAAATTTAAACCCTGCATTTTGGCCAATTCGAATGTTATTTGAGTGCATTGTGCTACCTGTTTATGATTCGAACTCTCCATGCTACCGCAATCCATTAATTGCATGTTTTCCTTTAGGACTGAGAGTAGGCCTCTCGTTTTTTACTTACTTTTCACCATTATCTCAGTATTTTATGAAGACCAATAAGGCCTGCAAACAAGGCGGGTGGAAATAAGATAACCACAAGAAATGGTACAACAAAGACGGAAGCTTATTCTATTTGAGAATTAGTTGTGCGTGACCCTATAATAATAAAATTTTAACAATAATATGAACCTCGATATTCGTGTGTCCAGCGAGGACTGTTTTACGCAATGCAAGAGTGAGAATGATAATTGTATATGGAAGATTTAAAGTGTTTGTTTCTGAATGCAGTTCTTATCATTTGTGAATAAAGTATATTCTATGTCTTCAATATGCAGTTTTCCTCTTTCTTTCTTTCCGTCTAAGGTTAAAGTGACTAAGCTGCATGCAGTTTGCTTGTCTTAGTCCCGACCAAACATCACAAGCACAATAAGGCAGGTCGTGTTGCGATACACGCAAAAAAGAAATGTCGCCAGGCAAGTAATCTAAGGAAGGTATGAAATAATGTTGCTTTCTATGGTGGTGTTGACTGCGGTGAACCAGCGGCTCCCCCTTATTTTTTGCGTCAGCTATACGTGTCTTGCTTTCGAACCGAAGCATATGCATTTATAAGGTGCTGGCACTTTAAGGACAGCACTAATTTTCCCATGCCATAGTATCCGCGACGCGCAAAGAGACACCCTGTAAGCGCAACGAACCTAGGCGCGGAGACGCCGACGGCGTCGACTGTCCGGCTCATCCGACTAGCGTGACGTCACACCGGCGTGCGGAGGCCTTCCTTTTTTTTCTAGGTGGCTTTGGCTCTACACCCAGCTGCCCAGCCAGAACACCGCCGCTGTCTGCTCGTGCCACCAGGCCGCCTGCTTCACCTCTCCAGACCAGAGCTGGCCAGCTCCGGTCGCCCGATCAACCAACTTACACCACGACCTTTGGTGAGACCAGCGCCACTCCTTTCGTCAGCTCGTCGCCGCGTCGCCGCGTCGAGACTGTTCTGTGTCCCTGCCGTCGGGGCAAGCCCGGACTCGCGCACTAGTTAGCTCCATACTAGCCCCAAGTGTGTTTCTTTCTGCGATGATGTCTATCTGAGTGTTTCTTTTATGTTTCCTATTTTCTTCTATCTATCTTAAGCCTTTTTTAGTTATATTAAAAGGTTGTGTGTGTGTTCGAACCAACGGCTTTGTCCTCAATTGGGTTCTCTGAGGCTCCGCCTAAGAGAACCGTTAAAACATCTGAGTGCACGAACCTTTGTCCATATTTGGGCATCACAAAGAGATAATCCACTGAGAAAAGCTCTTGTATACATACATTATTAGCTTAGAAGGGAGTGGAATATCACACAGATCAGTAATACACATTAAAATAACGACCCCAGGATTGATCTCGGCGGGACACCTTTTTCTTTATTTCAGCATAAGTGGATTAGCTATCGTTTGTGCTAACATACTGATAGCGTTTAGTTAAACAGTTTCTCCAATATCTTGAGCACCACGCCACGCACACCGTATTTGTTATGCTTGTTCATTAGCCTACCATGGCACACAGAATCAGACGTCTTTCTAAAATCTAGATATAGGCCCAACATATAGAATATATTTTCAGTGCTTTTAATTAAATCATGTTTAATATTAAAAGCGTCATTTCACTTCATTTATTTTCTTCGAAAGCCAAATTGCATATAATTAGCTCTGTTTTGACAAGGATCGACGCACCCTGATATCTAACGCACTCTGAAATACTTTGGAGAGAACCGGAACGACAGAGATAGGCATGCGATTGGACAACTGTAGCTTATCATCTCTTTTAAAGAAGGGCATATTCCTGCAATTTCTCAAAAATCTGGTAAGACACCAGTTTCGAACATTCTGTTGATAAAAAAGGGACTCGCCATCCCGGCCGTGCGAAAGTGGATGTCCAGCGAAGTTGTTGCAAAAGCATCACTGCAACTGCTGAGGGCAATGCTTTATTGCAATGCAATGCAATAATGCAATGCTTTATTGATGGTTCGGATGCTTGTCTTGAGCTTGTTCTTTATTAAAATGTACGCTGTTCTGTGCGTTGTATGCGTGATTCCAATGAATCTATACACTCTTCGCTTCAGTTTGTTGAGCGCTTCTAGCATGTGCACTACGAGAGAGATGAGCCATTGCATTTTTGCTTGCTTGCGAGGGTATGAGCCATTGCTGCTGATGATAATTTTTGTTCCCGGACGGACACGAAAAAGTACACGCAGAAACTTCTCCGGGAGTTCTCTAAGTATGCGTAAGCATTGTGCCACTTGCTCATTTCCACGCAGCCCGGTGTTGTAATCAATGTTGTGAAACTTGATCCGACGAGGATAAACCCTTATCAACTCTCATCGGTTGTTATCAACCTCATCGAACGTGATCCTACCCTTATCAACGTTTCGGTCCTTATCAACCTCGATGTCCAGTAGAGCTGTTGCAAAACCACCAATACATTTGCCGAGGGGTGTGTGCAGTGATTTATTGATGGTTCGGACGCTTGTTTCGGGCTCGTTCTTTATTGAAACATAGCTGTTTTAGGCTTGTAGCGCAGCTCAGAAAGAGCAAAAAAGGAAGGAGGTAGGGGTAATCAAAGGGAACGGGAAACAGAGTGAGCGCTAAATATTTCGCAGACAACTGATGAATTTGGCGTCACCCGTTTTGACTGAGGTTGCCACGGTATTGCCAATAGTCAAAGAATGTCTTGCGCCCCTTGACGTTACCTACGAGCTCCCGCAGGATCATACGATCCTGTTTTTGGATCTGCGCTTAGCTTGTTCGGATATTCATGCGTGTTGCTACTATGAACCTCGTGCTAACAAACCACTTCTTCCGTTTCATTCTGCCCATTCTAAGTTGGTCAAGAGAGGCATTGCTAACCTTTGCCTTAATAATGCTTTGAAAAAGTCGTGCCACCATAGTGTTTCGTCTAGCTTTGCCTCTCAGTGCGAACGGCTTTCGCAGGCTTGTTATCCCGTGTTCCTACAAGTGTCAGTAGTAAAACGAATTCTAAGAGAGTTTAGAAAAGACAACCAGCACGCAGATAATCCTGCAACTACTCGGGGTCCGACAAGCATCATCCGTTATATTCATACGGTCTCACATAATCTTAAGAAAATCGCCAAGCGAGCGTATGTATGTTCGTGTAGTGTTTTCTGCCCCTAACAAGCTTATGAGGATTTGCAAACTCACTAATCCGAATAAGGTAGCTCCTCGTTCCTGTGATAAGAATAACAAAAATAATTTCGTTAATTGCGCACATTGTGTTGTTTATTGTTTTCCACTCAAATGTGGAAAACGTTACGTTGGTCAAACTGGCCGATGTATGAATGACAGGCTGCGCGAACATGGTCGCAATGCCAAGAATTATATAACAGCTGCGGGGTTTCTTGCGCAGCACTGCAAAACGTGTGGTTGCGAACCTGTCTTAGAGGAATGCGTCATTCTAGGTCGTAGTCGTAATCAGCTCACAAGAGAAATAATCGAAGCAAAGGCTATCATTGGTCTGGGCCATGCATGTGTAAGCTCACCTTCATTATCATTATCAAGCAATGAATTGGCGTATCTCCGAGTCCAGCCACAGGCTGTCTGAATATGTTTCACTTGGTTACTGTCGGTTTTGTTGCTTGGTTTCTTTGTAATCTCTTGATGTCACATGGTTTGCCGAGTGTATAAGTAATGTTGTGTCACGAAATAAAGCATCAGTTGAAAGTTAGCGCTCACTCTGTTTTCCGTTCCCTTTGATTACCCCTACCTACTTCCTTTTTTGCTCTTTCTGAGCTGCGCTACAGCCTAAAACAGTCATGTGGTACCAACTCGCCGAAACTGCCACGCTTTTGAAACATAGGCTGTTCTCTGTGTTGTGTGGGTTATTTATGTAAATAAATTTCTTTCTCTCTCTCCCTGTAGCCTCAGCCTTACGTGGGCATGAGCCATTGCATTTTCTGCTTGCTTACGGGAGTGTGAGCTATTGCTTACGGAGTGTGAGGCATTGTTTAGGGGGGTATGAGTCATTAGACAGTTTTAGTTGGGCATCCAAAATAGATCTGCGCACGCAAGAAACCCGCGGTGGCGACAGTGCGCATGCGCAGTACGCAGGAGCGCGCATGGTATCTTGCGTGCGCCCGCAGCTTTTGAAAAGGTGCGTAGCGTTCGCTGCGGGCTGTGCGGGCTTTGCAGGACATTCTCCCGTGTTCTGGCGGGTCCACGAGAGCGCATTTTTCGATAATGCTCTCGCCGAAAATATGACTCCGGCTTGTGGCTTGACTTCGTGGTAGCTGGTATTGGCTGCACAGTTTCAGAAGGTGGCATATGGCAGCGCTGCGTAGCACACTACCGGCTCCTGCGCGTGTAAGTCAGCAATCCCCTTCTCAACTTCTGCGACCTGCCAACTAGTGCCGCTTCGCGCGCGTGCGCTTCTCTACGTACGCACGGCGTCGCGCACTGTGTGCGTGGGTGGCGGCGGACGCCCAACTAAAATTGCCTATCTAATTCGTCATACGTGGCGGATGGACAGGATTCTTGCCGGGTAGGCATAGAAATGCTTACGCATTTAAAATGCCGACCACCGAGAGGCTAGCAGCTTCGCTGTAATATACGTTACGATAGGAGCTACTATATCACCTACCTAATTTATTGGCGTTGGTTTATTATCGTCAAAGCCAGCTGCTGCATTATTCTTGATATTGTTACGAAAGATGTTTATTTGCACGGTGAAATTATATCCTGGAGGAAGCCACAGGGAAGGACCAGTCGACGTGGAGTACAGCATGAGCTGACGCACCCCACTCTACTTTTTCTCTGGCTCAGTCGCGCAGTGCTGCGACATTTTTTCCCGGCGGGCAGACGAAGTTCGCTGAGCGAGATAGAGGGACTTGTGATGGTACTTCTCGAGTCTGGCCGCGTGAACAACTTGCGTCGCGCGTGAACGCCGGCTACTTGCCGTCATTTTGGCGATGTAGGGGTTGAGGGACGGACTTTACGATAAAAAGCAAACTTGGGAGGCTTTATTTTACATTATATACAGAGAGGTGAGAGTCAAGTAACAGTCGTACAGTCATTACGGGCCGGCAGCAACTCGGACGCTGCGGCCCGCGGCAAGAAGTTCGAGAGAGGTGAATCAGGGAATGCTCTGGTCTCTCTGGAATGCTTCTTTTAAACCCTCCGAGGACTGGAAGTCGCCTCAAGTTCGGCCAATGGGAGAGTCCGCTCCGATGACGCCACCTTCGGCCAATGGTAGGCACCCGTGCGGTTGGTCACACCCGGCGGCTCCCCGCGGTCTTGCCTTGCTGTGGTGCAATGCTCTCTTCAAAGGCGGCGAAGGGGGGATTATTGGGCTCCATTGTCCGAGGGCCCACCTGCTCCCGGTGGTACGGCCCCGCTGTGGTGGCAAATGCCTTCTTCAAAGGCGACCGTTGCGACGCTGCCAGGCCTTCCCGGTACATCACAGCCGTCTTGTTTCGGGACCCACTTTCCTTGCAACAATGCCGGGCGATCCCTTCGTTTTCTGGAAAACTCAAGCATTGAATAGCTACCGCGGCGTACGAACTTGTTGGCACGTGAACTTGTGGGCTCGAGCGATCCTCTGGAATGTGTCATCCGTGTTTCTGCATCCCTTACTTAGAAGTGGCGCGATTCGAAGTGGTCTGGGGAATTTGAAGTAGGCTCAGGAAACAGCCCCATATCTAACAGCGACGACATGGTTCACGCCACTTGCGCGATTGAGTATAAAGAGTGGTCCAGAGTAAGTGGCGAGGAACTTGCGGCACAATCCCCCTTTGCGAACAGGTGTCCACAGCCAAACATAGTCACCGGGAGTAAAGCTGCCAGGTATATGTCGGGCATAGTAGCCAGTCTTGCTGTGGCCGTGTAAGGACAACGTCCTAAGGTACGCCAGGCGGCGTGCTTCTGCAGCACTACACAGAGTTTGGGTGTCGAAGGATCTCCTTTAGACGAGGAATTCTGAATAGTGTTTAGGGTTGCAACAAGTCGGATAAGGTTGATAAGAGCAGTAAGGGTTCGTGAGAATCGAATGGATTGCGATAAGGTTGATACCGATCGATAATGCTTGATAAGGCTTGAATCGAGTCCGATAAGTTGATTGCAACGGTTATGGGTTAAGGCCGCATCTAGTCCGATAAGGTTGATAAGCATTTATACTGGTCGGATCAAGTTTCATAACATTGATAATGACATCGGGATGCGTGCAGATGAGCAAGCGGCACTGAGCTTACGCACACTTAGACAAGTCCCAAAGGAGCTTCTCTGTGAATTTTTATAGTAAATAGAATATATTTCTTGGGCTCTTTCACCCGTTTTCGTGACTGCTTTTAGGTGGTTGATGGTACATCGTGGTGGTAACTGGTCGGACTTGCGATACAAAGGCGCTGATGCAAAGGGCGCGTGCTCTCGTGCGAGAACTGTATGGTGTCTGAATGTTTGCACTCGGCAAGGACAGCCCTCCTCTTCTACCGCCGCCCTCCACTAATTCCGTACGTTAGGATGAGACAAACCATGGTCAAGCGACAAAAGAAAATGCTGCAGAAATTCTGAGAATTGTCTACTAGTGTTTAAGCATTCTTTGGCTCGGCTGCTGCTTCGATTTTGCTTACTTATTTAGTTAGCTTATGCATGTCTGCCCATCGCTAGCAACCACCAGCTATTACACTATTATAAATATTACATGTGTTAAATTTACCAATTATGCATTTGTTTTGCAGGTATAGTGTGTCGATTGAGCCAAAATGCCGTCACAAGCGTTTTTAGAGCGCAGCTCTTAGGCGCCCGTTCCTGCGTCGGCGTCCTACGTCGTAACCGAGCGAACGAGCATAGCGAAAGATGAGGGCGAATGCGGAGCGCTGCAAGGGATAAAAAAAATCACCGCCCAAGCACTCCGTACAGATGGTTAACCAGCAAAGCTGAAACGTACGGCCCTCTCTTTATTGCGGGGTTAATCCCGATGGTTCATTAAACGAGGGCTGCCGCATCCTCGGTACGCAGTTGCTGCTTGCGCTCGGCTACACGAGCCTGTTCTTGTGGCCGGGCAGCAGCATCGGCACGACCTAGACGAGCTCGTTCCCTGTTCTGCTCGCTGCGTTGCTGATCGAAAGCTGCGTGCTCCTAAGGAGTACGTATGGCGCGTGGCCTACCCATTTCGGAGCCAGAGACACTGTTGCGTGCGTGCTCGGCTGCGACGGAGAGCAATCAATTAATTAAATTATGGGGTTTTACGTGACAAAACCACTTTCTGATTATGAGGAACGCCGTAGTGGAGGACTCCGGAAATTTCGACCTCCTGGGGTTCTTTAACGTGCACCTAAATCTAAGTACACGGGTGTTTTCGCATTTCGCCCCCATCGAAATGCGGCCGCCGTGGCCGGGATTCGATCCCGCGACCTCGCGACCTCTAACACGATAGCCACTGAGCAACCACGGCGGGTGCGACGGAGAGCAACGACGTCACTACTGGTGCAGCTAATCCAACACTACCTCCGTAGAACAAGGCCTTCTTACTCCGATCCATGACGTCATGTTAACTGGGACTACCATAGAATTTAATTGGGATGCTCCTGAGTAGGCAACAGTGATTTTCACGTCACCGCTTTCATCACGCCAGCCTTGTCAATGGAAATTTTGGTCCAGGCAGCATGACGTCATGGATCGGAGTAAACAGGCCTTCTGCTATGTAGGTAATGTTGGCTAATCGCACGCATCTCATTCGCTCTCCTTTTTTTCGCGCATGCGCATGGGGTTGCGCAGGAAGAGTTTTCAGCGTACAGGCGACCGACAGACGGACGGACGGACAGACCAATCGGCTAGCCATATACTGCTTCACTGCAAAAACCTGGCGAGAGCTAAGAGAGCACGAGGAGGAAAGCAGAGGAGGAGGGTATGGCGAAAGCGGGAGAAGAAAAGTGTAGTGCCGCGCATGATGGGCTTCGTGGCAACGATGGCTACGAGATGATGCCAGAGTAGCACACGTCGTCTGTATGGAAACAAAACAGTGCATGAGTGGAGGTTGTCTGCGGCGTCTGCTGTGAATCGCACCCACGCGTCACCCACGCGCTTCCTTTCGGGCTCTCCCCATTAGCGAGGCCGTTGCGCCACGCTTAGCTGCGTTTGTAACGTGCCATGCGAGACAGATTGTCTGCGTCAGTCAAGATATCGCGAAATGAAAACGCGTATACAACTTCCCTCAAATTTCGCGTTATGGAGCATCGTAATCGTGGGTGATTTTTTTTTCTTTTTGCCACGACACAGTTTTATTGTATTTTACTTTTTGTTACGATCTTGACGCGTGGACGGCGACGTCACCGGTTTCTTTTTTCACTCTACCAATAATTTACTATTACCCTATTATAACTATTACATGTTAGCTTGACCAACTGTGCATTTAATTTGCAGATGTAAGGCGTCATGGGACGGACAGATTTTGATGGGTTACTCGCCAGAGAACGCTTAGGCATTATTAAGTCGGTGACTCACAAATCATTTCCTAACTTTAACCATGTACTTCAGCAAATACAAAGAGAAGATATATTGTGTATTTTGCAACCAACGTCCAAATACAGCGCTGCCACAGTCTTCCATTGAATCACTTCTGATCTTAATTTTATAATGAATTAGCGCATCTCATCAATAGTGAAGGAAACACGACGAACACGACGACACCAGAGACAGGGCAGCGCTAAAACGCACTGTTCACGCACTTTTTCCGGCTCCCAATAAGCTTGAAAAGCTTTCTAGGCTCAGAAATTCTAAGATAGCAAGCCCTGGTTGTGAATAAAGTCATTAGTCATGAAATAAGCCAGAAGGCAGGTCGAAAGATAGAAATTAAGTCAGAATTCAGAAGGTTGAATTAAGTCATGCTTGCAGATTGTGCACGACATGTTGTGCACAGGATCACTTTGTCTTGTGGCGAATATTGCGTTAGACAAACAGGGCGCTGCCTTAATGAGCGGTTGACCTAGCATAGCAACAATGTTAAAAATAAAAACTCCGGAGGTGGTCTTCTTGTTTATGACTGCAAGGGCTGGGGCTGCACCCCTGACTTCGTCAGATGTACGGTTATAAAACGTCAGCAGGTAATAGACGAAGTTGAAGCCACAGCAAGACTTGACAGATGTGCGCAAGCTCGCCGCCTATACATTTACCGTTTAAGGGACTGAGGTTTCTTGGCTTCCGGCACGTGTACAATAAGTTGTATGTATATTGTTGTCTGCACTGAGTATATACGGGCATTCACAGGTGTCACGAAATGGATCAGTTGGGAGTCATCGGGAGGGGTTCTCCTTGTTTACTTCATCCTTCATAACATGCACTAATTAATGATAACGTTATACTCGCCGACAACGGTAACTCGCCCATATTGCGACACTTTCAATCTTCTCGCCTGAATGCGTCATATACGCTTGTAGTAATTGGAGCATTTTCTTTTCCATATCTTCCTGAATTCATCGAGCTTTGTGTCCTTTTACTTACTGTGTTTTACACCTCTTAACTACCCGCCGTGGTTGCACAGTAGCTATGGTGTTGGGCTGCTCAGCACGAGGTCGCGGGATCGAATCCCGGCCACGGCGGCCGCATTTCGATGGGGGCGAAATGCGAAAACACCCGTGTACTTAGATTTAGGTGCACGTTAACGATCCCCAGGTGATTTAAATTTCCGGAGTCCTCCACTACGGCGTGCCTCATAATCAGAAAGTGGTTTTGGCACGTTAAACCCAATAATTTTTTTACACCTCTTAAATTGTTATTGGCACAGTTTATAGATATTAAATTTAACATTTCCCGATTTCTATAATTGATAGCTATGCGCCATGTGTTTTTGATACTTCGTACTTGCTGATCTCAGATTTGTATCCTTTATTTTCTTTTTTATTTGCTGCCTTCGTCATTGATTTCTGTACTCGCTGCAGTAGGTATTTGTGCGTTTCTGCTAACTTGCATACTCGCCCATCCGTCATCTAAGATCCATCTTACAGGGATGTTTGAAGCATTATAAATAAAGAATAAACAAATAAATACAAATTTGATGAAGCGATAGCAGCACCCAAGACACAACATATCTAGATTCAATGCACTGTTAACTTTTCACATGACAGGGGGGCTAGCAGCGCCGAATTTATGCATAATATCTATTAAAGATTCGTTGAATTTCGCGCAATGTAAATGATGAGTGGAGCCTTGCCTGTAACTTCTTGCCAGCGAGAGGCAGAGGGAGAAAAACTTATTTATGGTTAGGTTTTCACGGGGGGGGGGGGGGGGGGGGAGGGCTCACTTCAAAGCTTCGCTTGCCAATTCGATCAAATCCGACTCAGTTAGGTGGGCCAAATAATTTCCGGGATGGTGGCTTCAATCAACCATCCGGCGTTTAAGGGTAGAGTGAAGTTTAAATCGTGGGGAAGGCTGTGAGGTGACGGGCCGTAGTGTCAGAATTTGCACGGAGTGTCAGAGTATTTTCCTTAGTACGATGTGCATTTTGCTGGGTTGTCACTGGCAATACTTGATATCAGCTAGAGCCGAGCCAGTATTTCGTGAGCCATGTTGATGCCTGCCGGCGTAATGGTCACTGGCTTCGGTTTACATTGGCACTTACCTTGGGAGAGATTTTTCTATTCTCTTATCAAGACTGTAAGAGTAGTTGCATCGGTTGTGTGGTTGCTTGGTATGGTTCCGTAACCTTGTCACGAACTAGGCTTGTCCCGGGGGGGGGGGGGGGGTGAATTGGAGAAATCGAATGAAATGGGGCGAAAAAAATTGTCACATCCCGCCGGCGTGGCTGCCCTGCCCGCGTAGTCACCCAGCCTCGTTGTCGGCCGCGGTGCTTTCCATTCTCACTCAAACGCTTTCACCCCTGAAATCTACCTACCTCGTTGACACAGCTTAAACGATTGGTCTTTCCTCGACAGCCTGATTATGTTAAACTCTTAAAGAAAATGACCAAGACCTGAAGCATCCTCTTCATTTTCGCTGAACGCTGTAAACATTGTGTGCTACGGATCACGCGTTTAACTCTTTGATTTCTCACGTGGAATGCTGGGATTACCATATTCTCTGAAGTGGCACACGTTCTCCGACAGCTGCGACGTTTGTTATTTTACCGGTTATTAAGAGAAGACATTCCACAAACTTGCTCTTTGCTATGGCCTTGTTTTCATAGGCGAGGATTACAATACGATGATGACATGAGCCTTCGTTTCTTTTGTTTATGATGAAAACATTTTGATTGTGCCCGAAGATATCAGAAACAATATACGTGCTGCCGAAGAACATTGTCATGCGCTCATATTGAGAAAATCCTTGAAGCGCGCAATCCGAACCGACAAGCGAAGCGTCGAAGAATAAGAAAAAATGATGTCTCATGTTTCTAGTTCTGCAGTGAGGTTTTGTAAAAAAAAAAAAAAAAGCTCATTTCACGACAGAGTACTCCCTGTTTAAAGATTCTCAGAGAGCACGAGAAAAAATATGGGAGCATAATATGCTCACCTATTTTTTCTCGTGCTCTCCGAATATATCTCCGAATATATCCCTGAATATATCGTGGCATGATATATCATTTCACGCCCAAGACAGCATATGGAGAGGTTTCCTCCGTATGTTGATATTGACACGTGTACTTGTCTTTGTCGTAGGACACGTTTCGCCGCCTAACAAATGTTATCGCACAGCGCGGAACGCGCCTGCATGTATCCGAAGTTTCTGGAAAGTTATCGATGCTTCTATCCACTGTCTGTTGTCGCCGAACCTTACGTTATCTGATTTCATCGCGTGACGCGAATGGTGTAGAACTTTGTGGAAGACACGCGTGACCAAGCGATTAGTCTGGAACATTCGACGACTGCTGTATAAAAGCCGACGCGCTCGACCCGCTGATCAGATTTTCGACGATCGCCGAGCGTGTTCGCCGCTATCGTTGTGCTATAAGTGTAGCCTGTTTTGTGGGCACAGATTCGCCCAATAAAAGTTAGTTTTGTCGTTCACAGTATTGCTACTCTGTTATTCAACGTTACCACCACGTGACAATATAGTGGTTTTTACCCCGTACTTTGGAGAAGCAAATATCAGCGAAGTCTTCCTTTACGAGCACTGATCCTCCAGGCCGTGTTGTTTCTAATTTGTTGTTGCTGTTTTTTAAGTAATATTTGGCACTGTCATTTTAGACTTCACAATGCCAAATCTCCATTTGAAATAAAGAAAAATTATAAAAATAGCTCACTTTTATTTCTGGCCACGGAGAGTACATTCGTCGAAGAAAATTATTAAATGTTACTTGAGTGAAAATTCGTTTAGTATAGTAATGAAATAGTACTTAGTTCAAACGGCACATGAAAACTTGCTAGAGCACATCGAAAAGCTTTGCATCGAGCTTTCGGCGCAAAAATCTGAATTTGGAGTTATTAAATTCGGTGTAGCAAAAGTTATAGGTATACGTCCTCGTTGGGTTGAAAGTTTGCCTTTTGTGGAGGTTTAAAGTTTTTAATGTCTTATTATAAAAAGAAGTTGCAGAGTGAATGTGCTGCTCGCTCATCTCCCTGCAGTTTTTCTTATTTATGCGCCTCACGCTGCTTGTCCTATTACATACTGAACTTCTGAGCGTCGGACGTGGTTGCAGCAACGGCTGTGGCACTCCTGAGACTACCAAGCGTCCCGAGATTGTCTTGTATTACACTAGACCAACTCCTGCAGATGCAAGCTGTGGTGACTAGTCTCGAGATACCCTCTGGTGCTGGACTGCAGCTTCGTACGGCCACAGACCACAACAGCGCTCCGCCCTCTTTGAATTTCTTGCTTCCACCTGCACACGGTCTTCCCACTGAGACCATTTCCTGCATCGACGTCAGCCTGCCTGAAGTTCAGGACGATTTTTTTTTTATATTGACGCGTGTGCTCTATGCAGACAACGATGATGTGAGCATTAACCTATTCCGTCTAGTAGGTCATTGGGATTTGGTGAGGACGAAGTTATGTCTATGTTCTCTTTGTTTGAACTGTTTCATATGAACCGACTAGAAATTTGCCTTGATGGAATTAACCTCTCCCTCAATATCAGAAAAAGCACCGTCCTAGTTTTCCCTCAAAGCGTTCCTGTGCAAATTTCGATTCTTTATCGACCAGACAGTATCTTACTGGTGAATTCACTTAACTATTTGGGAGTAATGTACACCGGAAACTTTAATTGGAGTGCACATGTAGAGCATATTACATCAAAGGGAGCACGCGCAGTAGGAGTACTGCGTAGACTCAGAAGCATCGATCAGGGTTGTGTCGCCAGTTTCCATTATGATCTATAGCATGTACATTGTGTTCACCCGATAATGAAGTTTGGCTGCATTTTGTTTTCTGGCGGACCTGCATATAAAATTCAGCCTCTGATTCTATTAGAACGAGAGGCGTTACGTTTATGTCTTGGGTTTCCTAAATTTGTCGCTAACGATATCTTATATCAAGAAGCATGTCTGCCTTCTCATGCGATTTCATATTCTAACAGTGCAAACTTTTCTAAATATATATGCATCACCATAGAGGAGATCACAATATGTTTTCGTTAATGAACCGGCCTCTTTTTTTAACTGTCAGTGGTATCTCTCACGTTGCGCTCAAGTTGTTTTCGCTGCAGATTTTTTTAACCCATTAAACATTCACCTAAGTGAGGTGGCCTTACTAAATTCCTCGGTTGCAGATGCTAAAACTGAATTTAGTGATGTTGTTCCAAATAATGCTAAATATCTTCCCTATCAATATCTGAATAATATTCCGGAAGACCACCTTGCACACCTGGATACAAAGACCGTTATAGCAACTGATACTTCCGTCTTTGAAGAAAAGGCAGGTGTGGGCACTGTATCACCACATCTAAATTGGTCTTCTTCGATTCGGCTACCTGACTTCACGCCTATATTTCAGGCAGAATTATTGACAAATGTCTTAGCTTTACGGAAATTACCTCCATCTCTGTCATCAGCCATAATCTTAACTGATTACCATTCCGTCTGTTCTTCACTAACCACATACAAATTGTCAGATTCAATAAACACTTCATATTTTCTCTTCTCCCAAGACACTTACGTCTCGTTCGTTTAGTGTGGGTGCCAGGACACAAAGGCCTAGCTTTAAACCAATATGCAGATACACTCGCAGTAGCATCCCACGATGGTCCTATAATCCCCATTTTACCTTCGTCAGGTTTCCTCACTGCGGCGCAATTAAAAACAATACCACTACAAATAAGTTCGCGCAATCATCATTGGCAACATCTAATTTCCGGCATCTCAGTTGTTCTTGGAACAACAAAGGCGCTCCTCTAGAAAAATTGAAGTAACAATTAAAAGACTACGGTGCCAAGTCCCCCCACTAAACTTTTACCTCCACAGGTCTGGTCTGGCTATATCGCCTTTGCGCCTTTTATGCAGTGAGAGTGAATCTCTGAAACACTTCTTTTTAACATGCCGCCGATTCATTAGGCAACGGAAAACATTTTCACAAGAACCCTTCCAAAAGCTTAGCTTGAATTTGAATCTTCCTGTAACCCTTTCCTTTGGGGCTACTGTACTGGGTTACAGCCACAGGAACGTTTGTGAAGCCCTCTGCATCTTTTTATGTGAGACAAAACGAATTGCATGTTCGAATTCTTCAAAATTCTTATAATGTTCCCAAACTTCACAAAAATATCTAGATAATTGATTATTCATATTTGTAACAGTAGAGACTTTATATCCCATTTGCAAGATACTTATTTTATTTCACCCTAATTTATTTTTAAGAAATGCCATAAGTTTCTTCACCGCCCGATTCATGGCCGATCCCCCAGAGCGGGTTGCGCCATTTCACTAGGCAACAAGAACAAGATTGTCCTGCTGTTCTTGAAGAACGTCTCCCTGTCTTCTGTCCGTGTTGTACCGCAACACTGGTAGAGTTGCTGGGTACTAACCGCGCCTGATGTTCCGGAGTCCTTCTGGGAGTCGTTCATCTAGGCCGGACACATGTTCACCAGTTACGCCACCCGTGCATCGCTCCAGTCAACTACTGCTAGGCCGTGGCCCGGAGTTCTCCCCTCTTCAAGCAATTCTCTGCAGGATCTCCACCCATCTCGCAATGGCCGAAATCAGCCCACCGCAAGCACCCCAAAGCAGCCAGTTTCAGAGTCCACAACATGTAACCGTTCTTCATCCGCTCGTTCCCGATCCCTATTGCGGTGCAGTCTTCGAAGACATTGAAGACTGACTTGACAGGTATGAGCGCGTGTCACAGAATGACCAGTGGACTGAGCATCAGTAGCTTTCCCACGTCTAATTCGCCCTTGACAACAGTGGCCGTACTTGTTACGAGAATCGCGAAGCTAGCCTAACGACATGGGATGACTTTCGGCAGAAGATCACAAATACTTTTGCTATTTCCGACCGGCGCGACCGCACCCAGCAGATGATGGAGCTATGGCTGCAACAACCCAATGAGTTTGTCACAATGTTCGCCGAGGACATGGCCCGCCTCTTTCGTAGAACCCATCCGAACATGGCCGAAAATAGAAAGTTGCGCTACTTCATGCGAGGTGTAAAGGAGCAGTTGTTCGTGGGGCTTGTGCGGAATCCACCAGTCACCTTCGCTGATTTTATCAAAGAGGCTACGGCTATTGAGCGCGCCCTTCATCAACGATGCAAGTAGTACGATCGACTGTCCACTGGCACCACAATCAGCGCCGCCGCAGTGACTGCCCAGTATCAGCGCCCTTTGCGTGAATTGATTCGAAATCTCGCCAGAGAGGAAACTCAAAATGATTCTGATACCGACAGTAGATATAGAACCGTAGAGTCAATCGCCGAAGTGGTGCGCGATGAAATCAGGCAGGCATTCATGGAAACCAATCTTCAAGACCACCAGCGTCACATGAGTTACGCAGCCGCTGTCGGAGTCCACCACCCGTTACAATCACACCACCGTAGCACCAGCCTCCGACAGCCGCTCCTTCGCCGCCACCGCAAAAGGAGGCCTCGACGTCCATTCCGGTGTAGACTTCGGGAGACGGTCTTGCAGAAGCATGGTTCGGCGCACGCTCAGAACATCCGCGCCGCTCGCCAATTCCGAGCCAAAGAGGAAGTCGCGGAAGCCTTCTCCTTTCCGCGCCGAAGTAACCCCGCTATTAAATGGCGTTAGCAGAGCCACATTCGCGCCATCTCTCGCAATGCGCTTCAACCGCACCGACTGCCGCGGGTAGAAGGCCACGTGGCGAAGCCGGATGCAGGAGACGTGAGCAATGCAGGAAAACAACATATCAGGGGGCGCGTGAGAGTCGCGCGTGCCCCACATCCCCCAACCTTAAATCACTACATATTCCGGCGAAACGTGTCACACGGTCTAGCATCAACGCGTGCTTCGCGAACAAGGTAGTACATGCAACAGTGGCCGCGCCGAGGAAATGTCCACACGCTGTCCATAACATGCGAGCCGACATTGTCCTTGGGTACACCGCTAGCGTCCACTGGTCACAGCAGCAGCTCTGCAGACTCGACGGCACGATTCCAGGCCAGGACTCCGGAAACCGTGACGCAGTAGTCGGCACGAGCAAGCGTCACTCGCGCGACGCAGTAGCTGTTGATGACTGCCAGCTCTCTTCTCTGCCACCGAGGGCTGCGAGCCGGATACAGGCGGCCGCCGAAGTCGCTGCGCCGAACTGGCCACAGCGTCACCACTGCCCGGGATGGCTAGATCGTAGTCCGGAGCAGTAGCGCAGACGATGTGTTGGTGACAGCAAGCCAGGGGTGACTCCACTCACGCTGCGTACATTCAACGCACTCGGCAAACACTAAAGTAATGCAAGGGAGAGGAATTCTACATGCGCATCGCCCACGTGGTACGATGTTCAACTCGGCAAGCGAAACACCTGGCGGCTACTCAGATGCTAAGTTCACATGAGCGAAGCTTGCTTCCTTGAGTCGAACAAGTTTTTTCAATTCGTGCGAGCATAACTACAATGAGGGAAGCAAAGTGCAACAACTTAACTCCACAGTCCACCAGGTTGTGTCCCTCCACGTGCGATAGGCAGCTCCGTAAAACCTTAGGCCTAAAGCGTCGCTACCCTGGCAACCGGCATCCAAAAAACAACACCCAAAATGGGAGCAAAACATGCAGCCGCGAGTAGACGTCAGCTCTGTTAGGTGGTCCTACCTCGCTCAGTGCACACAGCATCCGAGTTGACGGCGCCCACCGTCCCAGACGGTGTCGGAGCGCCCTGTACCAGGCCGCAGTACCAGTCAGCCCGCAGCGGCACCCGTGGCCCGCGGCCACCCGGCTCCCAGAGCCCCGACTTCATCAGAGTCAAAGAGATAGAAGAAGCTATTTACACAATAAATTCGGACCACCCACGAGGCTTCCGTACTCAATCGCTTCAGGCTGGCCAATACTCCGTGGGCGCTAAGCCTCACTCTCCCACGATGTAGACCACGTGGCTCTCGTACCGACGAATGTCATTAAAAAAATCATTTGCGAAAAGGCTTAGCATGTTGAAAAGTTGAACCACATTACAGCCACCGTCGCCTCGCTCAAGAAAGTATGCCGCCGACGCCAGAGATCAAAATCCACGGTAGCCCTACGCTTCGGTTCAAACAAAGGTTTCGAACGAAGCAAAACTGTTAAAACTATCGTCCAATGCCCCAAGGGGTCCAAGTTTGGCATCCAGAAGTGGGGTTCTCATCCGTGCTCTTGGGACAATGGAAAGACAACACAGTAGTGCAAAAAATCACAAGGGCATTTATTGCACCTTCCATAGACTAATGCCTGCTAGTCGAGTTGCTATCCATAAAACATGCCGATGGGCGCTCGACAAATTGCGGAAGTCCGACTCACCGCGACCGGATAAGGTGCGTTCACACGAACGGACGGAGGAGGAATTTTCGCAGCGGATGGCGCATCACGTGACGCGCGCGTCATCAAAACGTGCCGCCCTCGCCTTAGCCGGCCTCTTCCGCTCGCGGTCCGGATTGAAAATGCTCGCCGGTATTTCCATCCGTCCGTTTGGCGGTCGTCTGGCCTCAATTTAGCGTAGTCAGCGTCAAATCTGCCAAAATTGGGCGGATTTGCGTGGCTACGATGGCGTGTTGTCGGCTTGATGCCACGTGTGGTTTTGATGTGCAGGAGTGACCGCATGTGCTTTTGTTGTGGTGCAGCGGGAAGGACGAGTCGTGGTTGCGCGCGCATCTCTATTTAGACCGGGCAGCCTGCGTGACCTGAACATGAGTGAGGTGCACAAGAAAACGCCAAGTGACGAGGCAACCGTCACTTTTTTGTTCTTGTTGAGGGATTCGCAGCGCTGTTGAATATAGAGCGCGCTAATTATGCAAGCGCGCAGCTGCGTAACAGGCTAAGGCAAGAGATCTCTCACGAAATAGTTCAGCGGCATGCAGAATCAGCGCCTTACTCTGTCGGTATGTATAATTTGCTAGAACATAATTTGTGGGATAATGACGCACTGGGCAACCAAAAAATAAAGAGAGAGAGCAGGGCGCTCTGTCCTTTCTGCGCTCAGCCCTGTCTCTCTCTTTTTTTTCTTTTGTGGTCAGCAGCATGTTACCAGTTCAATATGAACCATGTAGTCGAAACATTTACTTCATTTTTGGGAATGCTCTTCTAGATTTGACCCATTATGTTTTCTTCATCTGATTGAACCTCTGCAGAGTTTCTAAAAACGTTGTTCGCGAACAAACGCCGCACCTTCAGGAGTTTTCACCCAGAGGAAAAGCATCGTCTCCTGCAATAACCGGGGGCATATGAAGATCCGGCGAACTTGCCACTTTCACGGTTTTGGGCAGTCCCGCATCGTAGTTCAATTGCTTTTCGCAGAGGTATTGACTGCCAAATTCCGCCATCAACTTGTGAACTAGGGGCGCCAATGTCCAAATAGCGAAACCTATAGTTTGCATCAACAAGCGCAAATAGCACTATGCTGAAGGTTTTCTTGTAGTTGAAATATAAACAGCCTCGATCTTTTGACTTGATTATGCACACATGCTTTCCATCTATCGCACCTATACAATTTGGGAACTGCCACTTTTCTTTCAAGTCTTGCATGACGGTAGACCACTCTCTACCAGTCTTGAGAGTCTTCGAGAATTCGTCTTTCAGCTCCAGGTAGATTGCCACACACGTCTCTTTTATGAGCTGGTTGACAGTTAAGTGTCTTACCTTGAACTGTCAGCTTATGGAGTAGTGCGTTTCTCCTATTAAAAAAGGAACAAAAATTGTTCGTTACACTAAAAATTAACAAAGAAAGACAGAACTCCGCATTCGAATAAAATACGCACATCTGACATTCACACTGGAATCTCTGTGAAGCGGCTATTTTCACGCTATGAAACTAAATTCCATACACACAGTTGTCTTTATTTCACCACATTTCCAACATTCTTATGCAACCTGTTTATACGATGTTTATGCGCCGTGCCGGTCAAAACGATTTAGTAATATAATGTTTATGCGCCGTAGTATTCGCTATATCTACGCCGAAATACGCGAACTGTTCATTGCGAGATGTCAAGGCAGTCATGTCACAACGAAGATGTGTTTGCCATTGTACACACTGCGCAGAGATGTAGGACGCTAAAGATTGCTTTGGTTCTTTTTCTTTTGTTTCATTGCTGCGTCTACAGGCTAACAGAAATAAGTGCACGCGCACATTTCACGCGACGTGAAGCACGCACTTCACAAGAGAGCAGCAGCAGTCACGGTCGAGAAAGCTGGGGGATGCCTTCGCTTTTAAAGTCAGCGCTCCTCATCAAAAGTGACACTTGATACTTCAAATCGAAGCAAACGCTAGTGCTTACCTGCGGCGAGGAAGCGAAGAGTGATTTGAAGCCGTGTCTTAACTGGCACAGATGGTCCCACGATGGTTTCTTGCCGCTGGATTGTATGTTGAACGCGGGCCAGAAGTTCGAAAAACTGCGTGCTGCTGACGCGCAGTAGGCGCTTGTGTTCGTCCGGATCACACTCGAGCAGCTCTTCATAAAGCAAGCTCTCAACACCAAGCGTCGTCTTCGACATCCGTGGTTTCATACAGCATAATCGTTTTCTTTTTACAGCCTACACCTCGTCGTCTTCACTCACTTCAAGTAGAACAGCCAACGGGGGCATACGCCGCCTCCGACAGCCGTCCATCTTGGAATGCACTCTTGTACCCGGCAATTTGGAAACGTGCGTAGCGTTGAAGTCTAGAGTGAGCACGCGGATTCCGCAAACGTCCTCCGGCTGTGGGAATGTGACATAACTCGGCTGCGCCGGATTCAAGTGATGACGTCACTGTTTTGTCCGCGGAGCAGGCGGGATTGTTCCCTCGCGTGTGTATCCACCTATAACGAGCGAATATGTTCGCCCCATGCTGGACACCATGCCTGCTCGCTCGCGCGTACGGTCACGCGAATGGTGGCGCGTTCAAACAATCGTGTTCGTCCATTCCGGGGTAGGTTTCGCGAGACGGTCTTGCAGAAGCATGGATCGGCGTGCACGCAGAACGTCCGCGCCGCTGCCGATCCCGAGCCAAAGAGGAAGACCCTTCTCCTTCCCGCGCCCAAGTAACCCCGCTGTTAGGTGGCGTTAGCAGAACCACACTCGCGCCATCTCTCGCAATGCACTTCAACCACACCGACTGCCACGGGCCGCAGGCCACGCGGCGAAGCCTTATTACAGGGGACGGGAGCTATCGGGAAAACAACATATCACGGGACGCGTTAGTCTCGCATCCCCACACGTTTGAGCCAATGTTGATCCTTTTCAGCGAAGGTTAAGCTTGGCGCCGTCGTGTTCGTGCGCCTGCTACCGGCGGACTTGAACTGAAATGTCAACAGTTAGGACGAAGGAAACTGCTGTGATAGTTCAGTTCTGTCCTTAGCGATTTGAAATAAACTACACTTCGCACGGCACGTGCACAATAAGCGGCTAGTGGCGACACAGCGCTGTGCCAACATCTGTACGTCACCGTACCCGGCTGCCGGTCGCATTCGCTACGTAGATGGGTGGGTCTGTACGTGTTGTTATACTCACAACTTTCTCAATTGCAGCGATGTACTTTACGTCTGCGTCGAACAGGAAACAAGCGACGGTGCATTCGGTATACAGCAGCATAAACAACTGTCTCGCTCAGTTATGCCAATGGTGTCAGTGATGGTATCCCAGTTTTCGCCAAACAACACGGCCTAAAAATGAGCACTTAATTTTTGTGAGCACAGGTTTCGCAATGTTTTATGGCACGCGCATACTGTACGTATGATGGACATAAAGAAAAGCGAGAATCAGCAATAAATAACCAGGCTTAATATGTTATCTGGATCACAGTTGCCGTTGTTCAAGTGGCTGAGTCGCTCATATTGACTCGTCTCAGGGTTGAACAACATGGCACATATGCGCAGATATGTATGTTTTGCTACGTTTTGACATTATTTCATATCAGCGATGCGCCTTTTCCACAATATTTGACGCTAACAACGATCTGTGTCTGTAGATGTCGATGTAAACAAGTGCAGCGCTTTGATAAACCCGGCGCGGAAGGCTGCACTCGAAGACTTCTTGAATATGCGAAATGTCTAAATTATGTTTAAAAATAATACAAAAAGCGAGGTCCAAGTGCAAAAATCATCGACAGCATACTACAAAGCATCCGTGTCGGCGAAGGTAACTCAGCGTGCCTCTATCGGCCGCACTGTTAGCACAACAGTGCACTCAGGCCTGCTCACACAGTGGTCATTGAGTGCTTCTTGGCTTCTAGGAACGATATTCTGCCCTGGAGAAGCCATTAATAATGCTTCGCCATCCACGATACGCAAAGTTGACGCGTACTCAACGCGGGCGCAAGTACGCAAATCAACCGGCAAAATCCCCGGCACCCTTCCGAAACGTTTCCACTGGCGTGCGGCAGAGGGCAGCACAGAAAAACGAAAAAAAGGGCGGATTGTAAGCGGCGCCGCCCGCACCGTCCTGAACTTGTGCACATTGTACGCATGAAGCCGTATGAGAGCGAATGGCTATTCGAGAGGCCCTTACTTCTTCGAGTGAGATTTCTGGTCTAGCATCGGGGCGATGCTCTTTAAGGGAGGGACAAGTTACGTGTGTACTCTATGCAGATGACCACAACGATGGGAGCATTAACGGACCCCGTCTGTTGGGTCAGTGGGATTTGGAGAGGACGAAGATGTGTCTCTGTTCTGTTTGTTTGAACAGGTTGCCCTGCTGTTATTGAAGAACGTCTCCCTGACTTCTGTCCGCGTTTTAAAGCGTCAATATGTCAGAATCCTCTGCTACTGTTACTTATATGGATGCTACCGCAAATTTTTCAGGCGGCTCGGAAAAACACACTGGAATACCGCCTCCAAAACGTTGCCGCGGATCCAAAAGCTCGCTCGTGCCAGTGAACTCTTCCAGTTGAAAGCACGCCTGTGCCAACCGTAACCGTCATATATAAGCCCAAAACTCCCGAGCAAATTACCATGCGCTTCAAGCTGTTCACATTGACGACAGCCTTTGAAGCGGCAGTACGAGATGGAGTACTGCAAGTACGGCCTAATAAGCGTTAGACATTCCTGGCAGTCTATACACACCATGGAGAAGCTTCGGAACGCCTTCTTGAAATACAAAGTACTGCTGAATTACCTTTTCAGGCCTACGAGTCACAGCCCAGCAATCGTGGAGTAGACGTCATCAAGGCAGTTCCTGTAGACCTTTATCAAGCCGTACCATTACAATTCTTCTTAAAATGACACCTGTCAAGCCGTATAACGTCCGTATTGTGTTTGCCACAGAAAGTTCTCCTGAGTACGTCATTTCTCACTACATACGTTACCGAGTGTACGAGTACATTGAGTCTCCGAGACAGTGCTCCAAGTGCCAATGCTCCAAGGCACGTTGCTGGTGCCTGCAGGTTGCGAGCAAGGTGCCCACGCTGCTAGGGCAATTGCAATCGATCTGCTTATGGAAATGAAGACCCAGAGTGCCCCAACTTCTGAAAAAAGCCCGAATGCATGTCTGCTCGCCGCGCTATTTTGCGTAGAAACTGTTAGTGTTATGGTTTCATTTTAGATGGCTGTCCGTTTCATGGCGCTACTTGCGCCATACTGTAAAGGCGGAGAAAATAAACAACACAGGATCAGTTTCAAAGCTCGATCCCGAGTGCACGGTCGTGCTATAGTTCATGTCGTAGGTTTCTGTCCATTGGTCAATACCGGTGACGGCGACGTGAGAGTTGGTCGGCCTCTCGGAACTGCTCGGCTGCACTCGTAACAGTTAGACAGTTACAAGATGAAACACAACGTTTGGTACTAGTCGGCAAAGGCTGCTTTACGCCAGCAACAGGAAATTAGGCAGTGACCAAGCAAACACCCCTACAGCTGGCAAAAGATGCACCTAAAAAGGCAGTTATAACCACCTCTAATCCCCAACAAGTTGAAGACACAAATGGGTTCCCGTCTCTACCGACTCGACTACCAGCTCCAACTGCTCCTATGGAAGTTGCTCAGGAAAGCACAGCTGCCCGTCGAAAACGACACGAATCTCAACTTCCTGGATTAGGAAATTATCATGCATTAAGTTGCAATGTAGAATATTCCCACCCCCATATAAAAACCTAACTAAACGCCAATAGCGACGAAAAGCGCGCAGAGGACGAGACACAAAATACCAGACACACACGAACAGTACGAGCCCTAACTTTCAACAAATTTTATTTTTCACATACATCACGGCCCAACCGATTACATATCCAATGTCACCTGGACAAGCTGGACCGGAGGTAATGACGGGCCTTCTGTTACAAACTTGATCACAGAAAACCGCTGTCAAGAACATGGAGCATTTTGTGCAGCCTGAGAACCACGCCTACTAAACAGCATCCTATCAGTTCTATTGCACTATCCCGTAACAGCAACGAAGCGGAGATGGCGGAGACTTTCTTCGCTAAGATCACTGCTGCAGCCGTTATCGCAACATTGCACTGAGCAGAACAGAAGGTTTCAACGGCAGTGAGAACAATTGCAGTAGACAAACAGTTTTATATCACGGAGATGCTTGGCGTGTTGGCGTTGGTGAAGAAGGCGACATCTCCTGACCCTGACAGGGTCAGCTACGCAGACTTATCGCCTAAATGCGATAAGGCAAAGAGGGGCCTCCTCGCCATCTTCAATGCCAGCTGGGAGAGTGACCTTCTTGAACCTTGCTGGAAAATAGCTCGTGTTATCCCTGTCCTCAAGCCTGGTAAGTCTCAAACAAAGTAAAACTCCTATCGTCCGATAGCTCTTCTCAGTTGCATCGGCTATCTTATGGAGCAGATAGTACTGACAGGCCTGGACTGGTTGCTGATGAACATGAATGTCTACCCTTCGCAAATATCAGGATTCAGACAAACCATGGCAGAAGTGTCGCAGAATCAAACGCCAGATCTATTGAGGAGTAGGTGTTATGTGTAATGCTATAATAAGTCGGGAACTTTTTGTTAAACAGGAATGCTGCGGAGGATAGAACGAATTTTTCAATTACGCGGCCTCTTGCATCACAGCGTGAGTCCCCCAAGAGTCCACTATGAGCATTAAAATCACCAACCACAATATACGGCTCAGCGAATCTGGTCTATTAGTTTTTCAAACTCAGTAATATCGAGCCGCTTGTCTGGTGTAATGTACAAAGACCATACAGTAATAAGCATATCAAGCAAAATAGCTCGTACGGCTACTGCTTCATAAGGCGTGGTAAGTTTGAGGTCAACAGTCTTTGATATTATTATTGCCACACCACCTGATGCAGCATGTCCATCATCAGGGTCCTTCCGAAAAATTCCAAACTGATTTAGAAAGTTCGAGCCACTTGATTTTAAGTGCGTCTCCTGAGCACAGAACACTCTAGGCTTATACGTAGATAACAATTCTTTGACGTCATCTAGGTTATGCAAAAGCCCTGTAGCATTCAATTGCAATATCTGAACACCCATTATGACAACGGTGTTTTCGGGAGTGTTGTGTGTAGAGTGATAATGTTGTTTCGGTTTTGGCGGAATCACTCGAGGATCTTTTTTTTCTTCTTTACATCCCTCAGGCAAGCTGTGCTTGTCCTTTAGTGCCGCTGGCACCGATGTACATGCGTCAACCTCCATCTCCTCCTCAGAGGCAATGGAGGCGGGGTCACGAGCCTCTGGGAGGCGTCTCTCGGGCCTCGGTTTTTGCACAGTAATGCAGCCCTGTGAGAGCAAGGTCTGCGTGTTCTTGGATTTGGTAGCACTGGGTGCTGCCTTTGTGGGGGCAGAAAAAGCCCCCCGTGGTTCACTGCGTGTGACCAGGGCGAGTTCTTTAGGCCGTTGGAAGAGTGCCCCCTGCCTCGTCACAGCGGCAAAACTTTGGTTGTGAGGGAATGTAAGTCGCCTTCGCGCTTCAAAGAATGTGATGTTTTCCTTGGTCTTAAGGGCAATAATTTCTTTCTCTTTTTGCCAGATAGAGCATGACCGTGAAAAGGCAGGATGATCCCCTTCACAGTTCGTGCAGTGTGATTCAGCATTACAGTTATTAGATGGATGATCGTTAGAACTGCATTTGGCACACGTTAACTTTCCTCTGCATGGCTAGAGCTGTGCCCGAACCTCTGGCATTTGAAACAACGTCAAGGATTGGGGGATATAAGGCCTCACACGACTTTTCACATAGCCTGCTTCGACTGAGTCTGGTAGTGTGATGGAGCCGAATGTCCGGATTACATATTTTGTGGGAATTTCAGTGTCATTCTGACGGATCATGATTCTTTGAACTTTGGTCACGTTTTGTTCTGCAATACCTTCAAGCAATTCTTCATCACTAAGATCAAACATCAAGCACGAACACTTTTCATTGAATGGTGCGCCGTGACAGTTACGTCTATGTCACCAATGCATTTGAGGTCTTAAAGCTTTTGAAGTTGCTCTTAGTTTTTCAGTTCCAGAAGGATGTCGCCACTAGCCATCCTTGTAGCTTTGAATCCTGTACCTAATGTGTCTCTTAGGCACTTCGAAACTTTGAAGGGAGACAGTTTTCTGGCTGTTATATTGCCATCACTGTGGATCACATGGTACTTCGCAAAGTTGTCATAGCTCTTGAAAAAAAATCGAGTGGTTGCTTCGTTGCGACCCCTTTTAGAGGATGATCAGTTAGGGAAGTGGAAGGAGTAGCCATAAAAAGCATTTGTCTTCGGCAGCAGTGCCAGCCGCCCACCACCGAGCCCAACTTGGGGACGCCACAAGGCTTGTATCTCAAGACTTGCGCACGCCAGCTGTACGCCACCACTATAACCGTACATGGTGTAACCAAGGCTGGTTAGCCACGCAAGGTTAACCCCTGGCGCCAGAAAATTAGAGTGGAAAAGGAGATAAGGAGAGGAGTGGAATAGAAGGAAAGGTGCAGAAGAAAGATTATAGATGGAGAGGGGGACAGGAAAAGGTGACTGCCGATTTCCCCCGGGTGAGTCAGTCCGGGGGTGCCGTCTATGTGAAGCAGAGGCCAAAGAGGCGTGTTGCCTCCGCCGGGGGGGGGGGGGGGGGCTTAAAGGACCAAGCACCCAGCATCGGCTAAACCCCCAGGAACCCCTTTCGCCAGACACGGCTAAGCCGCACACGGCTATACTCGGGAGGGTCCAACCCTCCTGTGCTCGGATACGTCGTGTAGCAACCCACCAAACGCCTGCTTACGCAAACGCCCCTGCGGGGACTTATTTCCGGTTGTTGACGTAGGGAAAGGGCCCCAACAAGTCCATCCCGATCTGCTGAAATGGTCGGCAAGGAGGCGTGATACACTGTAGTAATCCCGCTGGCCTTGTCAGTGGTTTCTTGCACCGCTGACAGTCTCGGCATGTGTTGATGCAACTGGCGATGTCGGCGGCCAGGTGCGGCCACTAATACTTTTCCCGTATCCTCGATAGCGTCCGGTAGAATCCGAGGTGCCCAGTGGTCAGATCGTCATGTAGGGCGTGCAGTACTCCTGGACGCAGCGCTGTGGCAACAACAAGAAGGTAGTTGGCGGTGACTGGTGAGAAGTTCTTTACTAGTAAGTTGTTTTGAAGTGAGAAGGAAGAAAATCCTTGCTTAAATGTCCGCGGGACAACATCGGTGTGCCCTTCTAAATACTCCACGAGGCTTTTTAGCTCCTGGTCTGCTCGTTGCTGTTCAGCGAAGTCTTCCACGCTTATTATTCCCAGGAAGGCGTCGTCATCCTCGTCATCTTGCGGCGGCGGGTCAATGGGGGCGCGATAGGCAGTCGGGATCAGAGCGTTTTCGTCCGGTCTTGGATGTTACAGTGATGTTGTATTCTTCTAGTCTGAGGCTCCACCACCCCAGCCGTCCTGACGTATTCTTTAAGTTCGTTACCCAACACAACGCGTGATGGTCGCTGCCGACTATGAATGTCCTGCTATGTAGGTAAGGGCGATATTTTGCTGTAGCCCAAACGATGGCGAAGCATTGCTTTTTGGTCGTAGAATAATTGCCTTCCGCTTTTGACAGCGATCGGCCAGCGTAAGCTATGACCCGTTCAAGTCCGTCTTTCCTCTGGACAAGGACGGCGCCGAGGCCTAGGGTACTGGCGTCAGTGTAATTTCTGTATCGGCGTACTCGTCGAAGTGCGCAAGTACCGTTGGCGACTGCATGCGTCGTTTGAGTTCTTGAAATATGCAAGTACACGTGTCAATATGAACATCAGCATCACTGATGGCTCCGTTACACCTACACCATCTGTCATTGGTGTCCGAATTCCGCCTGTGAGTGGTACCATCTCTGTCACTCTGTCACCGCACTTCAGCTACAGCCACTGAACTAGTTGCACTGCGGGCAGCTTTTATTTACATCATAGACCAGTCAGCTGAGTGCTAGGTCATCTTCACCGACTGAAGAGCAGCCCTTCAGTACCTAAGTCCTCACTCACGCAGGAAGAACTCGTCATGGACGTCAGATACTATTGCAGTGAAGCCTGCGAACTTCATAATAGCGTTGTGCTGCAGTGGTTACCAACCCACTGCGGAATACAAGGCAACATCCAGGCTGGCTGCGTTACGCCAGTCGTGCGCTGGCCAAAGCGGAACGCAATTACAGCGTCACAGAAAAAGAATGCTTGGCCATCGTTTGGGCACTCGGGAAGTTTCGCCCTTATTTATATGGCAGGCCTTTCCATGTCGTTACTGACCATCACGCCTTTTGTTGGTTATCCTCTTTAAAAGACCCGTCTGGACGCCTTGCCCGCTGGGCTCTGTGCATTCAAGAATACGACATACACGTCATATACCGCTCAGGTCGTAAGCACACTGACGTTGACGCTCTGTCCCGCTCTCCGCTGCCAGCCGACACGGCCTCCCTCTCCACCATTGAGGCGGTATCCTCGGTCGACATCGCCACCTGCGCATCAGAACAGCGCAAAGATCCTTGGGTGGCCTCTCTTCTGGATCTCCTTTCTGGCTCGCCTGCATCTCCCATCTCCCGCTCCCTGCGTCGCCAGGCTGCCCACTTTGCTGTCCGGGATAACCTCTTGTATCGACGCAACTACCAGCCCGATGGTCGCAAGTGGCTCCTGGTTATCCCTAAGACTTTGCGCTCCGACATGTGCGCGTCTTTCCATACTGACCCACAATGTGCACGGGCAGGCATTTTGAAGACGTATGACCGCCTGCGGCAACGTTACTACTGGCGAGGAATGTTTACTTTTGTCCAAAAGTTTATCCGCTCGTGCCCACAATGCCAACGCCGCAAATTTTTATTACAGCCGCTTCCGTGCCCTGCTCGTGCCTTCGACCGTGTGGGAATTGACCTGTACGGGCGCCGCTACCGCTAACACCCGCTGGCAAACGATGGATTATTGTCGCAGCTGATCACCTTACACGCTATGCTGAAACCGCTGCTCTACCTGCAGCGACCGCCAGTGACGTTGCATCCTTTCTGCTCTATAATTTCATTCTTCGTCATGGCCCACCTCGGGAGCTGCTGAGTGATAGAGGCCGTGTGTTTTTGTCGCAGGTGGTTGATGCACTGCTTGCTCAATGTCGCATAGTTCACCGGACCACCACGGCGTACCATCCTCAAACTAACGGGCTTACGGAGCGTTTCAATCGCACCCTAGGTGATACGCTCGCCATGTACGTTTCATCGGATATATATGTGTGCGTGCGTGCGTGCGTGCGTGCGTGCGTGCGTGTGTGCGTGTGTGTGTGTGTGTGTGTGTGTGTGTGTGTGTTGTTTAAGTATTTATTTATCATAATCATCACCCAGCACCTGGAGTAGCATGTCAGGCGAACAGACAGGCTAACGTATCCAGCATATCATTAAAGCTTGTAACGCTATCGACGCTCATCTATATAAAGTGTCGAGTTGTCGAGTTGTCACTATTTACTGCCATGTCTTTTTGAAGAAACGAAGATACAACGACGACAAGATACATTATTTTCATCTCGGCGCCACAATCTTGATCCATGAATGTTTGTTGGTAGGAAGATATTCCGTCACTTTCGCACAATCAGGTAGAACGGCGGCTTACTATTCAATAAACTGACAATCTGTTTAATAATTCTGCCAGCTTCCCCGCGCACTTATGGCGCCTACTACTTTTCAAAAACCAGCAAAAATAAAGTATCAAGACGCGAGAATAATGAAGTTGAAGCGCGCGAAGTGTCGATTGCAAGTGAAATGGTAGTACATTGTCCTCAGCACCATTTTCACTTTTATCCGCCACCAGTACTGAAAAAGAAAGTTCTTGCGCCATACACTCGGGCCCGTACGAAAACTAAAGATGCAGAAATGCGCGGGTCACCCATTCCTCCTATCAGATGCATCTGAACCCCAATTCAGCCCTTGTCACTAATAAAAAACGACGCTGCACTCAATAAACGAGAGCGCCTTTGTTGTTTCAGAACTAACGCGACCGGAGTAGAAGTCAGGCTGATGGCGCCGCATCGTTCTTCTGAGCGAGCCAACTGAATGACGCATTTACCGAACAATGGGCTACAATGGTTCCGGCGGCACCTCGGTTTTTCTTCTTGTTTTCGCATGCATTGCATTTCTAAAGCTGTTCTTTGTTCGACAAGCTGCAGTTTATCGATGGTGTTCAGAAGAATGACCGTACCGTTACCTTCTACTACTACGAGAAGTTCTCGCCAACTATTGAGCCGTCTGAAGGCACATCGTGAACTGTGGGCAGACGACGATGAGAACTTGTATTTACGTGCATGTCCTCTTGAGTGCCACCGCGGTTAGCCAGAGACTATGGCGTTGCGCTGCTGAACTCTGAGTAGCGGAGGCCGGCCGGGCCGCTGCTTACCAATGGGGAGGATGCAGAAGCACTAGTGTACAGTGTATCGGTTAAACGTTAATGAACCTCGATGAGTCTAAAATATTCCACAGCACTCCCCCTCCCCCCACTAAGACATGCCTCATAATCAGGTTGTGGTTTATAGCATATCGTTATTTGAACTTCTTAGGTGTAAACGTTGCTCACCGGTGGAGGGGGGGGGGGAGAGGAATCATACATATTTGTTCAGAACAGAACGCGTTCGGTCGCTGCAACGTCACAAAGTACCCGGTCCGCAGAATTTGTGAGAATGGGAGGGAAAGAGCAGCCAATTGGCAAGCGATGAACACCCCGAAAAATTGCGTGCCTCTTGTCGTCTACTTAGGGACACTATACTACAAAACGAAATGCTTCTCTCTTTCAAATGAATTTAGTTTCTGTATGAAAAAAAAAACTTTTTGCTACTCAAACACACACATTCTCACGTAGTAGTGCCAGGGTCCTTCAAAAGTATTCAAGGACCCTGGTAATACGTATGACTACAACAATGTATTAATATTATTTATTCTGCATGGTCGCTAGAGGTGGTGTCGCGCACAGCCAAAAATAAGAAGACGGGAACAGTGGCGCACTTTTCAAGACGCAACATGTGTCGCACCGCAATCTCCGACTGGGCCCCTGGGTATCGGCCAATCAGAGCGAGCCTCAAAGCGGAGTTCGTTTCGATGATGACGATGAAAACGTTTTATTGAAAAGGGGAGAGGAGTTATGAGAAGGGTAGTCGGATTCTTATTCCGGAATTCCGTTGGCTAAGGCCGCCGCCCTGGCTCTTTCCACGAGGACTCGCTTGTCCACGAGGGTCGAGCTGGACAGGGCCGCCTCCCATCCTTCCCACGTTGGCTGTTGTATGGTCTCTAAGGCATTATTATCCTGGCAGACCCATACCATGTGGTACAGCTTCGAGAAACGAAAGCGACGCCGCAATTCGCTTTCTGCCATTTCAAACGCACCTCCAACCGCTGTGCTTGCTCTTCGAGCACGCCAAAGCAACAACCGAAGCGGCCATTGCAAGCGCCATTTTCTTGAATTAGACTATGGACTAGAGCACGGAGGCACCTCCTTAGATTTTGCTTCCGCCACGGACTAGGGTGTATTAGACATTGGTTAAGTGGGACGAACGGCGCTCTCTCGCTGAGGCGACGCGTGCGGAAAAATTTTGCGAGGGCGCTGCGAGCGAACTGGATTGTGTGGAGACGCGCTTCGCGGCATATTCTTCGTCATTTCGCTGAGGGCGCTGAGGCCGATTGCACGCGCACGCTCTTATAATGGTGCCTTATTTCAACGCCAAATTTATACTGACAGCTTTTTGCTACGTATGCATATTTGACGCATGGCTTATACAACACGACGCCTACAATTTTGATCTCGTTGTCAAGTGCGTCGTCTTCCGTGGACGCTGTCGCACACCCAGTTTTTCTCGCAAGACGTCTGTGCAGTAACGTCTTTTATGGCTTCACTTGATTTGGTGCGCCCGCGACTCTTATCGGTTGGTACCGATTGTAGTTTTAGCCTGGTTAACTGCTAGATTTAACAGTTTTCAAAAAATAACAAGTGATTTTTGCCACAGAACCCGCCTATCTGAAGCTAAGTATATAGGAAAACTTTACAGCTATCGCGTCATTTTACGTGCTCTTCTTGTTGGTGGAATATCAATCAGGGATAATGATCAAAGAAAACAATGTTATAGTGAAATAAACCAGGTTTGTTGACTGGAAGAGATGCAGATCACCAGTGCACGTCTAGGTAGATCTTAGGGTACATAGACATATATATAGAACAGATACATGTAAGATAAAGATTATCAAATATTCTAAATGCACTGATTGAAAAAGTGAAAACTCCCAACCGCCTCCCGTTAGGAGGTCTTGACAGTAGCTCGTCAGGATTAAATAAAGTTCGTTGTCTGTCTGTCTGTGTGTCTGTTTGTCCCAACCGGGATAAGCGTGTTTCTTTTACAAGCTGCACCAGCCCCAGGTGAACCAATAGACTTTCAGAAAAAAGGAATCAAGACAATTATTGGACGTTAATATGAACAGTGTTAGGGAAAATATATTGTATATGTACTCAGACGAAATCGGGGAGACCGCGATATCTATAGCAATATACGTGGTTTATCTATGTATATCTATATACGTGGTTTCTCTGGCGATCTCCTTCAACGTGCCAGCAGGCGAAATGAAGTAGAAACACATAGTGTAATGGAAATTGTTTGCTATTCAGATCGTATTGGACTTCAGAATTCACTATTTAAAATGATCGAATAGCCATTTCCGTTCGAATGTAACACAGGACAGCACATTTCAAGTCTCGAAGGTGAGGGCCGATGCAAGTGAAGTCTCTTATTCCGAAGGATTGTGCTACTGGAGAGTCGTGGCTATTGCGCAGAAGCGCACCAGTTGCTGAGAGAATTAACGCACGGGTGCTAATCAGTTCTGCTGAGCCAGTTCCTAGCTTTCATGGAATATAAACGCTTCGTTTTGGGCCAGGCTGTATATCTGCTAACTTGAGTCATGCAAGGAAAACATTTTCTTGACAGTCTGACCACGTCTGCAACGCATTAAAAGTGGGTGCCCAATGTGGAACCGCACTTATCTTCTTCAACGACCAGAGCAGATCTACAAAATCTCTACGTTTATGTGGGGCATGCTGTCATATAATTGCTTCATTATTGTCCTTTTGATAGGGCACCAGATAACTAAAAGCACCCGTTTATATTGCAGAAACTGCTTAGTTGAGCGGACATGCAGTTGAGAATTGCATTACCTTTAGGTATGAAATATAAGAAAAACGTAACATGTTATTTCTCAGAACTCACCCTCGAGATAATTTATTTCATTTACACCCCTAGAAAAAAGCCGAAGGCCGCAGCTACCTTCTTTTTGTTTTAATTAAACACATTCTGGTGTTTCACGTCTGGCGATATGATAATGAGACACTCTGTTCAGTTCTCACCACCTGGGGTTCTTTAACGTACACCTAAAGAGAAGTCCACGAGTGGCTTTCCATTTCGTTCCTATCGAATTCCGTGGCCTTGTTTCCCGCGAGCTCCAGTTTAGCAACGTAACTCCATATCCCCTATAGGCTACAGCACCCCATTTTCTTTCTCTCTTTCTTTCTTTACTTTTTTTGTTGTTGTTGTTAAGCATGGACTAGACAAAAATGGCTGTGGCTTAGCTAAGGTTAAGCCCAGGATGCGAAGCATACTAGAGTAGAAGTACTCCCAGATACACTTGCAACTTCATCCTTTACCTCGGACTCTGTGGAGGAACGCTGCTGTTTAGCCGCGTACTGTGCACGTCGCTTGGCAAGCCGAACTTCTCGTTCTTCGGCCGTTTCCGTGGCTCTTTGTAACTTGCGCTTTGCGGTCTGACGAGCAGCCCTTTCCTTTCCCGCCATCGCGCTATACAACTGGCCTCGACGAGAGCGCGCCGCTCTTTTATACAGCTGTTATGACGCCAGTACCCTAGCGGGAGGAACGGGAGTTAGGCCGCAGCACCGGCTGTGCGACCGCAGGCGAGCGCAAGAGTTGAGCCCGGCTTGCAGCTGTTGTGACGTCAGTGCCCGAGCGGGAGTTAGGCCGCAGTACCATCGGTGCGACCGCAGGCGAGCGCACGAGCTGAGACCCGGCTATGTAGCTACGCGGCCGCAAGCGAGCGCACGAGTCGAGCCTCCGCTTTTGCAGCTGTTATGACGTCATATGGTAGCTACGCGGCCGCGCGCGGCGCAGCAAGGAAGAGCGTGGTTGTGCGGCTAGTATGCGTCGCATAAAAATTTGGAGGACGCTTAAGCTTCGCCTTCAAGAGTGGAACGCGATAGCGTTATCGCACCCCGTTCGCAGCGTCGCACCCCGCCGCAGCGTCGCCGCTGCGGCGGCGACGGCAGTTAGCGACGTGGCGAGCGACGTTATTAGCCTTCCCTTGTATAAAAGAACCAGCCTAGTAACTGATTTCATGGTTGTTGCAGCACCGATGTGGATAGGCAAGGCATAGTTAGGACTCCCGACGAACAGCGTGAATAGAACAAAAGGCAAAGGGAAAAAGAAACGGCAATACGGCGGCGGCGGCATGCTTTCGAAATTACCATTGCTCCCATTACTATAATTACTCTAAATTGCCATTTCCACCATTACTCTACAGCAATCAAGCAGTAGTAGTGGCGCTTGGGTTTGCCACCGCGTCATGGCATTTGACGTTGCGCCATCCGGCGGCGGCGGCACCTCACTCGGCGCCTTGCTACCGCCCGCCCGGCTACAATATAATACAATATAATATCTGCCATTCCGAGCTACAAGAAAGTGAGCGTCACTATTTCGAAGCCGAACAAGAACCGATCGAAAAAGTTATGTTCAAGATAAATTAGGTCTCACGTGAATGTAGGAAACCTTTCCGCATGAAGTTTACAAGCGAAATAAATGGGAATTCTTCAAAAGGGGAAAACGGGTATCGTACGAGTTCGGCCCTAAAAAAAAAAATGAAAATACCGCTATGGTACGAGGCAATGGGGCAACAGGCGAGTGTTATTGCATCTCTCGCGCCATGAGGGAATGCGAAGACTCGAAACGACGCATAAATTGTCAAACGCGCTGCCGCTTTCGATAGCAGCGGAAATGACACTCGGTGGGGGGAGGCTAGCCTGGGGTGTTAAAAACAATATGAGGCGTCGAACTTCGCAAAATACGCATATAAAATTGACCGTTCTCTCGCTTTATTTTTATTGTTTCTTTTGTCATTGTTTTACACAACCTCAAAGCCTTATATAACACAGGATCTCTAGGTAACGTGAACTGCTCAGGTTGGATGTAAAAAAAAATACCAACAGCCCTTACGGACTCTAAGAAGCTAAGAAAAAAGCGGCATTTTATTCATTTAGCGAATGGGGCGTGAAGATGCAGTGTAGTGAAGTTAAGCATATAGCTCGTTAGACATTGTACTCTAAGCAAGGCGCTGTCCCAAATTGGCTGGTATAATCAGCACCAACGCATAGACGCCAAAATAAATGCCATCCCGATTTTGATCACAGATGAAAACAAGGAAGTGCTCACTTGTGATCGCAAAACTGTACTGCAATTTTGGCTATTTGAACACCCATCTTTGACAAGTCCTTCAACATAACCTTGGCAGACTTTTTTTTACTTCATCGCGATATATTGTCCAAAGAAGAACGGATGAACACGTTGTCGAACTAGCTGCGGCTTGCTTAAGCACATCTCGCATATCACCTGTGACGTGTGCCTTTCTTCGTGGAAGCATTCAGAGCTAAGCTAGTCTGTATCAATTCATTGTGGCTACACACAGAACAAGAAAGGCAACAAGTATTGGCCCTTCTTCCAGCGTACATGTTTGCTTACACTGTTTGGCCTCAATCAATTCTCGCCGAATAACTCAGCTTTCAATGACCCATCCCACCAGCTTAGCGGCTATGTCGCTGCGTTACTAAACACGAGGTCGCGGGTTCGTTTTCCAGCCGCGGCGGGTGCATCCCGACGAGGGCGAAATGCAAGAACGTACGTGCGATTAGATTTGGGTCCACGTTAAAGGCCCCATCTGATCGAAAGTAGTCCGGAGTTCTGCGCTGCCGTGTGTCTCATAATGAAACCATGGCTCCGACACGTGAAACCCCAGAATTTAATTTCAAAGCTTTAGCAGGGCTTCTACAGTTCCCAGCACCTCGTCTTGTCTTTTCTTCGTAGTTGCTTCGTATTGCTTCACTACGTCCTTACTGGTCGAAATAAATCTGCATGGAGCTGTAGCACGAACTTCACAAATGACACTGTAGTCCATCAGCCTTCTTCACTAAATCTGCGAAAGCACACAGACCTTTTTCCGCGTAATGCTACGCACGCCCATTGTTCTACGTGGGTATAGCCGCTTTCTTCACAAATACACGTGATTGAGAAAAACATGCGTCTTGAACGCTTAGAAAGTTGGTCGCGGTGTGACGAGTTAACCCTTTGAGATGCTGTCTACACAATTCTGCACAGCAGGAGAGTTCATCAATAGCAAAAGCACTGATGAAAGTAATGGTATTTAAAATGTGTTTCATACATCCTGAAATACTTATTGTTGGAACTGTGCTGTAATTTTGAATAATGTGCAGAATGTTTTAGCAAAATGAGTGGGAAGATAGACGGCTGGGTGTTTTTACTCTGTGTCAGTGTGTTGTATGTAGCGGGTTCACTTCTTTCACTGTTTTTTACAATTTTATGCACCAGGAATAATTTTCAAGTGGCTGGATAAGTGCTTTTCAAGCTTTTCAAAACACGAAATAGTACGTGTTCTCATATTTTGTGTTCCTGTAGTGAGTTTTCGCATGGAGTCGAAATTTTGTAAACTTGACAAAACTCGCTAAACAATTGAAAATTCTTAATCTTTTCTGCAGCTGTACAGTTTCTATGATTCTGAAGATGCAAGAGATGTGGTGAAAGAAACTTTTCAATCCACGGGATAAAGTGGCGTCTGAAAGGGTTAATTAGAAAAAGAAGCATTTGGCCAAAAGTAGCTCTGGAAAAGAAAAAAAAGAGTCAGCGGCGGCAGCACTGTCGCTGACTCGTAGAAGACGAATGAGGTAGCGCGTGCCGTGAGCGCAAAAGGTGGTTGTTCAGGTTACAACAAAGAAAAGAACAAGGGAGAATAGGCAGCGTGGACGTGGCCTTAGACCAGCCATGAAGTGCGTTCCAGAAATAAGCTGGAGGAGACTGGTGGCGTTGGCACCAAGTGCCTAATCAGGAGAGAGGGGGGGGGGGGGGGTAGACACAAGCGGCATTTTGCGATGCTGAATACAACATGCGTGCCTCTTGTTATTCACAGGAATGTTCTACTCAACATCGCAAACAATTTGCAACTTGCACTCATCACGTTGTCTATGCCACTCCACTTTCGTGCGGAAGAACACATGTTGGTAAAACCTCCAGATGCATCATGAAAGATTAAAAGAGCATCCATATAACGTCACTATGGTAATCACGGGTCATTTGGGTATTCATTGCCGAGATTGTTCCTGCAGACCCATGCTTGAAAGTACTCCCATTATGTATAGGGCTCAAAGCAGTATGACAAGGGAGATTGTGGAAGCTTAAGAAATTGCAAAATTACAGGAAATGTGCGTGAGCAAGCCTTCAGTGTCGTTATCTGAAAAGGAGGTACAGTTCCTCGGTTTATCTTTGTAGCCATTGCAGTATGTGTTTTCGCCATGCCTTGCACACGTGTATGGTTCATCGAGATGCACCACTGAATGTTTTTTTTTTTTTTTCCTGTCACGTTTGTTTCCGCTCTTACGGTATAAATACATCGATGCGTGCGAAAATGAAATGTATAGTTGAAAGTGAAGCGCTGGTCTCTGTGGATCTGGTTCTTTCTACGCCCTCGTTCAATCGCGCTTATACGCTTTATCATGGATTCTAACCAACTAGCCCGCCAATGTGTTTAAATCCTCCTCTGTGTTGTTTTAGTTTGTGAAAGCCTTGCATAAGTTTTGTGGCAAATGCAACGTCACTTCACGGTATTTTCCATCACCATGACGTGCTACACCTTCGGATGGAAAAATAGCTTCAGAGAAGGCAAGAAGCCCTTCGCGATACCGTCGGGAAGGGGGACGGGTTAATAAGACATGGATTCATCGTCTTGGAAGGGAGAACTTCAGACGAACATCCTCCACATGACTATGCGAGGTAAGTTGCGAGTATTTCATAGTATATATAGTAGTATGTGTATAGTTCCAGGCACCCTCCCCCGCTTGGGACTGGAGGAGGTGTCTGGATGGGGGACACTAGTTCGCTGAGTCATAGCTCGAGCTGCACTGTCCGCCCTGTTGTTCTCCGTGGCTGCGATCTGTCCCGGGCACCATTTGATTCTGTGTTTTTGATGCAATGTTGTACCTAAGGTACGGGCGATACACACAGGAACGCTGCCTCTAGTGAAATAACGATATGCTATTTGAGAGTCCGTGAGGATATGAGACTCCTGCCTCATGGCTTCTTTGATTTTGACTTCGAAGGCGACCGCTAGGGCTTCCGCCGTGTTTGCCGAGCTGGTATTGGCTGAGACGCAGGTGAATAAACCTGGCCTACGGGCTAAGCCAACGACGGCCAGCTAAAAGCTGTGTGTGCCACAGTGTGCTACGTCCGTGTAAAGTGTGTGTGGGTCAGTTCCATACTGGTTTGTAAGTTTTTTGGTTCTCACGTCGCGACGCGCTCGGTCGTTCAAGGGATTAATCTTTTTCGGTATAGGCGTGGTGTGGAATCGGCGACCGATTATTGTCAAGGAATTGATAATTTGAGAGTAATGGTCATTGACGAGGAAGGGTATAGTAGCATATGGTGTAACCATAAATGCATCATTTTGAAAATGGGATATGCCGTTTGGAAAGAGAGCAAGGAACGAAGAATGGCCATTCCAAATTTTAACGCTGAACAAATAACAAATATAGTCACAAGAATCGAGAAAGAACTTGGCAAATGACCAAGCAAATAGTTGGAATATAGTGAGCTTCCAAGTACAATGAAAAGAAATCAGGAAAGAGAAGCGACAAGCTTTTTAGAAAGGAAAAAAAAGTAAACCGTAAATCTGGTGGAACAGGGACATACCAGAAACGATCAACGAACGATAGAAAGCATCCCGAGAGCATAGACAGGCGAGAAATGCACAGGTCCGGCAGGATGAAATAGGCAGAAAATGGGAAATATACCGAGAGAAAACTATGGTTCAAATACTGGTTGAACCATATAGACCGTTCACCATTATATCAGCAATGTACAGGACAGCAATACAGGCGATTAAATGAAATTGCATGCATAGGCAGAACAAAATGGTATATTGGGAGAACTTCAGCATGGCTTCAGATTAGGTTGGTTTTTGGATAATAACTTATTTGTCCTTACTGGGTGTAGTGAAATATAAACAATAGATAGGAGAGCGTTATATGTGGCCTTTTTAGACATTACAGGAGCGTATTAGCTTGGGTGACGATTGCCTACATACAGCTTTTGAGATAGATTTACCTAGGAAATAGCCTTTGCGTTGAATGGGAAGGAAACAGAATTGAGGAGAAAGTTGATATCACCAAGGGACTGAGACAGGGTTGCCCTTAATGTTCACTGCTGTTTATGATGTACATAGTAAGGATAGAAAGGGCGCTAGGAGGAATCACTAGTGGGTCTAGCCTCTTATACAAACAAGCGGGCACAGTTGTTGAGCAGCAGTATTTTGTATTGACGACAATCTTGCTAGCTAACATGCAAGCAACGTCTGGATGATGCCTGTAGACAAAAGGCGAGAATTTAGGAGCAAAATTTAGCGTTGAATATCAGGTATTATGGTATTCAATGAAAACTGAGAACAGACGGTGTTAACATAGGGTTAGGAAATACCTCGCGTAAAAGAATACAAATGCCTTGGTGCATAGATAAACGAAGGTGATATATGTCTGGAGACACAGGACAAAACAATTATTGGGAATGGGAAGAGAAATGCGGCAATAATGAAACACAGGGCGCTCTGGGATACAATAGGTTCGCGGGGCCCCGGGGTATGTGGAAAGGTGTAATTGATCCGGGACTTACCTTTCCAAATATCGTTGTTTGCTTGTAGTCAGTTGTACAATCAGGACTCGATTTCAAGCAAAGGTCAGCGGGATGCCTCGCATTGGGCGCGCGCGGGCAGACTACAAATGAAGCTTTGCAGGGTATATGGGCTGGACAAGTTCTGAAGTGAGGGAAGCTCAGAGTAAAATTGATTTTGAAGAACGACTCAGGAATATGGAAGAAAGTAAATGGGTTGCGACAGTGTTCAGATATTTGTACAGGGAAAACATTGAATCACAGTGCAGGAAAAGAACTAGGAAGCTTACCAGCAAGTATGCGACATGGCAACAAAGCACGTTAAGCGGAAAACCAGGGAGGCTAAGATAATCTCAAAGGTGGCAGCAATGGAAAAGAAACCTGCTATGAGTAACTAGAAGAGAGAGAGAAAGAAACTTTTATTATTCGAAACAGTGTCCCGAGCGAGGCCCGGTATCACCCTAAGGTGGGATACGAAATCAGGAATGAAACAATTTATGATAACTCAGAGGGAAGCTCTTTACTTTTCGAAGCGAGATCAGGATGCCTTAGAACGTGTAGTTAAAAAGCGAGGTACACCAAGAACGAAGACGCATGTGCTTGCTGCGGTAAAGCTATAGAAGCGATGGAAAATGTTTTATTAGAGATAGAGAGAGATAAAAGGAAGGGAAGGATGTTAACCAGATGTTTTATTAGAGTGTGAAGGTATCTACTAAACTGCCGGTTTATGCACCTCTCGCCTCCTTGAAGCCCCTGGGCTCAGGGTTAGCAAGGGGACAGTAAACATGTCCGCAAGAGAGATTAGGAAGAGGCGATTGGAGGTTTGGTGGTAGAAAACTAGGGAGACCACAAACGACGGAGGCGCACGAAAGCAGAGTTCCAAGTAATACTTCAAAAAGTTTAGTGTTGGGAATTCTTTGTGCTCATGTGTTTTCTCAAAAAGATATATGTAGGACATTAGGCAAAATAAAAACAAGAGCTTGGTGGCGCAATCCATCATACCGTTTCAATGGAGACGCTCATAGCAGCCATCTATCCTTCAATCCTCAGCGCGCTCCTATGTACTTTCCCCAACGCGCGATTCTCTTCACCTCGTTCACCTCTCGCTTCCCTCGCGGCGACACGCATAATCTTACTGATTTCACAGACGGGGCATGCACGCTTGCGCTTAAGAATTCTACAGAAATTCTGAGAATTGTCTATTAAGGAATTATTTGGCCCCGGTAAAAGCGATGGGTAGACGTGCATAAGCTACCAACATAAGTAAGCAAACGCGAAGTAATCGCCAAGCCAAAGAATGCTTATGCATTGGATAATTTTCAGAATTTGTGTAACATTGCTGCAAGAAATGATTAGAAACTGCTCCAATGTGCGAATGCGATAACCTTGGTTACCCTGCTTTTCGCGCAGGTTGAAGGACACCAGGTGGCCAGGATTAAACCCTGAGCCCCTCACTGTCATGTTTCTCATAGACTTTGTCTTGCTTTGACATGCTAAACTACATCAACCAGAAATCGCCAGCATTCTGGAACGAGCAGTAAAATCGAAACCACCTGACATGGCAACAAAACGGTCAGAGCTCGAAATAAGGAAGGACACGTAGAATGAGATTGCGCGCGTTAAGCAACATCGCTTAACACTGCATCATTTCTCAGATGGGCTATACAACTGCAGGCTGACGGTATGCTAGCATTTAAGTATCACAGTTTCTCTGGATGCTTCAAGCACCGTATTTCATTTTATCACGTCCATCTATCTACCTTACTACCACTTATACGAGAGAGACAACGCAACGCCAAGGATCATGCGCGTCCTTCCTGTGGGTGCACAACCCATCTGCCACTTACATTCGCTGGCTCTGCTCTTTTGTATATTGATGTAGAAAGAGTGGGGTCGGGATGGATGCTAGACGTTTCTGCGTTGGTTGTGGGTAGGACTTCCCTTCCCGAAGGCTTACCCCGCTTTAACAGGCATAGCTGAGACTGCTGACGTCTGTTTCCGCGCAAAGAACAACGTCCAGTTGAGTTGTACTTCCATTGTGCTCGATTTGATTGACAAATACAGCACAGTTATTCTGCTAACAGAGCCATTTATATAGTCCAAGGGACCATTCTAATGTCCGTGCTGACTCTAACTCAGAAATCCCGCCTTGAGCTACAACGTGAACCATAGACTAGTACCGCCTGTGCAATCTGCGCTATGAAGGCACCTTTAACTTCTGTGCGCGAGGCATTGCTCTGAAAGAGATACTTTAATATTGCAAGTTGTGTGTTTCGTACATGTTGTGTCCATGTACTAGGTCGCACGCGTGCCACATGTCTCGTCATTCCACTATGAAGTGGCATATTAGGTGTGCTGCTAAGCAAAACACTGCTGAGTTCATTTTGAAGAGCTATCTAAAACGCATTTACACTACTCTGATCGGCCACCGTTAGTGAGGGTACTGCTGTACGACTGTCCCCACCACTTGTCCAATAATAACATGTTGAAATATTTTATTGCGATATCAATTATATGGACACTTCAGGCGCATTTCTGCCGTCGGCATGGGCTTGGGCGTCGCGTGAGGTTCCGCATAAAGTCAAAGGGCGATAAAATCGTCAACGCGGGCCGTATGCTGTGTGTGCGAATGAATGCGTGCGAGATTGAGCCACGATTGCCGGCTGACTCTCGCATGCTTTCACTTGCACACACGGCATACGGTGCACGGTGACGCTTTTATCGCCCTTTGACTTTATCAGGATGCGTTGTTGGGCAAGTTGGTTCATTGTAATAGGAAACATTGGTTGCGCTTTCTAGACAATCACATTGTCTAGAAAGCGCAACCAATGTTTGACTTTATGCGGAACTTCACGGCGATGGCGACGCCCACGCAGACGGCAGCTCAATCGCGGCTTAATCTCGCGCGTGAAAGAGAGCACCGTCTTCCGTCACGCGCAAGGCTCCGAGGGGAGGGGGCCGCCCGTGCGCCCGAGATCGCCCACCCGGACCGCTGTATCTTGAACGCTAATCTACGATGGTGACAAGGTCTGCACTGGGTATGGAGAGGAGGGGGGTGTCGCGTTCTGCTCAGAGCAGCTAAAACCCCTTAAACTTCGTAAAATAGTGCCATGATTTGAAGAATGCCGCCTCCTCCTCGCGCGCTCTGGCCGAGGCCGACGCCGCGTCGCTATTGGCCTAATAGCATGACGTGGGCCCTCACGCCGTGCGTCAGCGACATTTTTGCTCGAGAAGCGTCTACGGAGTGGCGAGGAGCGTATATTGACGCCGTTGCTACGCTCGAGCAGAGTAGGCGGCGCCACGGTAGCGGAGGGAGCGTAAAAGAGAGGAAAAACGAGGAGGAGTGAAGGCGGAGGAGGAGAGTGTCGCTACTTTACGAAGTTTAGGGGGTTTTAGGAGCAGCGGCTTCCCGGCCGGGCCGCTGTGTCTTGAAAGACATCGGCGACGTGTACAGAGTCCGCCGGGCGCACGGAGAAGTGACCATAGCAGCTCAATCTGGAGCGCCATATATGGAGGAAAGCGGGGAGGCAGCGTGGGAGGGAGGGAGAGCGACTTCGACTTCTCCAACAAGTGCGTAGTTTGCACGACCGCGCGGGGGGATAGCGCCGTATCTTGAAATGGATCTGCAGACGGCTCATACCTTTGTGCGCGCTGTGTTCTCGCCGCTGTTGCGTTGAAGCTATAGACCGCACGGTCACTTCGGTCTCTGCTGCTGCCGGGCTTCCTCACACCAGCGTTTTGAAAGTGACTGTCCGCGCTCATCGAGTGTGATATGTTCGTGTATGCTTGTACGTGCTGACACCATTCTTGTTAATTGAGTTAGTAAGCGAATGTTTGCAAGTTTATACGGCCGATGAAACTACTGTCCTTACTTCGTATATCTGTCTACTAATTTGCTATCGCAATCGATGCTTTGATTTTCGGGCGAAACTGCGACTTTTCTTTATTTTCGTCAGTTCATTTTTTTTTTCCTTTATGCGACTGGTTGTGCAAAAGCCCGCCACTGCCTGGCGCTGTCTTCATTAGTTCACGCATTCACTATTTTCCCTTACTGTCTCTTATCTCTCCACTATTCTGCTCCCCTCCCTCAAGGAAATGTACGAAAACATGCTTTTTCTGCTAACGTCCCTACTTTTTATTTTCACTTTCTCTTACTCCGTACAAAAAGCTTTGCCTGCTGTCGCGCACTTCGGTCAGTGGCGTTTGACCTTTCTCTTTATTGAAATCAGTTTCTCGCCACTTGTGTGCGACTTCTTTCTTGTATTTGTTTTTTTTTTCCTTTAATGCGATGTGTACCCCAATCCAAAAAAAACTTTTCTTCGTTTTTAGCAGATATGTTTGAACGCGTCATGCGAAGGCATTTCCCCACTGAATTCAACCCTCACTATCTGTCCCCTTCACACATTTAAGTTCCCTTCGCTACGAGCTCTCCAGGGACCCCACTACAGCTTCGCGCCGTATACGCACTTCCAATGTCTGCCGCTGGCAACGGACCATTTGCACCCTCCTCACGTCTGAAACAGAAGTGCCGTTGTCGTCGCATGGATGAATGCCGCCATAAACAACGTGCATTTGCTCTACTACCCTCTCTTTCTGAATGACCACGGGTGGAAGACTCTTCCACAATACCCGGATGTTATTAGTACATCTTAGTTTGTTTTGTTATAGTCATAAAACTTGAGATTACTCCAGTCACCTTTCGCTCCCGTATATCGCCCTATTAGAATGTCAACCCTACTTACTGGTGAAATAAAAGATTGGAAGAAACATACGCTGGCTAATCGCCCTTTTTTATTTCTGTTATTCACTATATATATAAAAAGCCTTATTTCTGCCGGCCGCGTTCTAATTCCACGAGTCTAATTCCACACTTCACTCGTTCGGCCAGTACCGGACTGTGCGTCCGTCGTACATACGGGAATGAGGCAGTGGCTTCGTCTAGCTCAGTAAAACATGACTAGGAGGGGAGAAAGAAAAGGGGGTGAGAGTGGCTCTATTTTTTTTTAGCGAAGATTCCCTAGGCGAATGTTCCAGGAATGGCCGCCGAGGTGAGGACTAGGCACGTGGTTTTAACTCGATAGCATTAAGGGTCCCATGTCGTCCAAAATCTGGCGTCAGCACGCGGCGCCGGCATCCCGGTGAGCAAAAATAATATATATTTAGGTATATGTATATGCTACGCCTTGCTGTGTGACATGCGATACATGCGGGTTCTATATGGCCACACCGTTCTATCTCTAAAGTTGCTCATACGTTATCTTACATTCTTTACGAAGTTATCCCTCGAATTTTAAGAATGACAGCCCACAGACAAACGCCCTAAATGAAAACACCGACAGGGCATGCCTTTTATGTTAAATCTTCTGAGACTGAAATATTAGGAGTGCGTAACAATAAATGAAGCCTCAAAAAGTTTTTGGCGCGGCTATGCACTACCTCTGGGATCGGCCCACGCAAGCGGCCGCGCTTCAACCAGAAAGCTCACCTTCGTGCATAGCGTTCGCCGCCAGCGTTTCCCGGTAAACATTACGGTTACATAGGCTGCATTTGCCGGGATGCGCGAAAAGGAGTCGGGGATCTTTGAATGAGGTCATGTTTCCCTTTTAACGGGGAAACTTCAGCGACCTCGAAGTTGTTTTCCTTCTCATATATTGTTTATCCATAAATATTCCTTATATGTACATTTCGCGCCTTGACTCCAAGCCGCCCCTAAACAGCATGCCTGGCTCGAGTAGGCTTTCCTTAACCCTGTCATTCTGTTGCACCAGTCCCATGCAAAGGTCAGTTTCAGTCAATACGTGTTTGGGGGGGGGGGTAATAGCTTCGTCATTCAGCTGCGTTTGAATTTCCAGTCATTCATTCTTCTTGCAAGCGTTCTGCTTGTTTATGTAACAAATTTTACCCTCTCTATATTTATCCTGTGTGTGTCTTTTTCTTAACTCCCAGTGTTTTATTCTGCTCTTTGCTGGTGCGTCGCTGCATTCAAAACTTATTCTACTTACCTGAACTTCTAGAGGCCGGTTAAAAAAGCTACGCTGCCCGTGCCGCGAATCTACGTGCCACTGGTACAGCCATATGATTGTTAAAATGCATCTCGTCACGCACAACAGCAGCGCAGCGGCCCGCCGGCTAACCTTCCCGGTTGATGGCAATGACTGAAATCGATTGCTTTACCTAGCGTCTAAATTCCTCTGTTTACTGCCAGCACTGCCCTATCAATTTCACACACCTGCCTTTCAAATGCTGGCACCGTGCATGTTGGAAACTGCACTTCCCTGGAAACGTTCCTGAATTCGCTAACCCCTTTAGCTACTTCAATCGTGATCCTTGGCCGCATCCCTGTAGCACGTCGATGAAACCCCCATTTTACCCCTTTGACTGCTCTGTATTTTTTTTTTCAACTGCTCTTCAGCGAGTGCAGGGTTTTCTTCGCGTACTGGTGCAGCGCACATGTCGTGCTACATAGAGGCAAATTCATCCTCCTGGCTTTTTCCCTATTCAGATTTCCTCAACAATTTACGATATCACTCGTCTGCCAAAGTTTGGATGGACCAACCAAACTAGTTTGCCATGACTGTCCTGTCAAGACAGAGTGAGATAGCCACAAGATATGCACTCTACCTTCTGCCAGAAGTTTAACTTAACATTTTGTGTATTAGATGACCGGTCTATAATTCGCACAACTGGTACGTGATGTTCTTTCTTGCACGATTTGCTGTTGTAGAGGCAGTGTGTTCGTTGAATACACATAGTGAGTATACCGTGCATGGAAGTGCCAGGTGGTTTGCGGAGATCAGTCCCCGAGTTATCTCGGAAGTGGCAGTCAAAGGCAAACGATCGCTAGCTTCCTTTCCTGCATTGTGTCCTACAACTGTTTCTTGGCCTTCACCATCCTGGCATCCACAGGTTTCCGCTGAAGCGTGCTAATATGGACTTTCTCGTCTGTGCCTACTCTCTCCTATCACCGATTTAACTCTGCGCATGTTCAACGCCCCAGCAAACACAGGTGGAAGCGAATTCTCCACCTCACCCTTGGAAGTAATACCTTAAATCACAATACTCTCACCCCACTATCTTGCATTGGCCTCCACTTGCTTATCGGCTTCCTCTGCCCCCTCGTAGGGTTAGACACCTCCTCATGGCCATCCCTGACATGTCCATCGCTTCGTTTCCGCGTGGCGGTCCTGCCTTCTTGCGCTTTTCCCATTGAGGGTGCGCCGTTTATTCCAGCACACACCATTTTGCCCAGCATGCACCCTTGCTTGGCAGAATGGTGGCCCTCAATTTCCTTTAGTTAGCTAGCTTCTCTTCTACCATCTGAATCTGCTTCTGCTCGCTCCTAAGTTCCGTTACTAACTCCACCACCTGCTTCGCTATCTTATATCCTTTAATGAAAACTGAAGAAGAGGTTAAGAAGGTCTAAGCCGAGTGCTCGTGCCAGTACCATCTTTATTTTTTATTCAAGAATTACACCGCATTGCCTAAAGGCGTTATAGCAGGAGGGTTACAGGACGAAAAAAAAATCTTCAGTCGTACAGCACCCTTGCTCTTCCCACAGGTGATTCTCCTGCACAATAGTTTTGACAAAAAAGGAATATGCCAACAAGTTCGTCCTGGCACGGTACTCGCGGATTTTGAGAGAACGATCGTTAGGCCTAGAAACACAATGCGGTTGTTTAAGATGTTTCCCTGCTAATTCCAGTCTTTGTTAAATATGAGAAATATAAACTTAAGTCTCAACTTTTCCACCGAGAGGAAAGTGATTCCCAATTCAGTTCGTGTTTCATTTCAGTACAACATTCTCTCCGTCGATACCGCCCCATGACGAACCTAGCTGCTCGGTTTTGTATTTTTTTTTTCTGTTTAGTCAATCATATTTTCTTGCGTAAGGTCCCAGACAGCACCGGCGTATTCTAAAATCGGTCTCACACATTTTAAGCAAGCAGGTTTCATTTAGGTTTGGCTGTGAACATTTCAAATCCTTTGAGTAAAGTTGAGTGCCCTTCCAGTTTTTAGGATGACGTCATCCACATCATCCACATGAGCACACCATGAGCAGTCAGTCAGATGATAACGTGACACCTAGATATTTGCATGTAGGTTCGTTTTCTTTATCTTAGCAGTTCGATCAATAAACTGCATCCGATGGATGTCACTCTCTGCCTTCAACATAGTTTTTGGTGCCGTGAAACTAGGGAGAAGACTGCTGTCCTGCACCAACGACGGATCGACTGTGACGCAGCAGAGGCGCACTTCGAGCCGTAGCTACAAAACTCACCTCGTCCGCCACCGAAGCAAGCCTAGAATGCTTCACCGTCTGACTTGGAAGTTCTTTTGGACGACGTACAGGACCAGCACTCGGCGCTTGCAGCGCTCAACGACACTATTGCCCACCTCATTAACAACGGTGAAGAGTATGAGGCTGAGACACAAGCCACCGTAGCTTTGTAGTGCCACGACAAGATCCACAATACCATGAGGCGGGTCTGCTTCCTTCTTAATTCTGCTGCCAGGCACGGAGACAGCGTCACCCAGAGCGTTGAGAACAAGCCCGCCACTCAGGCCGGCTGCGCTCAAGCAAGTTCTCGAGCACTGATACAGCGAGTAGCCTACCGAATTCAGTGGCGTACCAACTATTTTTCGAGGGGGGGGGGAACATATCGCAAACCATCTCACATCCTCCCTTCTCTCTCTCTCTCTCTCTCTATATATATATATATATATATATATATATATATATATATATTCAGGCTTAGCCGAGAGACGAGAACTAGGAGTCGGATTCCTGATTAATAAGAAGATAGCGGGCAACACACGGGAATTCTATATCATTAACGAGAGGGTGGCAGGTCTCGTTGTGAAACTTAATAAGAGGTACAAATTAAAGGTCGTACAGGTCTATGCCCCTACATCCAGTCATGATGACCAGGAAGTCGAAAGCTTCTACGAAGACGTGGAATCGGCGATGGGTAATGTCAAAACAAAATTCACTATACTGATGGGTGACTTCAATGCCAGGGTAGGCAAGAAGCAGGCTGGAGACAAGTCAGTGGGGGAATATGGCATAGGCTGTAGGAATAGCAGGGAAGAGTTATTAGTAGAGTTACAGAACAGAATAATATGTGGATAATGAATACCTTCTTCCGCAAGCGGGACAGCCGCAAGTGGACGTGGAGGAGCCTGAATGGCGAGACTAGAAATGAAATAGACTTTATACTCTGCGCTAACCCTGGCATCATACAAAATGTCGACGTGCTTGGCAAGGTGCGCTGCAGTGACCATAGGATGGTAAGAACTACAATAAGCCTAGACTTGAGGAGGGAACGGAAGAAACTGGTACATAAGGAACCGATCAATGAGTTAGCGGTAAGAGGGCAAATAGAGGAATTCCGGATCAAGCTACAGAACAAGTATTCGGCTTTAACTCAGGAAGAGGACCTTGGTGTTGGAGCAATGAACGAAAATCTTATGGGCATCCTTAAAGAGTGTGCAATAGAAGTCGGTAGTAACACCGTTAGACAGGATACCAGTAAGCTATCGCAGGAGACGAAAGATCTGATCAAGAAACGCCAATGTATGAAAGCACCTAACCATACAGATAGAATATAACTGGCAGAACTTTCCAAGTTAATCAAAAACCGTAAGACAGCTGACATACGGAAGTATAATATGGATAGAATTGAACATGCTCTCAAGAACGGAGGAGGAGGAGGAGGAGGAAAAACTTTATTTGCTCTAATTCGTTAGAAATTAGCGGTGGCAGACGTGGTCGGCCATCTGCACGGTCTTCTTACCCATCTGCTCAGGGTCGACGCCCCTATTCCAGGGCACCACTGAGGGTGGCTACACGGTGAGCGTGCCTTACTAGTCCATGCTGGACCTTCGGGTCGCTGCTGGAGAGCACCCTCTCCCACTCCTCCGCACTCGGGTCTTTTATTTGAAGGAATTGTTGATTATGAACGCATCCCCATGTAATGTGATATAAGGTGGGCTTGGCGCCGCACCAGGGGCAAATGTCTCTATACTGGGTGGCAAAAATCTTGCTTAGTGTGTTTAGATTTGGGCATGTTATGGGTGTGATTTGGGTATGATTTGGGTATGGTATGTATGTATGTGTTTAGATTTAGAATGATAGGTGTAACGTTAAGGGATAAGAAAAGAGCAGATTGGGTGAGGGAACAAACGCGAGTTAATGACATCTTAGTTGAAATCAAGAAAAAGAAATGGGCATGGGCAGGACATGTGATGAGGAGGGAAGATAACCGATGGTCATTAAGGGTTACGGACTAGATTCCAAGGGAAGGGAAGCGCAGCAGGGGGCGGCAGAAAGTTAGGTGGGCGGATGAGATTAAGAAGTTTGCAGGGACGACATGGCCACAATTAGTACATGACCGGGGTTGTTGGAGAAGTATGGGAGAGGCCTTTGCCCTACAGTGGGCGTAACCAGGCTGATGATGATGATGTTCCTGTTTGCAGCCTCCTCCAAGAGGTTGCTTCATGCAACTTTAGGCTGCTGCGGGGTGGAGGGTATTTGATTCGGACCCCCTTATAGTAATTCAGAATGTCAGAGTAGCTTGGGTCGACTGGTATGGGTTCCTTAGGGTCGGTGCTTGTGGCCGCTCGGTTTGTGTGTTCTCGAGCTGCCTTGTCCGCCCTTAGGTTCCCTTTTATTCCAGCGTGTCCCGGTACCCAGAAAATTGTATGCCTGAATTCGTTGTTAGCCCTGCAGGAGCGGAGGATGTGAGGAACGGGGGAAACCTAAAGGCAGTGAAGAAGAAACTAGGAATAGGCAAGAATCAGATGTATGCGTTAAGAGACAAAGCCGGCAATATCATTACTAATATGGATGAGATAGTTGAAATTGCTGAGGAGTTCTATAGAGATTTATACAGTACCAGTGGCACCCACGAAGATAACGGAAGAGAGAATAGTCTAGAGGAATTTTAAATCCCACAAGTAACGTCGGAAGAAGTAAAGAAAGACTGGAGCTATGCAAAGGGGGAAGGCAGCTGGGGAGGATCAGGTAACAGCAGATTTGTTGAAGGATGGTGGGCGGATTGTTCTAGAAAAACTGGCCACCCTGTATACGCAATGCCTCATGACCTCGAGCGTACCAGAATCTTAGAAGAACGCTAACATAATCCTAATCCATCAGAAAGGGGACGCCAAAGACATGAAAAATTATAGACCGATCAGTTTACTGTCCGTTGCCTACAAAGTATTTACTAAGGTAATTGCAAATAGAATCAGGAACACCTTAGACTTCCGTCAACCAAAGGACCAGGCAGGATTTCGTAAAGGCTACTCAACAATAGACCATATTCAAACTATCAATCAGCTGATAGAGAAATGTGTGGAATATGACCAACCCTTATATATAGCTTTCATTGATTACGAGAAAGCGTTTGATTCAGTCAAAACCTCAGCAGCCATGGAGGCATTACGGAATCAGGGTGTAGACGAGACGTATATAAAAATACTGAAAGACATCTATAGCGGCTGCCCAGTCACCGTAGTCCTCCATAAGGAAAGCAACAAAATCCCAATAAAGAAAGGCGTCAGGCAGGGAGATACGATCTCCAATGCTATTCACAGCGTGTTTACAGGAGCTATTCAGAGACCTGGATTGGGAAGAATTGGGGATAAGAGTTAATGGAGAATACCTTAGTAACTTGTGATTCGCTGATAATATTGCCTTGCTTAGTAATCCAAGGGACCAATCGCAATGCGTATTCATTGACCTGGAGAGGTAAAGCAGAAGGGTGGGTCTAAAAATTAATCTTCAGAAAACTAAAGTAATGTTTAACAGTCTAGGAAGAGAACAGCAGTTCACGATATTAAGTGAGGCACTGGAAGTGGTAAGTGAATGCATCTACTTAGGGCAGATAGTGACCGTGGACCCGGATCATGAGACTGAAATAATCAGAAGAATAAGAATGGGCTGGGGTGCGTTTGGCAGGCATTCTCAATCATGAATAGCAGTTTGCCACTATCCTTCAAGAGAAAAGTGTATAACACCTGTACCAGTACTCACATACATACTCACAGTGTTTTACCAGTACTCACATACGTGGCAGAAACCTGGAGGCTTTAGAAAAGGGTTCTACTTCAATTGAGGATGACGCAACGAGCTATGGAAAGAAGAATGATGGGTGTAACGTTAAGGGATAAGAAAAGAGCAGATTGGGTGAGGGAACAAACGCGAGTTAATGACATCTTGGTTGAAATCAAGAAAAGGAAATGCTCTTGGGCAGGACATGTAATGAGAACGGAAGCCGTTAATAACCGGTGGTCATTAGCGGTTACGGAAGCGAAGGGAAGCGTAGGAGGGGGCGGCAGATAGTTAGGTGGGCGGATGAGATTAAGAAGTTTGCAGGCTCAACATGGGCACAACTAGTACATGACCGGGGTAGTTGGAGAAGTATGGGAGAGGCCTTTGCCCTGCAGTGGGCGTAACCAGGCTGATGATGATGATGATGATATTCTAGAACTGGTGCAGCGCAACATACAAATCTAGAAACAGGCGGAGCCGGCTAGATAAAGGAACAGAGCGCTGTAGCGCTCTGTTCCTTTATGTGGCCGGCTCCGCCTGTTTCTAGATTTGTATGTTGCGCTGTACCAGTTCTAGAATGCAATACCAACTCGCCCAATCCTAAGCCCTAGTGAATATAATATATTGGCACGCGCTAGTTGCGCTAGAAGCCGAGGATAAAGAAGTGTGCGTAGTAGCTGCTGCAGGAACGAGCAGTAAACGGCCGTTCGCTTTCAACTGACTGCTTGCCTTTTCCTCTCGCGACAGACTGGTGGAGGCGCCGGGTACGCATCCACCGTATACCTACTGCTCCTGAACTAGAAGCTACCGATGCCAGTACCTCAGGGGCGGCAGAAATCCGTCGAAGCAGCCGTCGCCTCGCAGGTCTTCCACAGCAATACTGTCCCCTGGCAAGCTCCGTGAGGAAGATAACAATAACCACAAGCCAATAGAGTGGATCCCAATTGTTGCTGTGCCATGCATTGTCAACGCGCCTCGCAGGCCTAACCCGTTCCACGGCGACGCCTTTGAGGACGTTGAAGACTGTTTGGACCATTTCGACCAGATTTCCGCCTTTAAGGACTGGGACGATCGCCGTAAGTTGAAGAACGTCTACTTTTCCCATTTAGACGCGGCAACAGTATGGTGCGAGAACCACGAAGCCTCATTTACCAGCTGACAGGAGTTTTATCGACGGCTTCGCGACGCCTTCAGCATCCCCGAAAGGAAAGAAAGAGCTGAACAGGCAGTGTCTTCGAGGTTCCAAATGCCAAACGATACCGTCGCCATGTTCGTCGAAGACATGACGCGATTGTTTCGTCGGGCCGACCCACTAATGCCAGAAGAAAGAAGGTGCGTCTGTTAATGCGAGGCTTAAAAGAACAGCTTTTCGCGGGCCTCTTGCGCAATCCTTCTACAACAGTGTCTCAGTTCGTTCGTGAGGCGACAGTCATGGAACGTATGCTGCGGCAGCGGCTCTCGCAGTATGAACGCCAGACCACCATGACTGTTGCATGCTCTCTTGTACCTGCAAGTGATGGCAGGGGTCTCGTACCGAACTAATACGGCAAATTGTTCGAGAAGTGCAGAAGTCTTACATATCGGCTCTGGCACCTCCGAGTGTCGCGGCTCTTATGGACGTCATTCGGGAGGAAATCGGCAAAGTGGTTTATGCCTCGCCACCTACACGTACTGAACGTACACCTACACGAACCCCCCACGTTCTCGTACGCGGAGGCTCTTCGGGTTTAGGCGCCGTCGACGGGCCATTTCTCGCAGCCGCCTGCTGGGATTCCTCGACGCTTCCTAAGTCCAATCCACCGCACGAATCTGCAAGCGCCCCGGAGGTTAAGCAGGCGTTAAGCACTCCCCATACCTGGGCCGATCCCGAAGATAGTGAAATGCCAGGCCGAACCGCGCTGGAGGTTAAATAGGCGTTAAGCACTCCCCATACCTGGGCCGATCCCGAAGATAGTGAAATGCCGGACCGAACCGCGCCAAAGGTTAAACAGGTGTTAAGCACTCCCCATACCTGGGCCGATCCCCAAGATAGTGAAATGCCAGGCCGAACCACGCCGGAGGTTAAGCAGGCGTTAAGCACTCCTCATACCTGGGCCGATCCCAAGGATAATGTAATGCCGGGCCGACTCGCGGCGGAGGTGCTGTTCGCCATTAAGGGGCCCACATGCATAGCTTCGCTGGTAATCCTTCTTCACAGAGTGGAAGGACACTGAGTTTATTTGTCATTTATTTCTGCAAAAGCTTCATTAAATTGGGTTAAATGCAAGCTATTGTCGGGTACAACTTTAGAAAAAAGGGGAGGCCCCTCCCAGATAACCAAAGCGCGACTGCCGATTGCCTCCGCGACTAAAATAGTCCCGCTGAAAAAGCTGTGCTTCTAAAACGCGTAATTCTTGGTATAAATAAAGACTTGTGTATTTTATCTTGATGACTGGTTTAGTAGAGCATTCGTGATTGGAATGCTACTGCACATGCCGGATCGCGAGAGAAAAATAACCCCGTGCTTCTACAATGCTGCGCGTCGTCTTCTATTTAGCTTCATTGCAGGAGACCGAAGAAGAAGGACCAGCTCTGAATGGCTTATGCGCTGTTTGCACAGATACATGATGCATTTACTTCTCATTTTCTGAGCTTATATTTAATCAGTTGCTATTTAACAAGTACCTAAAAACACTATTCATTTATCGAAACCGTTACAAACCTGGGGCGAGAAGACAATGGAGGCAGGAAAAGTAGAAAAATGCTTCATTCATGTTTTGAAATAAATACTCTTTGGTTTAAATAGTGTAATATTTATTTTTTATGTTCTGTTTTCTCAGAAACTTATTTTCAAGAATGTGGTAGGTTCCTTTTTTCGCTTCTTCTCACTTTTTTTTTTCGCAAACCGGCGGTCTCGCCAGTTCGCGTAGCGTAGCATCAGCGATGCTCACTGCAATCTTATGTCACCGGATCACGGCTCAGAATAAACATACGTGGCACAAATGGTGCGTTGTAAGCTTGCAATAACATTTCCGGTGTGATAGACCACCACAAACAATCTGGGAATGCACTCTGACGAGGGGCAGATGAACAAAGCTGACTCGACACGTCCCAGTTCGAAGCGTGGGCGGCCATCTTCTCCATCGGTGAAGTCACCGGCCGTCCGATTCGTGGCGTGAGTCTAGAGTGCGTGCCCATTTGTGAAGGCCCGTGCGCATCCGCCTTAGAGGAGTGAACGGCCCTTTCTTTAAGTTGTACCCATCTATAGTTGCGCTAATTCGGGTTGATGACAATATTAAACCTTATGGGTACTTGCCGGGAAATAGAAATTTCTTCGTTAAATAGGGAACATTTAAAATCGAGTTTCGTTAGATCGAGTTTTAACTATAGTGCCCAAGCGTGGTCCCGGTGACTGGCGTCCCTGTGGAGACTATCGAGCGTTGAACGCCAAGACTGCCCACGACAGCTATCCGCTGCCTCACATCAAATGGCGCGCCTTGACGGCTGCGCCATTTCTAGCAAAGGGGACCTGGTTAATGCGTACCACTAAATTCCCACCGAACCTGCCGACAGCTCGTGGTGTTATACCTAACACCGCCATCGTGGCGCCCTTTGGTTTGTTTGAGAACGTGCGGATACCTCTTGGACTCCGAAATTCGGCTCAAACCTTCTAGCGGTTCATCCTTCAGGTCACGTGGGGCCTTCCTACTGTGTTCGCGTACCTTAATAACGTCCTCATCACCAGCACGCCTAAAGATCATCAGCACCATCTACGCACTTTGTTGCAACGTCTACAGCAGTACGGCCTGGTTGTGAACGCCTCTAAGTGTGTTTTCGGTGCATCTGAGCTCGAGTTTTTGGGCCATCACATATCACCGGGGGTTATACTCCCTCTCCCGTCTCACGTCAAGGCCATCCAGGATTACCCCAACACGGTGCCAGTTACGCCAATTGCTGGGGCTTGTGAATTTTTCCGGGAGCTTTATACCGCACTGTGCAGAGCTGCTTCGCCCGCTCACCGACCTCCTTCGGACAACTGCCGGCCGGTCGGTCCTCGGCCATTTCTTTGTCATCAAAAGCCCAGGCCGCCTTTACTGCTGCCGAGCAAGCAGTCGCGAACGCGGTGCTATCTATCGATCCGTGCAGCAACGCCCGAACTCGATGTAGGGTGGATGCTTCCAGCGTGGCCGTCGGTGCCATCTTACAGCAGTACAGCAGTGTCTTTTTATTCTAGGAAGCTACTTCTTGCTGAGACCCGCTACAGCCCCTTCTACCGAAAGGTACTAGCCATCTACCCTGCAATACAGCCCTTTGGGTATTTTCTGGAAGGATGCCACTTTTACATGCTGACCTATCATAAGGCACTGTCGTATGTTTTCCGCACCAACTCATCGAAGTACGTGTCACGCGAACTCCGCCATCTCGCTTATATTTCGGAATTTACAACTGACATCCACCACATGAAAGGTGCCGACAACACCTCCGCTGATGCCCTTCCTGCGCATAGCCGCGGTTGACTCTCCATCTCCAACCGTCAATTAGGCCAAATTATCTTCCGCACAGCAGAATGACAGAGAACTCGCCGCATTTTGGGATAACCCCCACTCTCCGACTACGTCGTGTGCCCCATCCTTGTTTGCCTGAGCACTTGTGCTGCGATGTCTCAGCGGACCTTCCCCGTCCTTTTGTTCCGGCTTCACTACGTCGCACCATTTTCCACTCTTTACGCGACTTATGTCAAACAGATATTCGGGCTACTCAGTGCCTTTCACCCAGCGCTATGTCTGGTCTGGAATTGACGCTGATGTGTGAGCTTGGAGGCCCACGTGTCTTCCCTGCCAGACGACAAAGGTCTCCCGTCATACCAAGATGCCTCCCCAAGCCTTCCTTCCACCCGGCCGTCGTATCTACTGTGTTGACCTCGACATCGTGGGCCATCTACCTGTGTCCTAAAGTTATGGTTGTATACTCGCCATGGTCGACCGTTTCAGACGCTGGCCAGAGGCTGTTCCCATTCATGACATCACCGCTGAGACTATTTGCGCGCTTTCATTTCTGCATGGGTATCTCGCTTTGGTTGTCCTGGCACCGTGACAACAGACCGTGGACGCCAACTTGAGTCCTCCATGTTTGCTTGCCTTAGTCACGTTCTCGACGCCAGACATTGCCGTACCACAGCGTATCACCTGCGTGCCAACGGCATGGTGGAACGCCTTCACCGACAACCTAAGGCCGCCCTGGCTACCCGCCTCTATTGCGCCTGTGCTCTTGTGTTAACGGGCCGCCCTCTGAGCATACTTATAGTGCCCAGCAGCATAGATGGTGCATGGTAGTTCTCTGCGTCTGCCCGGAGACTTCTTTAGATCAACGCAGCTACCAGCCCAGCCACAAGAATTCCTACAACGCCTCCTGGATTGTGTTAAAGATCTCCGGCCCACTCCACCTCGTGCTTCCCGCCACAATACAATCTTCGTGCACCTGTCCACTTAAACACACGTTTACGTGCACCAGTACTTTGTCCAGTCACCGCTAACCCCGGCCTTCGACGGACCATTCCGCGTCCTCCACCGCACCCCGAAAACCGCCACCCTCCTGCAGAACGGCCGTGAAGAGAGTCCGCTTAGACCGCCTTAAGCCGCCTCACGTGGAAACCGCGATGGAAAGCCTCGCATTGCCCCCTGACCTCGTGCTAGAGCGCCATAGCCGGCTCCCAGTCCGGTTCCCACTTCCAGTCTAGGCGCGGGCCCCTGTGGCGCCCTCCCTTGGGTGGCGCGTACAATCGGGATAGCGTGTGCACGCATGAGAAAAAAAAAAGATGGCTCCTGGTCGTGATACGTGAAGCCATGGTTGGCAGTTCTATTCTGGCGTCGATTGCGGTCAGGTGTTTCTTTCCTTCGCTCCTGACGCATAACCCGACGCAGTCATGCACCATTTGTGCAAAGAACTTTCCCACGCACAAGGTATGGAAGATCGGGCGTAGGTTCTCCGTGCTGAGAGGTTTGTAGAGCTTGGGGATCATGGTGATCTCCGAGTGCTTCCATACCCCAGACAGTTCTCCTTTCTCCCGACACTCGTAATACCGGAGGAGAGCTGCGATGGCCTGCTGCGGTAGGTTGCCTAGGTTGATGATCCGGCCATTGCCGGGGCTGGTATTTCTAGTCAACTACGTGGAGTTCGCCCTGCGTGAAGGCTCTGTCGAGTTCTGGATTCGGTTTTCCAGCGTATCCTTTGCTGTGAGTTGACGCGGGAGAGGGTGTGTCTGCACAGAGTTTCTTTTGTATTTCTTGGAGAAGGTGTTCTGATCTGGCGTAAGTCTGTCGAGATGCTGCTTCTGTTAGGCTTTGGTGGATTCAGAGGCTAGGAGTGCGCGTAGGAAGTGCCAGGTCCTCTTGGTGCTCAGTTCACTGTAGCTTGTCACAGAAAGCGCGCCAGCTCTGTCTGGCGAGTGGGTCCACACAGTCCTGAGCCTTCTCGGTAAGGAGAGCGATGCGTGTTTTTAGCCTTCTGTTGAGCTTTTCTAGCTCCCATCTTTTGAGGAGGCCACTTTTGGCCTGCCAGAGGTCCAAGATAAGCGTCGACCGCGGGCGTATCGGCATCAAGTTGTATGTTGCTGCTGCGGCGTTCTGCTGTATCTAGTACATTCTTGAGCCACTCGTCAATGTCGGTTAGGATTGTTTCGAAATCAAGCTTCTTTCTAAAGTATTTCCATTTAGTTAGCCTTGCAATTCCTGTCTCTGTCTGGGTATGAGTTTGTGCTACATCCTGTTACAGGATATGGTGATCACCACCTAAGGTTTCCTGGAGTCAACTCCACTCTGCCCATGGGAACGTCGGCCTTAAAGGTGAGATCAAGGTTTGTGTCCCTGGCGACGCTCTTTCCAATCGTTCCAGAGGGTGAGTCTGTGTTGCTGGACGGTATCGTGCTATCTAGCGCCCTTCCACATCGTGGTATGATAGCGCCATACCGTGCGCGAGGAGTTGAAGTATCCCGCTATTACGACTTGGTATTACGACATTCGTGAACTTCCTGATTTCTCGTACCAAGTGATTGAAGTCCGATTGCTGGTGCCGAGGGGACCTGGACACGCATGGCCACGAATATACCTTTCTGCGTCTTTCGTTCCGGTAAAACCTCGATTTGGCTATAATTCTATGTGGATTTTCTCTACGTAGAGAACGTGGTGTTTTTCCGCTGTCAGAGTTTTCTTGACCAGTATGACAGGGCGTTAGGTTTGTACATATGTGGTCTATCCTTCCAGTCGGACGTTCTGCGAATGGATTTCCTGTAGCGGTATACCGTCGGGTTCATTAAGCTTCAGCTTGAAGAAGTCTAGGAGATTGGCGTGCCGATGGCGGTAGCTATTGGTTGCCATCTATGGGTAAATCCTTCCTTAAAGTTCTTTGAAGAATATCGCAAACTTAGCAACCTCCCCAACAGTGTAGAAAAATGTGTACAATGGTCTCAAGATTCCGACAAATAAAACAGTGAATGCCCCAAGGTACGGACATTCCGTTTTTTTTTTTTTTTCATGTGTCTTCTAGCGTTTTAGAATGCAGCTTGAAGAAGAATGTTTTGACAGCTCCTCTAAGAGGCATGTTCTTGTCCGTTTTAAGATGTCTTCACTTCGGCCAGCATTGTATTGGGTTCTCTACAGGGGAATGGAAAGAAACACATCACAAGTCTTCCTACATTTTTTTTTCCGAGACACGCCCAGTGGTATTCGAGCGAGAAATCAACTTATAAAATACGACACGAAAGGTGCACTTCTCTCATATACCCAGCAATGCTACCTGGCAGACACTCCAGCCACACAACTAAGTTTGGCAGATATCTACCTAGCCTCACTTGGCAAACAATTCGTAAAAAGGTGCCAGTAACATTGCGGAAAAGCAAAGCGATTCGCCGGCTATCTAAGATATATATCTCACAGGCCAAATCTTCCTCGGCGGACACGCCTAAAAACACTTTCTCGTTTACTTCTTTCCCCTGTGAATCCCCAGAGAGAAATAGCAAAAATGCAATATTATTTCTGAATGTTAACACATGAGCAATATAATACCTGCAGCACGCACCACAGCTTGCTAGTCAGGAACAAGTTGCAATTTGGGGTGCGTGCGAGTATAGATAGATTGAAGCCTTTAAAACGCTCGGAGCTTTCCCGCACTGTGACAGCTTCTTCACGCCAATAGTGCTCACTGTGTTTATAATGCTGCAAAGATACACCTAAGTGTTAAACTGGAGCAGTGACCCAAGGCAGGTTTGCGAAAATAATTGGGGTTGAAAGCCAGCATCCATGCCAGAGCCGCACCTTCTTTGCCCAGCTTATAGCGCTGACTCTACGAGAATATTTTGCAATGTTCGCAGCTCTAAGAACGCTTTCTTGGTTCGAACTGAATATAGCAATATCATCCGCGTATGCGAGGAGTCGTACTTCAGTTGCTTGCAGGCTGAAACATCGAATGCTGGTGCTATTGATTACGGTTAGGCGAAATGGCTCAATGTACAACCAAAAACACAGGGACGAGAGGGTACACCCCCTGACACACATAGCGTTGCACGTTAATTCGCTGTTCCGCAATTTTATTAACAAAAAATTGAGAGTTAGTTTAGCATACGCAAAAAAAAAATGTGTGTGATATGCACTAGTGGTGCAAGCCTGGGTCACAGCGGAGCTAGTTCTGGCTTCTGCTAAGTATTGCTAGGTTTTGCTAAGTTTTGTGAGGTTATGCATGGCTTGGCTAGGCTGGTACCAAGAGTTGCTAGGTTTTGCTAAGCCTTACGAGGTTATGCATGGCTTAACTGTGCTCATACTAAGCACAATGCGTTGGCGGGCTAGTTGGTGCGAATCCATGAATACTTTGTTTAGCGCAAAACAACAGACACAAGAAAGACGACAGGACAAGGCGCCTTGTCCTGTCGTCTTTCTTGTGTCTGTTGTTTTGCGCTAAACAAAGTATTCATACTAAGCGTCGCCAAGATTAGCTGAGTTTCGCCAAGTTATTGCGTGGTCATACACGGCCAGGCCGGTAAGCCACACAAGCCCCAGCAAGTCGCACGCATACAAGCCACAGTACCTGCATCACAATTTATTATGTACAGTGCTTCAGTACCAGTCGTCATTATCATCGCCGATCCGGTCCTTCTTTTCGACGTCCGACCGTCGTAGTGGTCGTCGTCGTGGTTCGTGGCGTCGGGAAAGGCTTCGCGAAACACTTGCAAGGCAGAGCCCTTGTGTTCAAAGTTCCGCACCGAGTTCGCCCTGGAGAGATAGATTAACGTCGAATCAGAGCCGGTCACAGACGCGGCAGCTGTGCCCGAACTCTATGCCGAGGAAATCGCGCTGGAAGCGGCCGTTGGCGCCTCCGATGAATTCGCGGGATTGGCGTTGGAAGTTTTGGGTGACGCGCAGGCTCGGAACCGATTCCCGACGGGGTCGAGCATTCAGTAGGCAGCGTTCGTTGTCTCTGGCCCAAAACTTGGTATCCTCGGCTCGGCGACGGCGTTTGTCGGTGGCGGCCTCGGCGCGATGGGCAGGATCGGCTCTCTTTCGTCGATCGCAGTCCCACTGAGTCGCGCGCCGAGCTTTCTTGTAGGTCACAGACGTGACAGCTGTGCCCAAACTCTATGCCTAGAAATTCGCGCTGGAATCAGCTGTTCTCACTCCCCGTGTCTGGGCGGGTTTGACGCTTGAAGGTTTCGAGCAGTTGCAGGCCGGGATCGCTTTCCCGGCAGCGTCTAGCCATATGGTCTAGCGTTCAGGCGCAAACTCTCGCGTTCCCTGGACTGAAACTCGGCATCCTCGACTCGGCGTCGCCTTCTCTCAGTCGCAGCTGCGTCGCGGTGTTCTGGATCAGCTCGGCGGCGACGCATCGCCTCTTGCTTGGCAGTACGGCGCTCATCCTGGTAAGCCGCTTCTTCTTCGGGCGTCCGGACTTTCTTCGGTCTTGCCATGGCAGCAGCACGTACGCACCGAGTAGATGAGGCGAGAGGTGTGCCGCCGCGCCGGCCCGAGCGTTTACTCGCCTGTGATGTCACGACTCCGCCCTACGCGCGTGGAGTGCGAGAAGGTTACGTGACTCGGTGCTCTCGTAGGTACTTGCTAGGCCATTCGAGGCGGCGAACAGAAGGGCTGAGTTTTCTGGTAACGCTCCATGGCGGAACGAACGCTTAAACTGCTCCGCTGTTAAAAGTGGTGAAGGCGAAGACCTGCGGGCTCAAGAGGCATTCATTAAATAACTTGACATTCTCATTTGAATGCGCTATTACTTCTTATACTTGTTTTCCCTCAAAGGGCGTGGGTTCGAGTGTCTTAATTGACGCTACCGTAATTAACTGCGCCTTAATTAACTTCACCCTGATTACCCCCAACGGTCGTGGGTTCGACTCCTACCAAAGTTCGAGGGTGCGACTCCCACCAAAGGTCGTGACTTCGAATGCCATAATTAACTCTCTATTAATTACCTATGCCTTAATTTGACTTAGCGCCAAAGATCATGGGTTCGACTCCCACCGAAGGTCGTGTATTCGAGTCCCTTAATTAACTCTATCTTAATTAACTTTGCCTTTTATGATATAATGAGCAGATGTGGAAGAAGACGACGAACGCGAAAGCAGTGGCACGAGCGCGAGAGTCGCTATGGGAACGCTGGCATGATGACGGGCATCGGAGGCAGCTGTGGAAGACGACGACCAACGCGTGAGCAGTGGCACGAGCCCGTGTATGCGCGAGGCGAGTTTACGTGACCTTCTGTACCGCACGCCGCGTTTTCTAGACCATCGGGGGGCATGAGCCACCTACGGCTTTCGCCTTAGTAATCCGCGTTGCTAGCTAGCAATGGAAAAATGCCCTGTGCACGCGTCCTAGCGCGCCAGGAGACACGCGATGTGAGAAGCGCGCCGAGTAGCATCGATATGTGCACAGTTTGCATTGCAGTCGCATAATATTACACCAGTGGCACGTCATGTAGCAGTTGTACAGGTAGCAGTACAAGGTAGATGGAGAAGTCTTGAGGAAGAAAAAGATTAAGGAGATATATAAAAAAGCCGGCAGATCCCACGCCCTGTGGGAATGGATGCTACGCGAAGGAGCGGGCGGGGAGCCTACCAAGTGAACGAAACGACCACGAGAGCGCTAAGGCGTAGGCGGCTGTTTCATGACCTACATGACAAGCATGTCATGACCTATCATTCATGTTCGCCATACCCTCTTGTCCTACTATGCCAATTTCGGCACATAAGTTGACGAAATGACCATGAGGGCACCAAGACGTAGCGGCTAGATAGCTACTGTCAAAGTGGCAAATGTTCGTCTAAAAATGCTTCGAATCTAAAAGATTGCATGCATCCATCGAGCCGTGTAGGACGAGAATTCTCCTCATTAGATATCTATCCGTCTCCGACGCGCCGATAACGTCGAGCGACGCTCGCCCACGCTCCGATAACGGCGGACTGTGAACGCTAAAGTCGCGTTATGTGTGCGCCTCTTAACTTCGGCGTCAACATCGCCTAGCGACGTTATCAGCAGTTACGTTTTGGCCGCGCTATGGGCAGGACGCGTATCGTTCCCTCCGAAGAAAAAGAACGCGCCTTCAAGGAGCGGCGAGCGACAACGAGAACAAAAGCCAAGAGTGTGGAACCCCAAGCCGGCGGCGTCGCGATTTACGCGAAGAGTGACTACGCGGGCGTCACACCGCACACATACTGCCCGTCGTGAACGAAGCCACCGTCTCCGATTGTGTCTACGTTTGTGCCTACAGAACGTAAGATGGCACCACGGTATCGACCGTCAACGTCCCTCGATCTACGTCCAAAAGCAACATCGAAACGTTCCTGACGGACGTGTCTGGTTGGCTGATTCAATGACGCTACATCCATCGATACTGTAGGAGAGTTCAACGTAGACCTAATTCGTCCCGATGGAAAGTGGCTAATCTCCTTCATGTTGGAAAAGTTTGGAGTTAGGTGTTACACTCAAGGTAATGTGCCTACCACGCGTCACCGGTCGTGTATCGACCTGTCATTCGGCAAGAACGTGGCTAGCGTGCAAGTGCAACCGATTGCAGTATATCACAGTGACCAAAAAAGGCTCACTCACACTAAGCTGACCTGACACCGATTTCGGTCTGGCGACTGTCAGCGACAGCGTTTTTTCCTTCGTGTCGGCGCCTCTGTCACACTGTACCGACACCGACAATCTGCCGACATTCGGCGGAGAGCTCGGCGTCGGTTCAGTGAGACAGAGGCGCCGACACGGAGGTAAAAAATGCTGTCGCCGACACTCTGCAGACCGAAATCGGTGTCAGGTCGGCCTAGTGTGAGTGAGCCTAAAGGAATGATCACCATGGTGACGAAGTAACATAAATAAAAGACGAGAACAACAACGAAATTATGTGTATCCGTATCTATTCAATCAATATAGTTATCACACAGTACACCTTCGCTGGTCATCCTTCTTCACAGAATGGAAGGACACTGAATTTTATTGTGTCCCATCCACTCCCTTGCCCTTCCATTCATTCCCTTTCAATTGCTGTTATCACTAATGGCCATGATTATGGCAACCAGGCACGTAGCTTCAGCGTTTTTCCTACTTAGGCTTTGAAATCAAGCTTAAGCGTCTTGTCCGGAAAACAATTTGCAAGTTCTTTTTGCAATTTTTCGAGCCTTGTCGGCTGCTCGTAAAGCACTAAGGAAAATAACATCCTCGAGGGTAAGTTCGATGTTGAGAGAACCTTCGTGCATCCTTACTTTTGCTGAAAATTTCAAAAATTGCTGTACTCATTAGCAGGACAACCCTAGTGCACCCTTTATTCCAACCCGGTCGAAATGCGGTGAGTTCTAGGAACTCTTGTATTCCCAACCGAGATAAGGTAAGCGCGCATCCATTGTGTCCGCAGCTACGGAGGAAGCAGACGAAGGAAGGGAAAATTGTGCAAAAACCAAGAATATGAAAGTATTAGGAACTATTATATGTAGTGTAACACCACTGGGCGGCAAAAACGTGCTCATTACTTGGGAGATTATTAGGCCCTAATTAAAAACGTTATAACGACGATATTCAGCGGTCTTAACGAGATTAGCAGTACTGATAAGGAAGTCGGAGGGGGTAACTTTCAGTCGCTTTACTGCGCGAGGTGAACACGCGATGCTATATCGAAAATTATTGTAATTCGTACGCGAGGCCTAGCAAACGATGGAGATTGGCGCTTTAATCGCACCATGAAAGTGCTTAATAACGGAGCAGCCGTTGTTCATAGCTTCATGGGAATGCGGACGGCTCAATTCCAATACTAAGTCAGCGAAAAAAAAAAACTGTTCCCTCAGGGAATGTCGCAAGAAGTAATACCACTTAAGAAGCCGCGAGGATTATGAACTGGCCAAGCCTGTTCTTGTTCTAATTTCTGTTAGTGCTATTATAGCTCATATTTTCTTAGTTAAATGTGCCTCTAAATGAAAATACGGTATCACTGATCAGGTACTTCTGTATATTAATTTTAGTGCTTTTCCCCTCGAGCTATCTATAAGACATTCGCACATTGCGCGCTTTTCTCGTTACAGCTTTTCTGAAACCGTTTCACTTATAAAGCCTCCTCACTCTCCGGCGTTGTCGCAGAGCGAAGAATTTCGGACATTGGAAGTAAAATAGCTATTTAAACGCCAATGGTTGAATGATACGGTGTATGGCTTTGAAGCGCTTACTGCGAACATATGGCCTTTCCTTCATCTTCGCTGGGGACTACACAAATAGAAAGTGGATCCATACTTTCACACGTGGCGCATTGAACAAACACAAGGCGGATCCGTACTTTCACTCGTGGCGCATTGAACTCGCTCAGATTTCAGTACGAAGATAGACTTGAAAAGGAACGAGCCCAAGTGCAAGGGTCAGCTAATCCTGCCACGGCTGCGGCCGCCCGTGAGTGGTGATACCGAAGCCTCACTTTGCAGTGAGGTCGTCTGGCGTTTTCCTATTTAGTTAAAACCCAACAGCTGTGATTCTGCGCTCAGTAACGATCCTGCTTGCTTCCTGTAGGTTCCTTTAAACATCTGCTCTCGCGGGAAACCCCATTTTCTTTGTCGTCACGAAAGCTTATTGAGCATTGATGAGCATCGCTGGCATTGCTGGAAGCAGTGCCTGCAACGGCGAAGAAACTCATCGGCCTTTTAATGGACTACTGTTGCTCAACATCCCTGCCTTTCTCTTTTCGGTCTTTTTTGTTCAAAGGTGAAAAAGAAATGAAGTACAGCCATAGACTCTCGCCATGACAATCAGCAAAAACCTTACGTGCTACTTTACCGAGTCGCCTCCTTTATCAACTGAAGCTAGCCGTAGCCTTCGCAGCACTGCGCGTTTTGCGTGACGTGTATGAAAAAGGTAAAGCAAAGGCAGAGTAGGTCACCAGCACTGAGTATGGTTGGCTACCCTACAGTAGGGGAGAAAAGACAGAAAGGATGAGATGTCGAAGAGTGGGAGCAAGTTGGAGATGCACACGAACTATAATCGTGAGCATATGTGCCATACGCCGTATAAGTATCGACTTTGCGTCTGGGAGCAAGCAGCTGTAGGAACACGATAAGCGTTCAAAGAGCGCACCAGGCACAGAGACGGATGCCCAAAAATTACTATCTCCTCACGCACAACCGCTTGTATAAGTGCGGTGGAGGTCAGACTGAACTGGAGTCGGAGACATGGCCTCCAGCTCACGGCGAATAATGCTTACAATGTCTTGCGTTTCCGGCGCCTGAGTTAACCGCGGTGCATCTTCACACGAAGACGTCGCGGCGGTATTGGTCCGTCGAACATTTGTGTGATGCGGTGACTCTTCACTTGTTCAAAGCGGCAACACTCTTTGTGATTACATCCACCGTCGCGCAGTTGTTACGCATCAATAGATTGAAGGCATCATCTGCCATACCTCTTAAGATGTTGCCAACTTTATTTGCTTCTGCCATGTTGTTGTCTGCCTTGCGGCAGAGAACCAGCACATCTTGTATACGTACAAGTGATATAAGCTTCTGTTGACGCCTGAGCGAGGCATCGAAGCTCCTTTTTCGCTTCCAACTGACGACCGAGAGGTGAGCTTAACGGGTTTCGCAGTCTCTCTTAGAGACGTCCCAGCTAGTTAGGTAGACTTCATGCGTCCCATACCATTTCCGCGCGGTTCTTTGAATATAGAATATGAGGTACGTTCGTTAGCATCATTGTCTGAGGTCACTTGTGGTTGCACACTCGCTCGTACATATCACACCAGTGCTCGATGTCACAACCATTCCTGCCAGAATATGTTCCCGGGTGTTGTGGATGGGCTAGGATGGCCGTAGGCACAGACTGTTAAAATGTTAGGCAGCTTTAGTTTAGCGTGTTTAGCGTAATAGCGGGCTTAGCTGAATAGCGGGATCAAAATGCGCACGCGCCAAACTTTAAACGCGAAACGACCCGTAGCGTTTAGCGCACGCACGTTATTTTTCAGATTTAACGTTACAGTCTTTACAGTAACATGATCTTGTATTGTAGCGCGAAGTGACACGGACAGAGACTAGAAGCAGACAGGACGAGCGCTAACTCTCAACGAAATTTTTATTGAAACTAACAATATATATATATATATATATATATATATATATATATATATATATATATATATATATATATATATATATGTCATATCAGAAGAAGCCAACAAACACTGATACCAAGGACAACATAGGCGAAATTACTTGTGGTTTAATAAATGAAATAAAGAAACGATACATTAATGGAAATTAAAGTGGAAAAAAAAAACAACTTGCCGCAGGTGGGAACCAAACCCACAACCTTCGCATTTCGCGTGCGATGCTCTACCAATTGGGCTACCACGGCGTCGTTTTCCCATCCAATTTCTTGGGTATTTATGTGTTCTAGAGAACCCTGGGAGTGTTAGCCAGCGCCACAACTCACAGACCTTGGCGGCGGACGTGGAACGTCCTTTTTGCCGCAGGCGTCACGAGAACGTGATCTTTTTGGGTGAAGGCCACTGATCAACAACACCCTTTCTCCGTTGATATATATATATATATATATATATGATTGCAAATACCGCAGCATATGAACATGACCAATGTACATAGGCTGTCCCATGGTTTACGGAACGTGGCCAATAGATATGACGTCAATACAGTTTTCTCGGCCACCAGCAAATTGACTGTCATGTGCCCTATGATAAATAGGAAACTTGAACAGGGTTGCAAAAAAAGAAAAATGATTGCGGCGTTAGACATGTGTCCCCTTTTGTGCTTGTAACACTGGTATAGTTTATCAGATTCCACTTAAGTGCGGGAAAACTTGCATAAGACAGAGCGGCAGGTGCATTATTATTAGAATAAAAGAACACAAACAATCACTTAACCCTAATGCTTCACATCTAGCGTCACATTCTTTAAATTGCGGTTGTAAACCTTTGTTTGAAGACACAAAAATTATTTCAAGACACGAATTGCAAACCACACGGGAAATAATCGAGGCATTTCACATCAAAAGATTAGGAGAGACTTGCGTTAGCCACGCAGCATTGGCTCTGTTAGAAAGCGCATTTCAGTACCTTCACAGCACGCGTGACAATCTCAAGTAGTGTCTTCTTGTTGTTTGCTTTTTGGCTTGCCTACTTCTTGGTATTTTTAACTGATGTCTTTAGACCTTGTCATGTTCATATGCTGCGGTATTTGCAATCACCTATATATATGTTCTTAGTTTCAATAAAAATTTAGTTGAGAGTTAGCGTTCGTCCTGTCTGCTTCTAGTCTCTGTCCGTGTCAATCCAAGATCATGTTACCGTAACAACTCGCCCAATTAACTTTCTATCCTTTTGCAGTCTTTACGGGTTACAGGTATACAGGTTAATGCAGTTTACGAAAAACATGGCGGCGGCCCTGACCGTTCGCTTCGAACTAAATTTGGCTTTCCTTTCGTAGAATTCACTTCGTTTGTAGCAAATAACTGTGTAAACGGCTTTCGGTTGGTCTCAGGCCGCTTCGACGACAGAATATTATGGATAACCTTGTGGCCTATTCGACATCACTCCTCGTTTTGAACGCGTGAAAGCCTAACGAGAGATACCTCCAAAATGGCAGCGCCACCTGTCAGTGGAGTCGAGACATAGTTGCAAACATGGCCTCTGATATTGGAACATTTCGAACGCTGTGGTCCACAGCTTGTACAGATTTCGCTGCGGATCGGCAGGCGTGAAAAGGACAAATAACGCGCTCCCGGCTTTCATTGCGCTGCCTTCCGCACTTTTTGGACACACACATAGAGCTTGGCGAATAGATAGAATCACTTAGGTGCGCTATGAGCAAAACGAGAGCAAGGTAAAAGCGGGAGCCAACGTATCGACAAGTGGACTTGTCTCTTTCAAGGCACGTCCATTTGTCGAATCGTTGGCTCCTGCTTTTACCCACTTTTACCATGTTTTCGTTTTGGTCATCCTCTTGAATGTCCATCTCCCGCCTTCCCCATGTTTTTCTTAGGTGCACTATGTATGGAATAGCCTCACGCACGCCAGCTACGCTATGACTCTTTACTAAAGCTCGCTTTCTGCAAAGTTCGTTTGCGTGTAACGCTATTTCCCTTAATCCCACTATTACGCTAACGGTAAATTAAAACTGCCTGTTGTCGCCTCGTCGCTCATCCTGGCGGCACGTATGTAACGTCCGCTACGAAGTTACGTGCTTGTCACGTAATATATGCTTACTTGATATGCAAGAATATAACGCCCAAGCAGTGGCCACATGTCCTCTTGTTCTTGTTGCCTAGTGAAATCTTTGTCGTCTCCTTCTCGAAACACCTACTTCGTTCTCTACCCCGCAGTAATATTTCTCGTATGGGTGGAGGAAAGGAGGAATACATTCGCGATGAGCCTATTATGTCGCACGTGGGATCACCGAAGTACAGCTCTAAACCTGTTTCTGGCTGCTGTACGTGAATACAATTCGTGCCTACGCTTGCTTTGTTCAAAACACGTTATTCATTTCCGGTTCACCCGTAAAAGTAATCTCTGGGACATCGAGCGTTATCGTTCGAATGCTTGTGTTATCGTTCGAATGCTTCGCTCTTCGTCGCTAATCGTCTTCTGAGAGCTTGTAAAACGAAAAAAGAAAGAAAAGTATATTTTTGAATGCGCTGCTGTCGGGGTGTGCTTTGCTTTCAGCACACAATGGAACAGGACAGGCGTGTGCCAGAGGCAGAATAAATGACCCGAAAAGGAATTTAATTATTCGCGCTTGAAGCGGCACATAGGCGAGAGTATCACCTCCTGTTCAATTTGTGTTCGGCGTTCAACTTCGCAGCTTTTGCCGATAGCAGCGTGCTATCAGTTTTGAATAAAACTGTCTGTCGCAAAATTCCATCGTTGAATAACTTATTGTGTATAGCTCAATAATTTCGCCGTTGAGTAAGTTATTGTGTATAGCACAATAATACTATACAGTTGTGAATCACCCACAGCGTGTCATGCTGTAAACAAAAAATTTACCACGGGCCTGACATTGTTATGTTGGCTAGAAAAAGGTGCAGTGGGCACTTCATTTTCAAACTGAATTTGAATGTTGAAAATTAAGCGGCCGATTTATTTTTTGAGCGCACTCTGTGGGTACAGTGCAAAAATGCTCACATCAAGAATGCATCGCCACTTATTCGGTAGAAGTGCATGAGGTGGTGGAAAAGAATTGATAGTAAGTGAATGAAGGCTGAATTTTCTTTTCTTGAGTTTCACACCGCTCCCTCAGCACTGGGAGGTCAGGGTGACATCACTTATTTCACAGTGTTTTGTGTTTGTGTGTGGCTGGGGGGGAGGGGGGCTGTTGTGTGGGGCACAAGGGGTTTTTGAACCAGCTATGTCGAGTCTTTGGGCCATTTAGAATGTAATCTACTACTCCATTGCCTATAAATAGTCAATTTACCAGACCTGAGCTCACGCTTTGAAAATTAATGATGTCATCGAGAGCTGCTGTGTTAACGTAAGTGTAGCTGTGTAGCGTCTGTGTAGAAAGGCGTAAGTAGCGCTGTGTAGAAAGGCGTAAGTGAAGCGCCTTTCATTGCTGTTATTCTTCTGGCTTACTGAGCCTCGTCTTTTACCGTTTTGATATCACATAGGCGTAATATAATAATAGAAATTACCTGGCTATTCCTCTTTATAGCAAATCTGTTCTGTGGAATCCCGCATAGGGAAGGAACGTTCCTGAAAGTAAAAAATTGTCATCTAGCTGAGTGAAGCACCAAGCTACAAACAAAATTAATACGGGTTCCTCAGAAGGAAAGCTTGCCAATTGCAGAAAAAGAATGGTTGAGCGACTAGGCCCGAGAAAGGCGTTAGTCTCGCGAGGCGTTAGTCTCGAGCTGTAGCCCCTGATCAGGACAAATTTGTTTTCATTTTCGACTCTGAAGCTTTATTTCTGAGAAACCTGCATGTGTATTTTCGTGCTACAGTCGGGTAGACGATAACGTTTCACTATTCCACTCTAGTATCTTTCTAAGAGGGCTAGTCGGTAGGTGATCATCTACACGGCAATTCCACTGCCTATGAAACTGCCATGCAAACGCCATGCAGCTGACTATGTGAAAGACACACGTTAACTCCTGGGCAACCATCTGGATGCGCTTTATACGGAACTCTGCGGTGCTATAGGGGTTTTGTTTTACTATCCACTAGTCTTCACTTACGTTATATTTCTTTTGTTGTTGCTTTTTCTTTCTTTCGTCGTGAATCCAAGAACTCTTTTCGCTAAAGTTGCAGTGTTTATAATTGTTTTCACGGCCATAAGGTGCTCATTGATGTGTCATGTTTATGTATATATTATTTTTCCCTCTCTTCAAGATCTGTGATGATTTCTGTTTGATGTTTTTACCAGTGCTTGTGTAAACCTTCTTCATACCCCTCCTGCATGGGCCCTAGCTTGGACCTGCAGTATTTTGTAAATAAACAAATAAATAAATAAATAAATAAATAAATATATTGTGACGTCACAGTAAAGGCCGACCTTTATTGAGCCTGAGAGACGCGGCGAAGGACTCTCGGCACAGTCCGCTACGAGCAGGAAGGCAGCGAGGCAGTACGGGAACACAGCGTTGTCCGTCAGGATGATGGATATGGCGGTACAGCACGGAGTTTTTAATAGCTTGAATTGTGTCAGCTGTCTACGGAGCCTGGCGTTAGGCAGGCGCGAAGCTCCACGAAGGTGGTCTATAATACGTTGACAGTACGAATCGGCGAGTTGTTGAGACGAAAATGATTCATGGTCGTCCGAAGTGAGATGGCCAAGAGTGGGGAAGGACAAAATCGCCGTAAGAGAGACGTCAGAGATTGCGTCCCTGGAGGTGGTTGCGGAGTGCGGCTGTAGGAAGCGGGCAGCGAGAACCAGACTTGTAGATGTTCTCAAAGTCATATTCTTGCAGACGAAGAATCCAGCGACCAAGACTTCCTGACAAGTTCTTGAGTGTGGAGAGCCAACATAAGCCGACATGGTCCGCAACGATGCTTAAATGGTGGCCGTGGAGAAAAGGGCGCTACTTCTGGACGGACCAAACGACAGCTAGGCATTCTTGCTCGGTGATGGCATAGTTCTCGGCAGGAGTGAGTGCGCGGCTTGCATATGCAGCGACTCTCTCACGCAAAGAGGTGTCTCGCTGGAGGAGAACAGTACCAATTCCATGCTGCTAGCGTCCGTGTCCAAGATTGTGGGCGCAGTCTCATCAAAATGACACAGTACAGGTTCAGATGTGAGGGCGCCCTTCAGCTGGTCAAAGGCAGATTCACATTCCGATGAGCACACGAAGGGAGCGCCAGAACAAAGTAGGTTGTGTAAAGGAGCAGCTATAGAAGTGAAGTCGCGTATAAATCGGCGTATAAAATGCCAAGGAAACTGCGTAATTCCTTGGTCTTTCCTGGTCGAGGAAAGTAATGCACCGCCGAAATTTTGTCAGAATCAGATCGAATACCATCGTTGCTCACAATGTTACCTAACACCTTGATCTTTCTGCTTGCAAAACGACACTTTTTGGTGTTAAGTTGAAGACCAGCGTTAGTGAAGCATGTGAGAACCTCGTTCAGATGTTGCAGGGGCTGGGCAAATGGCGATGAGAAAATAACGATATCGTCCGGCTAGCACAAGCATGTTTTCCACTTCAGGCCACGCAGAACAGTGTCAATCATGCGTTCAAAGGTTTCTGGAGCATTGCAGAGGCCGCAGGGCACGACGTTGAACTCGTAAAGGCCATCTGTGGTTGCAAACGCTGTCTTTTCTTTGTCGTCTTCGTTCATCGGAATTTGCCAGTAACCTGAACGCAGATGCAGGCTGCAGAAGTACTCGGCACTTTGCAGAGAATTGAGGGAATTGTCAATGCGAGGCATAGGGTATACATCCTTGCGCGTAATATTGTTTAGCGCTCGGTAATCGACACAAAATAGCACGGAGCCATCTTTCTTTCGGACCAAAACGATGGGAGACGACGAAGGGCTAGTAGAGGGTCGGATTATCTCACGTTGCAGCATGTAGGCCGCGTTTTCCTCAATAATCTTGCGCTCGGCTAGAAACACCCGATACGGCCGGCGACGTACGATGGATCTGCCATCTGTGTGAATGCGATGCGTTGTGACGGAAGTCTGACCCAATGTCGAAGAATGGGCGTCGAATAAAGTGTCATGCCTCTTCAACAAACTAAGTAACTTTTTCGTCTGCGAAGGGGTCAAGTCGGGGCTGATTACGGCTGCAAGAGCGGAGGTAGAGGGAGAACGTCCAGCATAAGTGACTGCAGGGGGAGCCGCCAGCAGGGGAACAACACAGAGAGGCTCGGAATCAGCAACGCAAGCCAAAGCGGCGCCTTTAAGAAGGAGAATTTTCTCGGGTGTTTTGTTCCTTGCGGCGAGAAGCGGAGACCTATTGTGAAATCTACCTAGGGCTGATACAATGGCTATCCCCTTTGTGAAACAACGCGCAGAAGGTAATACTAAAGCATCTCCATGGTCGATGACGTGGGACGTGATGGTCAGAATTTGCTGACAGCCTGGAGGTAGCACAGTACCTTCTGCAGTGAGAAGACGAAGTGGCTTGTGCTTTACATCGCCAAGCGAATAATCGGGGTCGGTCATATGTACGACACGTAGCCCACAACATATAGCAGCAGAAGCAGAGGCGAGGAAATCTTATCCTAAAATGAGCTGTTGGGAGCATGGGGGCAGCTCAGCAAACTCTATGTGGTGGATAATGCCGTCGATGATTACACGCACACTGCAAAACGCGGAAGGGCGGATACAGTCCCTTTAAGCTGCAACTAGCAGTGGTCCGTCGTAAGGCGTTCTAACTTTCCTGAGACGCTTTCACAAATCAGCATGCATAACAGATAAAGTGGCACCAGTGTCCATAAGCCTTCAACTTGCACACATTCAACGAACACAGACATCATATTACAAGGGCGCGCTAGAGGAATTGTAGTCATGTCGGTAAATGCAGTTTTTACTCCGAAAACTGCATTACTTAGTTTTCCGGGCGACGGTCAGAGGTGAACGTGGCAGGCTGGAGCGGTGGCGAGGAGCGGTGGAAGGGCGTAGATAAGCGGCGTCTGGTGCTGCGGTAACCAGTCGGTGCCTCGGGTGCTGTGGGCGGAGATGTGGAACGGCGCGGAGGGGGCGCGTAACTCCGGTTTTGACAAGTGGCCCGACAAGAATACACATCGCGTTCACTCATGTACCCGTGATGCTCATCCTGTTGGCGTTTGCGGCAAAAGCATGATATGCGGCCGCGATAACAACAGTAATAGCATATAGGACGAGATGGTCGCCAAGGCGGGTAGTATAGGGCAGCTCGATACGCTGGGAGGTAGTGCGGTCAGACGGGGCGATGAAGGCTCAAATGGTATCGAGGGGATATTTCTATCGAGGAGACATTTTGGGGTCAAAATAAGTTCAAGTCTACTGCATGTAGAGAGAATGCTTTACGGCGATAGCAATTATATGGACACTCAAGGCGCATTTCTGCCATCGGCGTCACCGCGATATTCCCTATAAAGGCCAAGGCCGATAACATCATCGCCGCGCACCGTATGCTCGGTGTACCGTGTGTTCTTGGCACCGTATGCCAGGAGCTCTCTTGCTCCAAATAGACCGTGACCGCGACGGCGAATTAACTAACAATACTCGGCCCGCCGAATGGCTAGCCTGGCCGGCGCCGCTGGGCTCTACGACGAGGCGCATGGTTGGTTAAGTTGGCGGTGGTCTTCAGTTCTGCGAAGGACCCCACCCCCGCGACGCGATCGAAACAACTGCAGCGGGCTAGGGGAGGTTTGCAAGTCAGTACCTCTGCAGGCCGATCGTAAAAGCTCCTCCATGGCCCGGAAAGTCTCGACTGGCCAGTGCGGATGACCGCGGGGCAGGAAGGGAATGGCTGGCGAGCAAGAACATGACATTGCTCTTTGCAACCACTGTGCACTTCAAATGCCTTAAGGGCCGGTTTACGCTCAAACCACCCATGGCCGCACGCCGCACCGCAAGCGAGCGGTCCGCCAGTAATGGCTGACGTGACGTCACGAGAGGCGGTAGTGAACTTTTGCCTTCGTGCGGCGACCACATAAACCATATGGCATAAACATGGCGCTGGTTCGTAGCGAAGCGGAGCGCAAGGCCTAGGCCCCTAGGCTGCAGCGGCAGTTTGTTTTTTGTGTGGTTTTTTGTGATCATTGCAATAGCTATTCAGCAGCTGCAAAGCTATTTGTCGAACGCAGTAAGCCGCTGTACTCTTCCTGACCTCTTCAGTACGTGCGATCGCCAAAGGAAACAGACGGAGGTGTGTTGTGTTTACGCGAGGGTCGGAAGGAATGGAGCCGTCGATTTCGTGTGTTCTAGGCCGTTTATTGCATCTGCATTACAAATGCCAAGGCCATCGCATGCACCTGCATTCTAAGCATGACACTAGTTCGGTACGCGCCAAAATGAAAAGATTGCGATCGCCCACCTCAGCATATGGTGTTCGTAGGTGTTGTGTGTGCGCGCTTCATCGATGCGAAGATTGCAAGTTTGTGCAGTACTGGTTTGTGTTTCAGAAGTGATGACAGGATGTGTAGCGATGAGCTTCACTATCGTCTCATCGCAGTCATTCGTAATGTGCTGTTTGTGTCTTGCTTCGTGTGAACTATTTTGCAGGCTGCGATGCGCATTGGTTACCGCGAACACGTACAGAAAGTTCGAGCGCTAGGGTTCTTCCTATTACGAAGCGTAAGTGTACTGTGATGTTTACCTGCAATGTGTCACAGTGGTGCTAGTGTTCTTTTTATGCAATATGCATATGTTCTGAGGTGAACCGTGCATATGCGTTGGGGGCGAGTTTTGGTTCCGGCCCTTTCTGCCTCGTTCACGTATCTTATGTGTTTTTCAGAAGTTATTTCTGTGCTATGAAGGTGCTTATAATTGGTGAGGGCAATATAAGGAACAGCCTAAAAGTTACATGAGTACACTCGCGCTGTCGTGAAGTGTGGACGCGCTTATGCACTGTTCCCATGAACGCAAATTTTGGGCACTCCTCATTTTTGTAATGTGGACATTGGTGTGTCACAGAAGAAATCCTGAGGCATATTTCTAGATTAGGTAAAGTATACAGTTTTATACTGAGGGATGTGAGTGCCTTGCATGTGCAAGAACTTCAGCTGCTTGTTGTTAGTGTCCGAGTACACACTGTTTGTGGCAACACCAGTGGCACGGCATGATGAGGTGATGTGTGAAAACTGGTTACTTCCTTCTGATTATTCACAAACTTGCATTTTTTGATAAAAGGCCATATGCACGTAACAAAGTATAAGGATGACAAAACAACTGGTATGCTCAATATATGATTCGAGGATTGTAGCAGCAGAACTTAAGAAACAGGGACACAGAATGGATGACTAGACGAGGACGCAGCTGCACTGTCAACAGATTGCTTAATGGAAATTCCCACTTATTTGTTTCATTGCCATATCTCTTCTCTTATCTGTCTGAGGCTGTCTCAAAATGGTGAATTCCTTTCTTGTCAAGGCGACTAACGGTGTGCTTACACATTGCGCTCCTGCTTTACTTACCTCAAATCCCTCAAGAATTTGCCGAGTTAGCCTATCGTTGTTCCTTTTGAAGATTACCAAGATGGCGCCAAATAAGAGAACAGACGAAGGAAGGAGGCACGAGACAGCCACGTAGGCGCACTAACAACAGAGCGTTTTATTTCTTGACATAGGAATATATAGCTGCTGTAAAGAATCAAAACAACAAGAAGAAACAGGGCCGTCATCTGCATAGCACAACGAAGCCGCGATACAGAATAACTTGTAAGTGTCGCTCCCAAGATACGCCAGTTCCTTTGTCGAAAGAGAAACTGAGGCTTCACTCATAAAATCATTACCACGCTTCTTGATCTCAAGCGCTTCCAATATCTCCCTTGTCAGTTGATCATCAGCTCTGTTCAAAACACAGGTTCTATCAAAATTTGGGATGCACTTGTGAGCCTTACAATATGCACTTATGTGACCTGAGGGCTGGATTTCCATCTTATATCGATGGTCATGCAATCTGTCATTCAGGCATCTGCCCGTTTGGCCTACATATCATGAACCGCATGACAAGGGAACCGAATAAACTACTTGTCAGATGTGTAACATGTCGGATGTGTAAAGCGCTTGAGATCAAGAAGCGTGGTGATGATAGTATCAGTGAAGCTTCAGTTTCTCTTTCGAAAAAGGAACTGGCGTATGTTGGGAGTGACACTTAGAAGTTATTCTGTATCGCGGCTTCCTTGTGCTATGCAGATGACGGCCCTGTTTCTTCTTGTTGTTTTGATCCTTGACAGCAGCTATATATTCCTATGTCAAGAAATAAAACACTCAGTTGTTAGTGCGCCTACGTGGTTGTCTCGTGTCTCCTTCCTTCGTCTGTTGTTTTATTTCGCACCGTCTTTGTAATCATGCATAACCAACTTGCCCACCAGCACGTGCTCTGTCCTTTTGAGGACTTGTACTTCATGAAATTTCGGGGTGCACGTGCTTACTTGGCTATCTTGCCCCTTCTTGTTCATTTCGCAATGTTTGCAATGCAAGACCAGATTGCTGCCAGTGGTCCCTGAAAGTGATGATGTGTGCTCTCTTGTTCGATGATTAAGGCATCTTCCTGTTTGCCCTATGTATTGTTTTCTACAGGACAGGGGGATGGTGCGCACTACATCTTTGACGCAATCGCAGTATCTGCTCTGGTGCGTGATCTCACATCGTGGTTCCTTTTTTCCTTGGTTCACTCGTGCGCGCATACTTCTTCCCTTGTTTGGTGCTGAGCACACTACTCGGACAGTACGTTCATATTTTACCAATCTTGATGAGATTGTGAGTCAGTCCATGCATGTATCGAACTTTTTCAGAATTATTTTTGGCACCCACAACTTCAGGTCAGCTTTTGCTTTCTTGTTTCCTTTTAATCTTCACTAAGAGGCATTAAGCTATGCTGCATAGCATTGACACGGGGCACCCTGCATTTTTCAGCCTACTTAACTGCCGCTGAAAACTTTGTTCAGTTTGATGCTGGTATGATTTCTTTAGTGCTGAACTAAACACTGCACTCGCTATTGCCCTTCTTACAGTCTTGGAATGGCTTGACATGAAGGGAAGAAATTGTTTCTGTGCTCTGGGCTTGTACCCCAGCGTAGATGTCCCGGTTGGAATACCAGTAAAATGTCGAGGAACTGCAGGGAACTGTGGTTCGGATGCTCATAAGTGAAGTTCAGCTCTGGGCACGTTGATCGAAAGGACTCCAGTACGGTGTCCTTAAGTTGTTGGTAATCAGTTGCATTCTCTGTTTGGCACAGTATCAAGAAGTCATCCACATATCGATAGATCCGTGTGATGTGACTTTCCTTGATGTACAAGTCATTCAGGATTAGTGCTATTTATGATTCAATGCGGACCCCTCTTTTTTTCAACAAACAAGGTACCATCATGTACAGCGATTGTGGCAGCGAGATAGGGGCTTGTAGGAGTTGGAGGCGATCCTACCGCTGTCACCAGTTGTAGGAGTTGAGGACGGACTTTGCGATGAAAAAACTTGGGAGGTTTATTTTTACATTATATACAGTGAGAGTCAATTAACAGTCGTACAGTCATTACGGGCCGGCAGCAACTCGGACGCTGCGGCCCGTCGCAAAAGGTTCGAGAGAGATGAATCAAGGGATGCTCTGGAATCCCTGGAATCCTCTAGAATGCTCTCGGTCTGCGTCTTTTAAGCCCTTCGATCTCTGGAAGGCGCGTCATGTTCGGCCAATGGGAGAGCCCGCTCAGATGACGCCACCTTCGGCCAATGGTAGGCACCCGTGCGGTGGTGTCACACCCGGCGGCTCCCCGCGGTCTTGCCTTGCTGTGGTGCAATGCTCTCTTCAAAGGCGGCCGGTGAGACGCTGCCAGGCCTTCCCGGTACATCACAGCCGTCCGGTTGTCACGGCGCATTACAGCCGTCAGGTTGTCACGGCGCATTACAGCCGTCTTGGTTCGGGACCCACTTTACTTCCAGCAGTGCCGGGCTATCCCCTCGCTTTCTCAGGAATATGGCATCCGTGTTTCTTCGCTCCTCACTTTCCTCCCCATCATCAAGAATCTCCTTCTCTCTCTCGCTCCTCACTTAGCAGTGGCGCGATTCGATGTGGTCTGGGGAACTCGAAGTAGCCTGAGGAAACGGCCCCATATCTAACAGGCTCAACAGCTCCAAGAAGGTTTCCACAGACATTCCTACCAAGTTTTGAAATGGAATGGCTCCTTGCTCCTCGATGGTCTCTCTCAGTACATTCATCAAATCCGCGTTCTGTATTGAATAATACATGTCTTCGATGTCAATCGAGAACCCGTACCAATAATTCATTTCGTAAATTCTTATCTCGGAGGTTAGTTCTTCAGAGTTCCTAATTATGAACAGATCTTCTGCCCTAACTTAGGAAAGTTGCCTGAAAAGGGGTGCTGAAAGCAGCGATTGCCACGTGTCTACTTCCGATAATATGGCGTGGAACGGGGGTACCAATTTTATAGCTTTTTCAGCTGAAGAACGCCGACAGCGTGTTGGTTTTTGCTGCTTTAAGCTTGTTGCAAAGCTGGTTACTATTACTTGTTTCTCCTAGAAGCATCTTGACGTTTCTTTTCGCTTCATTTAGGTCTTTATTTTCTACCTTGTGGAAGTTCTTGTTGATGGCCTCTAATGCTCTTGTATTGTAGCTGCTGGCACCGAATACTACAAATCCCCCTTCTTTGTATGAAGGGCACAATGTGAAGTTTTCTTTTTTCAATTCCTTCGCAGCTTTAACAAAACTGTGCACATGGCGTTTGCATTCTTTTCATCGAGCCAGTGTATGTACTCCTTCAGCCACAACTCTGCTAGCGTCCGCTTCATTCGCTTTTGCTGCGACTTATCTGATAATGGCAAGCTTCCCTGCAGTGTCTAGCCTCGGGGGAAGTGCAAATTTTGGATCGAGTTCCAATACTTCCTTAGAAGGTTGTGAGAGCTGCACCTGTCCTACTGTGACCACTGGGTTCTTGCTTATCTTCTCGTACTCTTCTTGACCTTGTATTGTTGGCTTCAAACTTGGCAGGAACCACTTATTCCACATGTGTTCAGTGCTAAAACTGCCACTGGCCAAGTTAAGACGATAGGCATTTTTCCCCAGAGGATCTCACCTTGAGGAAGTCGGTAAGTAGGCGAATCTGTTTCCACATTTCAGCTCGCAGTATCTTCATAATCCTTCTTGCATATCCTTGGTAAGGTGACAACATCCCGAGTAGCAACCTAACATCTTCCACCAAAGCATTCTCTTTGATGCAACATGAGGATAAGCGGGCCCGGCAAGTGAGGAAGGCAATGTGAAGACATATTTGTCATGAGTCAAGCAGATGCAGGAAACAAGTAGAAACGCTCAGAGCGCTGAAAATGAATGTAAAAAGGGTGTTGAACTGAACTAGTTGTTTCATTCTTCGAGGATTGTAGCAGCAGAACTTAAGGAACACAAACACAGAAGGAATGACTAGACGAGGACGCAGCTGCACTGTCAACTGATTTCTTTATTGAAATCCCCTCTCTTAATTTTTTCATCGCCATATCTCTTCTCTTATATATCTGAGGTTGTCTCAAGAAGGTGACTTCCTTTCTTGTCAAGGCCACGGATGGCGTGCTTACACATTACGCTCCTGTTTTGCTTATCTCAAATGCCTCAAGAATCTCCCGAGTTAGCCTATCGTTGTTCCTTTTCAGGACTTGCATTTCATGAAATTGGGGGTGCACAAGCTTACTTGGCTATCTTGTCCCTTTTTGTTCATTTCGATTTGACTGCGATTGCGTCGAAGGAGTAGTGTACACCATCCCCCTATCCTGCGGAAAACAATACATATGGCAAACAGGAAGATGCCTTAATGATCAAACAAAAGAGCATGCATCATTACTTTCAGGGACTCCTGGCAGCAATCTGGCCTTGCATTGCAAACGTTGCGAAATGAACAAGAAGGGACAAGATAGCTAAGTAAGCACGTGCACCCGCAAATTTCATGAAGTGCAAGTCCTGAAAAGGAACTATCATAGGCTAACTCGGGAGATTCTTGAGGCATTTGGGGTAAGTAAAACAGGAGTGCAATGTGTAAGCACACCGTCAGTCGCCTTGAAAAGAAAGGAAGTCACCTTTTTGAGACAGCCTCAGATAAATAAGAGAAAAGATATGGCGGCGAAATAAATAACAGTGGGAATTTCAATAAAAAATCAGTTGACAGTGCAGCTGTGTCCTCGTCTAGTCGTTCCTTCTATGACCGTGTTCCTTAAGTTCTGCTGCTACAATCCTCGAACAATGAACCAACTAGCCCAGTTAAACACCCGTTTGTCAATATATGATATTCTGTTGGCTGCTGGAGCATGTAGTGTCTATTTAAGCATCGAGACCATTATTTGAAGCTGTTGATATTGCATAGGGATGTACGAATATATGCAACTTTGTAGTTATACATCGAATAGTGCTTTGTAAACGTGAATATTTCTTTCGTACCTCTCGGCTATTTGAAAATGCCAGCCGCACCCACATGAACAATAAATTGCAGAAAAGTACGGTAAATTTTCACCACGACAGGCATACTATAGCCATAAGACATGAGAACTTGCGTTGGGGAGCAGGGTAGGTTACTCAGGTGGCCACAATTTACAGGCTCTACAGTAATCATTTGCATGCTCTGATGAGCCCTGTGCATGCGAATAAAGTACTCGTTTGCTTGCAATTCTCAGTTTGTGTTCAAATACAATACTTAATAAGGTACTATATGATAACAGAAACTTGCCAACTTCAAAAATATTGGGATGTAAACATCAGTTTACATTAATTATAATAATGGCTATTCATTTTTAGAAAATTCGTAGATTCAATTTGGTTCTGGCACTATTCTATGCAGTCCCAAAAATACCTATTTGCTCACCTCTAATATTGCATCTTTTTTGTGCTGTCTTTCACATGTGCATTGCAAACAAGACTGTCACATAAACATGCACTCAGAGCATATTACATATAATCAAAGAAAATTTCCAAGTGGGCTGGTTGGTTCGACATAACGTTGTTGCGCAAAGTGACGAAGGGACAACACTTAAGAGAGAAAAACAATGCACAACACCTGAGTGCAAATTAACAACTGTTTTATTTTTCGGAAGATGAGAACTTCATATAGCCTACTCGCATGTGCAGGGATGCTCTTCCCAGTCTACCCACGCCATCTATTGTCAGTCATTAAGCTAATCTCTTTGCTGAGTGATATACATGGTACATGGGGTCATCTTGATGTAGGCTTCCACGACTTCTCTTTTGCTTTGGTTGCTACATTTCAGCAAGATCACCATCCTGTGGAAGATACGCTTCCACTTGCATGAAGCGCCGTGTATGGCAAGGTCTCCGGGTGCTTGTATCAGACTGCAGTTGTGTCGATGTTAACACAGTCAATCATTTACGCACCTGCCTGTTTGGCCCCCGTAATCAGTCCCACGTGTCAAAGGTATCTTGTAGACCACGTCTATTGTGCATTCAATCAATCCTTTAACGGGCTTTATAGTGCATGCATTCAGGGCATTCCTTTCGCTGGTCATTCCGTTTACTTTTGAGCACATTCCCTTTAGCTTTTGTCGTGCTGTGAGGACGACTCGTTCGCTCAGTTTAACCGAGTGAACGAGTTCAGCAAAAGATGAGAGTGAACGCAGCATGCAGTGGGAGATGAAGAAAAGGGGAAAGTGAGAAGAGGCACGAGGAGGAAAGTGGAGACGAAGATGCAGCAGAACCATGAGGCAGAAAGCAGAGCAGTGTATGGCAAAAGTGTGAGAATAAAAGCGGAGTGCGGTGACGGTAGCTACGAGATAGTGCCAGAGTAGCATGCAATGCTTGGGAGGTTTGTTGGCGGTGGCTTCTGTGAATCACGCCCGCACGTCACCCACGCGCTGACTCACGCGATCTCCAGATTAGAAAGGCAGTGGCGCCACATTTCGCTCTGTTTGCAACATGCCAAACGAGACCGATTGTCCACGCCAGCGAAATGACAACACGTGTAGAGCTTCACTCAAATTTCGTATTAGGGAATGTCGTAATCACCTGTGATATTTTTCTGTCAATTGCATGTGCTCTCAAGTAATAAAGATTGCAGAAGCATGACTGGTGGCTTAGGTTCTTATGCATCTCAATATAGGTATTTCAATATATCAATATATGCATCTCAATATAGGCTTTTCACTTGACCCTACCTGTCTAATTTTTTTTATTCACAGACTGCACTCGAGGTAAGAAAATATTCCGAAATACAATCTCTAATTCCATGTATGGTATTGTATCATCATCAGCAGCAGCAGCCTATTTTATGTACACTGCAGGACGAAGGCCTCTGTATTGTATATTTATCTTAGTAGTCAATGAAAATAGCGATAAAAATGCTATTAAACAAACTTTTAAAGGCTTGTGAGCTTCTCGGACGGTTTTTGTAGGCAAGTACCTTGTTGCGGTGTTCATCTGGTTCATTATTCGTCATAAAGGAAACGAAGTTACAACACGAAATGCAAAGGCTGCAGTCCCTTATGTCTACTATGCAGCTCTACTATGCAAGGCAGCAAAAACGTAGACTATTCGTGACTTCGATGCATTTTAGGCTAAAACGAAAGAGGTTTACCGGTACTAACGACAACAAAACATTCTCTACCTTCCTGCCCTCCGTGTGCACTGTCCACTGAGCGCGGCACTGTCGAAAAAAACTAATCTTCGTCCTGGAGTCGATGTTTGTCGTGGTTTGCGAGCAGTTCATCTACATGGGCGTCATATGCCCTTAGGTGCAGCGTGCTTCAGGTTTCTTGAACATTAGTTGGTTTTTATTTCGCCTTCGCTGACTACGTACGCTCCAGCAGTTCTAACTGAATAATCATGAAACGAATGCAGGACACTGTTATCACGTAATAACCACTGGGCTAGCAGCGAGATTAACGAGGTCGGGGCAACCGCAACATTTACACGTGCCTTGAAAACGAAACACGCGCTTCCTGTGCCTTCGTCTGTTATATGCTGCGCTCCTCCCGTTATATGCTCCTTCGCCAAGGCTGCGGCTCAACCGTGTTATAAATGTACCACGTTTTACGCGTGGTCACTGTGGTGCCGTAGCTGTAGTGCACAGCAGCTAGCCAGTGTCACCAGGCAGCTACGTACACTTGCGTCAAGCACGCCTGTCTCAGTCAACCAGGAGGCTAGCCGATGGCACAGTGAGCCTGAATTAGTCGACCATTTAAATACAGAGACAATGATCGCGCGAAATGAGTGGTGAGAAGGAAACCGTGTTCTAGCTATCTGTGTTCGGCTCGAAGCAAAAGGAACGCCCACACATGGGAAGGGGAAAAAAAGGAGCGACAATGTACTAAAAGAAGGAGAAGAGTTAAACTGGTTGGGTACACGTATGAAATTAGTAAAGCATGACTTGTGAGAAATTCAAATGGAATATACATGTAAATAAAAGAACTAAATTAGTGTGGGGGTTATCATCAAGCCTGGCCTCATCAGGTGTAAGACATCAAATAAATAAATAAGGTCTATTGCTTATATTTCTGTGATTATCAGATAAATTGAATTGAAGAGCTTCTTTTGAAACGTGTATACTTGTTGGTTGGAGTGCATTAAACTTGAGGGTGACATACGACTCTCTATATATTATGTCTCTGGGGGAATGAGAGATTGACTGCATAATAGAAAGTTTAATTTCATTGCAATTGTGGCCTGACCGGTTAAAGTGTTGGGCCACTGCTTTGGGGAGTTTCTTTTTTTTTTTTTTTTGGCCGTGTCCCGTTTAATTTAACCTTCATTGGGTGTCCTGTTTCGCCGATATATTTTTGTGTCGCACTCAGCGTTCTAGCATGTAAATAACGTACGAATTAATGTATGTAAAAGTGGGTTTCACTTCGTGCACAAAATCATTTGCAGTGCTTATAACTTTGAAGTAATTTTGAAAGTATTTGCAGCTAGGTCTTACAGCTGGAACGATAACATGCTGTTTTGTTGAAAGAATGCTGAGGACTTAGTTGCGCGTGCACTAACACATCTTTAATGTTTATATTGTGACGATGGGTGACCCTAAGTGCCTCCGGGAACGGTTTTATAAGGTGCCATATATATTGCCGCCTGTTGTTTTGAACCAGCAAACGGTCAGCATTGCGTGCCCAGCAAAAACAGCCAAGAAGACGACGAAGTCAAAGGTACCGCGCCAGCTGGAGAACCGTCGTTTCGTGTCTGGCATTTTCCGTGTCTGGCTGCTGGTACTGTTGTTTATTCTCGCTTTAGCGCGTGACAAACTGGTGGAGATGCTGGGTAATCTAATCTATGTACCAAACCCCTCCGAACAGCAGGAGCTCCAGCCCCGTACCGGTGGTTACACCTGTACACCGCTCGAGCAGAAGGATCCGTGGACAAGCCCCTGAGTTTGTACTCCGCCCAGAGAAAATGGCAGCTCCTACCACCCCAACCGGCATGGAAGGCTCAAAGCCGATTCATTGTACCCTACTCAATCTGCGAACGCCGAATCCCTTCCGCAGCGTCATACATGAAGATGTTGAAGATTGGCTGGTGTACTATGAACGTGTTGCCGCGTTCAACAAGTGGGATGGTGCAGACAAGCAGAAAAACGTATATTTCAGCCTTAACGATGGCGCACGTGTTTGGTATGAGAACCGTGCAGATGCCTTAACTTCATGGGCAGAATTCAAACGCCGGATTCTTGAGATATATGCGAGCCCTGATCGCCGAGAGCGAGCTGAGCGTGATCTCAAGTCCCGCATACAAATGCCGAACGAAGGTGTCGCAATATACGTCGAGGACATGATGCGTCTCTTTCGACGAGCCGACCCCAGCATGTCGGAAGAAAAGAAGATGCGGTACCTGATGCGCGTAGTTAAAAGAGCAGCTGTTCGGCGGTCTCGTGCTTAGTCCTCCCAAGACTATGTCAGAATTTCTTTCCGAGGCCGTCACCATGGAACAGACTCTTCGGCAGCGGGCACCATCATACGAGCGCCAAGTGAACGCTGCCTCACCTACGGACTTCTCCGGAGCAACGGGGGCCACATCGATTTCTTTCGAGAGCTCATTCATTCCGTAATCCGCGAAGAACTCCAGAAACTGTCAGTACCCTCGCAGCCGACGCTCAGCTACATGTCCAGCGATCTCCGTGACTAAGTCCAACATGCGCTAAGAGAACCACCCTTCAACACAGAAGCTCGACCGCTAAGAACTAACAGCCCCCGTATGTCATATTCGCAAGCTTTGAGGCAACCTGCCCTACCTACCTCCCCGCTTCGCGCCGCGCGCCCGGCCATGTTAGAGCCCGTCCAAGCTGCCTCGTATTACTAGGACCACCGACAGGCCCCAAGGAAATCAGACGTGTGGCGGGCACCTGATCACCATCCCCTTTGCTTTCACTGTGGCGAAGCTGGGCATGTCTACCGACAGAGCTCCTATCGAGAGCTCAGCAAACTCACCGCGACCTAGGTTCGGCCAGCGTTTTCCTGAAATTGAAGAATACGTTGCCCAGCAGCGCGGATCCCCATCAGCCCGGCACCAGTCACGCTCCCCTTCGCCGCAGTGGTTTTCTCCGACTCGCCGTACGTATTCGAGCGTGGTGCAGGGTCGCTCGCCCAGCACGCGCCGGGAAAACTAACCACAACGGCATTCGGGGGCGAGGCCGCTCAGTCTGGACGTGCTCAAGGACCCCTACTGACGCGTACGCGAACCGACGATACATCGACGACGACAGTACCTGCTGATTATGGAAGAATTTCCTTGGACATTCCTGTACTGCTCGACGGTCGTGAATTGACTGCTTTAGTGGACACTGGAGCGGATTATTCTGTAATCAGCGAAAAACTGGCGACCGTTCTGAAGAAAGTGACGACGCCTTGAAACCAAACGCCAGTTCGTACAGCTGACGGGCACATCGTCTCACCACTCGGCATGTGCACGGCACGACTACAGGCTCGCGGCTCTACGTTTGTTGCCATCTTGAGCATTATGCCTCAGTGTTCTAGAGATCTAATCATCGGCATAGACTTTCTCAGGGAGCACGGAGATACCATCGACATTCGACAACGCCTCGTCACTTTCTCGACAAAGAGCGCCGCAGCGAGGACCAACATCATGCACCCTCGAGCATCTCTTCGCGTCATCGACGACGCTGTCACGTTATCACCGCGGGCAATGTCGTGGTTCAAGTGGCATGTGACAGAATCTTACACGGTTCAGCGGTCGCAGAATGAAATCGCTCTCTCCCGCTTTCTCAAGGTGTTTGCGTAGCGAGAAGCCTTATTGATCTCCATGATGGCCACTGTGAGGTTCTTGTCACGAACTTCAGCTACGAACACCAGCACCTTTTCCCCGGTCATCGCCTACGCAGCCCGATTGCCGATGCCACTGAGTGCTTTGTTTCAGTGGCAATCGGCACTGCTGAAGCACCTCTACGCAACGTCGACATTAGTCCAACGCTTCCTGAAGAGAACAAACAACCCCTGCGCGAGCTGTTGCTCGAGTTCCACTCTTGCTTCGCACGGTCGTCGAAGATACGTCAAACATCGATTACGAAACACCATATCATCACCTATGACGACGTGCCCCCCACACGGCAACAGCCTTAGCGTGTTTCGCCAACCGAAAGATATGTGATTCAAACGCAGGTGAAGGAAATGCTTGAAGACGGGGTAATACAGCCTTCATGCAGTCCCTGGTCATCACCAGTCGTTCTTGTTTAAAAAAATATGGCACGCTTCGGTTTTGTGCTGTCTACCGGAAGCTAAACAACGTCACAAAGACTTGTACCCGTTGCCTCGTGTCGACGATTCTCTAGACAGGCTCAGGCGCGCGAAGTATTTCTTTTCTATCGATTTGAAAAGTGGCTACTGGCAAATTGAAGTAGATGAGCGGGATCGCGAGAAAACTGCTTTTGTGACTCCGTACGGCCTTCAAGAATTTAGAGTACTCCCTTTCGGCCCCTGTTCCGCTCCAGCCACATTCCAGCGAATGATGGATACCGTTCTCGCTGACCTCAAATGGAAAAGCTGCCTCGTCTATCTCGATGATGTCGTTGTCTTTTCGGAAACTTTTGACCAGCACCCTCGACGCCTTCGGAATGTACTCAAAGCCATTCAATCGGCTGACCTTACATTCAAGCTAGAGAAATGCAATTTTGGTTACGAGGAGCTCAAGTTCCTTGGTCACGTCGTGAGCGCGTCAAGTGCTCGGTCCGATCCCGAGAAGACTGCTGCCGTAGCTGCTTTTCTCGCTCCAACCGACAAGAAAAGTGGCTGGAGATATTGGGGCTTGTGCGCATATTATCGATGCTTCATTGAAAATGTTTCGAAGATTGGTGAGTCGCTATTTCGCCTTACGCGTGACGACGCGCCATTCCTCTGCACTGATGAAGAACAGACCGCCTTTGCGGAGCTACAACGTCGATTGCCTTCTCCACCCGTGCTCGGTCATTTTGATGAAGATGCTAACATAGACGTACGTACTGACGTCAGCAATATCGGTCTCGGAGCTATCCTGGTGCAACGGCAAGACGGGACTGAACGAGTTATCGTCTACGCGAGCCGCACTGTGTCACCGCGCTGAGTTCAATTTTTCCACCAGAGAGAAGGAGTGCCTCGCGGTTATTTGGGCTACTGCAATGTGTAGGCCATATTTTTACGGGCGGCCATTTAAAGTTGTGACCGATCATCACAATTTGTGTTGCTTGACCAACCTCCGAGACCCTTCTGGACGAATGGCACGTTGGAGTCGGTGACTTCATGAATTTAACATCACCATCGTATACAAGTCAGGCAGAAAACATGAAGATGCTGACGCGCTATCAGGAGCACTTGTTGAATCTCAGAATCCTTACGAGGAAGACTACAGCGCCTTCCTGGGAGCTTTCAGCGGGCCGGATCTGCTCGCTAAACAGCGATCGAACGCTCAGTTAAGGCCCATCATCTATCACTTAGAAGGTGGCATCGTGTCCATTCCTCGCCCTATTTCGCGACTGTTGTCGTCATTTCGCCTACGAGAGGGCATCTTATCCAAAAGAAAAACAGGTGCCGGCGACAAACCACGTCTTCTAGTAGTGCCTCAAGCCCTTCGCGACGACATCCTATTAGCCTGCCACGATCAGCCGACGTCTGGTCATTTGGGCTACTCAAGGACCCTGGACAGGGTACGACAACTTTACTACTGGCCTAGACTGACTGCTTGCGTCAAACACTACGTGAAAAGATGCCGTGAATGCCAGCGCTGCAAGTCACTACCCTTCAAGCCTGCCGGCCTTCTACAAGCCATCGACCCTCCGCGCACGCCGTTTAATCAAGTTGGAATGGACCTTTTTGAACCATTTCCCTTGTCTTCCTCAGGCAATAAGTGGATCGTTGTCGCAACTGATTACTTGACGCGTTACGCTGAGACGAAGGCGCTACCACGCAGGACAGCATCTGAAATTGCCCAGTTTTTTATGTATCACATTGTGCTTCTGCATGACTCACCGTCATTCATCATCACCGAGGGACGGAATTTACGGCGAAACTTCTGCACGACCTCTTCAAGTTGAGTTACACGAGTCATCGAAAGGCCACTGCATACCACCTTCAGACTAACGGCTTGACAGAGAGACTAAACAAAACACTGGCAGACATGATCTCCATGTACGGGGATGTGCAGCACAAAACGTGGGACGAAATCCTGTCGTACGCAACGTTTGCGTGCAACACTGCCACGCACGTAACTACACTATTCACGCTGTTTCGCCTCGTTTATGGTCGAGATGTTCAAACTATGGTAGACGCCATGATTCCGCATGAAGACATTGATCAGCTCGACCGGTTAACTCCTGACGTCGAGGAGTACATTCAGTGCGCCGAGGAAAGCACATCAACTGGCCCGTGTGCACATAAGACAGCAGCAGTGTACAGATGCAATAAGGTACAATCTCCACCATCGACAAGTTACCTATGAACCTGGTGATCAAGTTTGGGTTTAGACCCCCGTAAACGGCGAGGCCTCAGAGAGAAACTCCTGAGCATATACTTGGGACCATACACACGAACTACGGCGTGTAAGCGACGGGAACTATGAAGTGATTCCAGACGGAGACCCGCCATCGCCGAAGCGCCGTTTACCACGCGCAGAGACTGTACATGTCGTCCGCCTCGAGCCGTATTTTACATCGTGATGTTAAGTGTACTGGTGACACAACCTTTTGTTTTTGCTGTCGTCGCGTCGTTCTCCAAAGAACTGCGAAGCGATTTTTTTTGTTCTCGACTACAAAACACATTTTTTGCCTCATGTGCATGTCCATATGGATGCAAGCGCGTTTCCTTTCTTTTATTGTCTTACATAATTTGTGCAATTTCCGCGTACATCTTGTGTTTGAGCATCGCGTCGATGCTTCATTGGGAAGGGGAATAATGCCACCTGGTGTTTTGAGCCAGCAAACGGTCAGCTATGCGTACCCAGCTAGAACGGCGAAGAAGACGAAGTCAAAAATCCCGCGCCAGCTGGAGAACCGTCCCTTCGTGTCTGGCTGCTCTGGTAGTGTTGCTTACTCTTGCCATAGCACGTGACTATGTATATATATATATATACATATATATATATATATATATATATATATATATATATATATATATATATATATATATATATATATATATATATATATATATATATATTGTTACGATGAAGGGAAGGCAGAAGTTGGATTCGACTAGAGGAAGACGAAGTCTGGCAGTTGCCTGAACGCCATTAACCTCAGTTTTCAATATACATTATTTTACACTCGTGGGCCTGCTTTCTTCCTGCAACAATATATATATATATATATTGTCACGCGCTCTGTCATAACCACGGCTGCCGCGCAGACAACCAGGTGGAAGAAAAGAAGAGAACGACGTTGGCCAAGGTGCCTCAGGACCGTTGGAAAAGCGCCTATCAACCAGATTCATCTGATTCTGCGTGAAACACCTCGTCTGTAACATTTGGTGGAGCTGTGTGGGCTAACTCCCACGACCTACAACGGAGCCACAACACAAGAACTACGCCGAAGCCGTCGCCTCGCCGGACTTTCACCGTCGCGCTCAATCATGGCCACAGAGTAAAACACCCTCGCCAGCATTGCCTTGGCGAGCCCAGTCCCTATTCAGCACTACCGAGAGCCACGCACGTTCTACGCGAAGGCAGAGGAAGATGGGGATGAGTCGCTAAACCATTACGAAAGCGTAAGCCAATACAGTAATTTGAACGCTGCCAGTCAGCTTAGGAACGTTGTTTTCTTCTTGGCCCGCACGGCGTTGGTATGGTATGACAAACACGCGGACATGCTAACTACATGGACACGCTTCGTTGAGGAGATAAAGAAGTGTTTCGGTGACTCGGATGCAAAGAGGAAACGTGCGGAATTCACATTAGCCCAGAGAGCTCAGGTACCCGGCGTGACTTGCACTACGTATATCGAAGAAATTTTGAAGCTGTGCCGAACCGTCAACCCTCAAATGACAGAGGAAGATAAAGTGGGACAAGTCGTAAAAGGAATAGCGGAAGACGTGTACAACTTCCTCATCGGTAAAGAGAACTTGAACACGGTATCAGAACTGATACGGCACTGCTGTACGTTCGAGGCGCTGAAGACTCGCCGAATTACACCAAAGTTTGGGCAGCTGGCACGAGTCCTCCGCTCCCAGACCTTTCGTCCGCCATCCGCCAGATAGTCCGCGAGGAGCTCCAGCGGCATGACGAACAGGCACTTTATGCGGCGCCGCGTCGCAGCTTCTCCGTTTTCCAAGACACTCTTTGGGAACCCCCTTCGGCTACATGGAACCACTCGGTGAACGTCGCGGATCTTAACGGCTCCAGAGACGAATCGCATTACATTACGGCCGAACCACCACGCAATGATTCGCCCCCTCAACGTTTTGATTTACGCCCACGCAACTTTCGTCCACGAAGACTTGCCGCTACCTACGACTTTCAAGGGGAAGAGCCTCGTTACCATCAACCGATGTCTTCAGCAGAATACTTAGATACGCATTCTGAAGTTCGCCCTTTGTCAGTGTGCTACTGCTGCGGCATGCCTGGCCGTATAGCTAGGTACTGTAGCCGACGTCGAGCATCGAACTACCGATCGTCAGCGCCGACTATGCGGTCTAGCGGTCGTACACTGCGCACTCAGTGGCCAGGGGACTCCACTTCAGGAAGCCACTTCCGGGAGGACCGATGCACTCCTCCAGAAGAGCTACTTTGGAGAAGAAAGAACCCGGAACCGCTACCGCTCCCCTGCCTCCTACCGTACTCTGACGCCATCACCAGCCTTCCGAGCCTCCCGATCACCATCCCCTCGGCCGCGATTCACGTCACCATCGCCTCGGCGCCGTTTCGTGTCGCCCCCGCCGGGAAACTAGCCTGCGCGGCCGATGGAGGTGAGGTCGCTGGAAAATGTGCGCTGCCGACTCAACTGCCTCCAACTATTTTCATGCTCAAGAATAAGGTTGATGTACTGACTGATGTGGTCTCTACAATGGCTTTAGTCGACACGGGAGCAACTGTCTCGGCCGTGAGTGCGGGGTTTAAAGGCCTTCTGGGGCCCAAGGTTATGTTTCGTTGGAGCCAGTGCACAAGTTTCTGTGGAGTCAGTGGTGAATCATTATATCCGGTTGGTGGGTGTAACGTGGATGTGTCTTTGGGTGGGAAAGTTCTTAATGCAGAGTTTACTGTTCTTCCTCGCTCCTCGCATGACGTGATTCTGGGGATTGACTTTTTGCAATTGTGTGGTGCCAATGTTGACTGCCGGACGGGAGAACTCACTGTCGACACCAGTGTTTCGCCTGTGCTCTTTGAAGGTGAAGCTTGCCCGTAGAGTGTGCTGTGCGTGTCTCATGATACAGTTGTGCCCGCCTTATCAGCGATGCGTGTTGCCGTCGCCTGTTCGTCTCCGACTCCTATCTCGTTCGATGCTGCAGTAGAACCTGTACATCGGAACTCCCTCAAGAAAAACGTGTTAGTTCCGCACTGCGTGGTCTCAGTGACCAATGGATGCGCGGGGCTGTGGGCGCTAAACTGTTCTACTGAAGCGGCAGCGCTACCTCAAGGCCTAAAGATTGCCACGTTTCAGGAAGACTCGCCCGTATCGCAGGCAGTGCTTACAGAGTTACCCGATAGAGTAGCAACCAGTGTCTCGAGCCCCGGGAGCTCGAAGATACTTTCCATGATCGATAAATCACTCAGTAATCACGAGCGTCGAGTGTTGATGGCCCTGCTTACGAAACACACCTCGGTATTCGACTTTGCGCAGCACTATGGCCCGCCATTGATTTCTGCGTCCAAACTCGTCACCGCATCAACACAGGAACCGCCCAGCCAATCCGACAAAAACCCTATCGTGTGTCCCCGTCAGAACGCAAGGTAATCAGCGATCAAGTCCCAGAAGTGCTATGCAAAGGGCGTCATTCGAGAATCATCTAGTCCTTGGGCAGCCCCCGTGATATTGGTGAACGAGAAAGACGGTACGTGGCGGTTCTGCGCTGATTATCGTCGCCTAAACGCCGTTACTAAGAATGATGTATATCCGTTGCCACGAATTGACGACGCCATCAACTGTCTCTTCGCGGCATCTTAATTTTGCTCTATTGATTTACGGTCAGGTTACTGGCAAATTCTTATGCACAAGGACGACAGAGAAAAGACAGCATTTGTAACGCCCGACGGGTTATTTCAATTTAACGTGATGCCTTTCGGGTTGTGTAACGCGCCCGCAACGTTCGGAAGGTTCATGGACACGATATTACACGGCTTAAAATGGGAAGTTTGCATGTGCTACTTTGCATTACTTCTTCAGTAAAGACATCAGGGCTCGCCTGTTGTCATCATTTAGGACAGAAGTCAGAGGTTTATGCGATATGCCGGGGAACGCTAGAAGCCTCATGTCTCGCATTTCATCTCTACATCGGTCCGTTTTCATAAATCGGCTTCGAACCTATCGAGTTCCATTATACTAGTTCGTTACGAGCCCATCAACTATTCAATATTCGGTGAACACAGCAGTGGACGCTTACATCGGCACAGGCCACTGTCAGGTGTCATCAACGCTACGACTAGCGGCGGCCACAGCAAAGTGTTCATTTACATCTGCGCGAGCTTCGCCTTCAACGTGTGGCGACTACAGCAAAGCACTCAACTATATCTACACGGAGTTCGCATGTGTTCCCCGTGCCCTGCCGCCCCATGTCAAGAACTAATCGCCCCAGCTCGGAAAGGGACCTCTGCGGACAAACTGTGGTGCGGATCCTGATGAAGCGGCATGTGGAGTGTTCTCTGTCCTCCTTAGTGCGTGGTGCAAATCAAAATGAGGAACTAAGGCTTTCTTAAACAAAAAATAATTATAAGAATGGCAGATAATCAAATCTTCATGCCTTTGGGTGACAGAATGTCCCTGTATTTTGGGAACTTCTGCATTATTACAGGAAATATTTACATTCTCGTCCATGACATCGGTACCACTGGTAGGCGAACGGGTCAGTGTGCGTAAGATCGCACTTCTTTCGTGGGCACGGAAGATTGCTAAACTAGTTTAAGCTGGCTGCAGCTCCAACAGTTCTTACGAGAAGGTTTAATAAGATTGTGGTATCCTTATAGCATCGTTTCAGCATATACAAACTCTGCACAGCATCTTAACTTCAGTGCTCATTCGTATGGCTAAGCTTTTGCTAACCGTTGCTCTCGATAAAGAAAATGACAAGATCAACATTTTGGGTTCTAGGAATGAAAATCTCCGTTCAACATGAGTACATACTGAACTCCCCAAACTGCCAGGTCGGAGTGTGGCATTACCCAGAGCGGGACTCTGGAGTTGTTTCGAAATAATGCCTTATCTTGGGCATTTGTTCTACACAGAGGACGCCATGCGGAGACCGACTGGCCTGATAAGTTCGCGAGGGCGTAGGAGCTAGTAGAGAAACTATTTAGTTTGGCTAGAGTGTTGCACGCTGACAGTGTACAGAAGTCACTAACCGTGTGAAAACGTGTCTGCAGAGGTTGCTTGCGTTCGGCCGCACTGTCTCGCGGCCTGCTCATTATCCGAGGCCGTGAGCAAGCTGCCATCCCGGAGCTAGCGTGAATATGTGGTCCATAAAACCGTTAGATCCTTCTGTTCATTGCTACCAAGTGCTGGTTGTTGAGCTTTTGATTTTGAACGGAGAAAGGCGGCGTTCAACTGGCAGACAGACGTGAAGTGCAGTCTGGAAAACGTAAGCTGTGAGCGTCGCTAGCGCCTGTATGAAACGTGTGTGCAAAAGGTTGCGCATGTATTGCACATCTATTGCATGTGTAATGATTGATGCAAATTCTTGAAAGTTACAAACTCAAATACTCGAGTATCAAGTTTACAACGCTACAACTTAGGAATCAATAGGGATATAACAATCCCGTAAAGTGCAGCTAACGATACATTCAAGTGGGATGAATTGATGTAATATACACAGCTGCAATATACATTGCTAATTTGTGAGCATGACGTTTGCGAATGCCTCGTAAACGTTGTAGTAATTTCACGTAAGCTGTAAACTAACAAGTAGGGAGCAAAAAAGATATACCACTTTGCTTTTGAGTCCTGTGAGCTAAACAGCTCAGAATGTTGCTGCTGCGTTATTCCAGACCGCTCGCCTAGGGCAATAGTGTCTTGAACACACACTACCATGTTAAGTAATTCAAACCGCCTATCCCCTCACCATGCAAACAAATTGCGTATTCCAATAATGTATCACGAAAAAACTGTATACATCAAGCATTTCGTCAATATAATGGCGGGCTTGTGAGAGAAATGTTATTCATAGGTGGAGAGGTTAGCCGAGCAGGATACTTTGCACGATACTGGCAGGTCTAATATATAACAAAAGCTCAAAGGACGACAGAGAGGGGGCAAAACGCGCGCGCATCCACTCGCGCGAAAACGCTAAATGTGGCGGCAGTCAGCATCGTGAAAGAAACAAAGTGGAAAGTGGAACTACCGCAGATAAACAGTACGTTATCTATTTCTTTGATGCAACCAAAGGTACAGAGAGAGAGTTGTTTCCGTTCGCTGCTGTATCTTTCATTGAGATGCTTGTTGTGTGAGATTGCAATGCTTCATTGATTGTTTCGAACACATGTACTTTACAGAATTGTGACATCTGTTTTTCGTGTTGAATTACGGATTACTAAACTTCGTGCTTCCATTGCTTATTAGCTTACCAAAATTTGGACATACCTTTTTTTTTAATATACAAATTCCTAAGTGAAAATTCCGCATCATACACTCACTAGAATTTAATTTTCTGTCTCAATTGCGACATATTTCAATCGAATCAGTCAAGCGCCTTTTTCACAGCATTCCTGTGTTTTGATAAGGGAGATGTAGTTCGCGCCGAGCTAAAGCTTCCTCTTAAAGGCAAGCGTAAACCCGGAAATCTCGTGCCGTAAGCCCGTCATGGTGCACGGAAAGCAAAAGCATTCTCGGCGTCCCTGTCACGCTGAATTTCTGATCTCCGATTACAGCGTCCTCCGAGGTCCCTTTGGGAAGGTGCATTTGTGATGATGATGCATTGCTGCCAGCTACCGCTCGTTATTTTAGCCCCTGAGTATTCGTGGTGCGCGATAGGCAAGCATAAACAAATGCCTCTGTAACAAATGTGATGTATCGACAGAAGCTTAACTCGCTTCTAGCGCCTGTGCTGTCTGCAGGGACTAAGCATGAAAGACGAGCCCAGTAGAGCAGTTTACTGGCATTTTATTTTGTTTTAATGCGATAGATTCTTTCTTCCCCCGACTTTGCAATTTCTGGCCGTCTAGTGCCAACTTGTGTCACTTGACGTCACACTGTGTTACGAGGCCCAAGCCGAAGTACCAGAAAACAGGCTTATGCGTATAAGCCTTGTAAACGGACCAAGTATGCCAGCGCAGCAAAACAATAACCACGTATATAAAGCAAAACATATACAGGGTGTCCTAAATATCATGTACCAAGATTCAAAAATGTGCAAATGCCACGTAGCTGGACAAAACCATGGGAATGCTGTTTGCCGTCGCTTGAAGATACTCATATTATTTCTTGCTTTCCGCCTAAATAAATAATTCGTCTTAATTAGTTATTCAACTTCTCAAACATTATAATTGGATGAAAAGTGTTAATGAGAAAATTGTAGACCGACACGAAAAACTCCCGATACAGCTTTCTGTTGCTAAATATGTGCTACATAAAAGTGTTTTTCCTACTGCGAAAGAAGCCCGCGAATACACGCAAGGTGCCTCGATCGGCCAGTCGCGTGGCAGTTGCATATGTGCAACAGCTCTGTTCACTGCGGAAATACGTCGCAACCACATGCACGCGATTTTCGAGTGGCGGCAACAAGCGGCGGCAGCGAGCGACAGGTTTTCCCATCGAGGAGGGCGATCCATCGCTATCGCTTTCGCGTCATCGGATTTTGGCCAGCCAGAAAATTTCGCCTGTCGCCCGGAAGTCAGCGCGGCGACTTCCTCCGGGGACAGTGGCATTGGGAAGCAACATGGCAACAACCAGTCTGCCTGCTTCAATCTCACTTAACTCTTGCAACTTCCTCTGTACCGTGACAGCAAAAAATAAATTTAGATCAGCCATCGCTTCGTCTCATCTCAAGCTGAGGTCAAAGTATCGGCATTGTCGTTATTATTCAGATCAATTGTTTCTTTTCGCACTGCTAGGCCTCGGACACCACCGAGAGGCACGAAAGTGTGGAATTTTGCTTACCACATGGGCACCACGGCATTTCACACTGGCGGTCTCGCGGCATGGAACGCATTTCTACTGGAGTTGAAAGCATATTAAAAGGTACTTTAATACAACTTCGCTAAAACGTGTCATCCTCGTACATGTGCGATTTCCTTACGTGCGCACGAATGTATTTACTCGTACTACAACGAAAATTTGTCGATAGCTCTTCCGTGATGTCACGTCCATGTAGTCTTACGGTTGGCGTGTAACGCCCCAGGCAAGAAGGATGCTCGAAAAACCCTGCTCAACCGAAACTCAGCTCACGGGAGAATGTGCTTGGATAAGGCAAGCCGTAGAGGCCTCCAGTGTTTGTCTCCCTGTGGCAAAGATTTGTATCGAAGGCCCTTTGGAGTACTGGACACTGAAGCCGCCGTCTCGGCACATCTCCCGCCACAGTATTCATACTTGCTCTTTAAAAAATCTGAGGATTTGCTGCGACGAACGGGAATCGGGTTTAGTGAGGGAATAGTGCAAGCCCTAACTCGTTCCATGGCAAGGGATCTCGCGGCCAAGGCAGTGTACGAATGTCCAGTGGTGGAGGAAACAGGTTTGACGGAGGATTCGTCAACCAGCACCAAACAGGACAGCCCTATAGGGGATATTGCGGAAAGTACACTAGCTAAGGAAGAGGGCAGGCAAGCACCGGAGCCTGAAATGTCACGAGAGGCAGAATGCAGAAAAAAGTTATTAAATGTAAGCCCTGCCACATTGATTGCTGAACAGGAAAAACATTCGACCATGCGTAACCTAAGGCCCGACGCGAAAGAAGGTGTGGCCAAATAGAACGTAATGTTCCTCAAGAGAGCAGGCGTCTTCTATAGAAAGTACGCCAGTTGAAAGGGAGTGGAATTCGACCAACTCGTGGTACCGCATCCCTATCGTGAACAGCTCCTGCAGCTGGTCCACGGGGGCTTTTGGACAGGGCATCTGGGCACTCGGAAAACAAAGGATCGCTTACTGCAGGAAGTTGACTGGCCCGGCTTCGTTCGGGAAGTGGAGGCATTTGTAAGAAGCTGCGACACATGCCAACGCATAGGCAAGCCCGGAGATAAGGCTAAAGCGCCAATCAAACTTGTTCCCATTATAACGGAGCCGTTTCGACGGCTCATAATAGACACGGTGGGACCACTTCCTGCTACGCAGTCTGGCTATCGGTATATTTTCACTGTACTATGCCCCACGACGAAATTCCCGAAGGTCGTGCTCCTCAAAGAACTAAGCTCGGTGGAGATCGTCAACGCGCTTTTGTCTATTTTCGCGCGAGTGGGGTTTCCCGCAGAAATCCAGTCAGATCAAGGATCCATCTTTACGAGCGCCCTGACCTCGACGTTTCTGGAAACGTGCGGTATTAAAATCATTCATAGCTCAGTGTACCACCCGCAGTCAAACACGGTAGAGAAAGTCCACTCAGTCATGAAACGGCTTTTGCGAGCCCCTTGTTGTGAGCACAAAACCGATTGGGAGGTTTGCTTTCCGTCAGCAATGTTCGCGCTTCGAACTGCATCGCACGAGTCAACAGGGTTTTCACCTTCAGAGCTCGTTTACGGTCGCTGCCTTCGGTCCCCTTTTCGCATTGTTCGAGAAGCCTGGGAATGCCAGGTGGACGATCCTTCAGTTGTGGTATCTGTGCTAGAGCTGTTAGACCGACTACACACATCGCAAGAATTAGCAGGGCAGGAAATCCGCAGGGCCCAAAGCAATGCTGAGCATTACTATGAAAGGACTCCTCGAACGCGACGCTTTGAAGTTGGGGAAAATGTAATGAACCTGAAACCCTCATTGAAAAACAAACTACAGGTTCAATGGGAAGGACCGGTTGACATAATTAAGAAATTATCTGAAACAAACTACGTAATCTCGGTATCGGGAGAACGAAGAACCCCACAAGTGTACCATAGCAATCTACTTAAGCCGTTCCGCCAGAGTGAGGCCATTGTGAACATGTCGCTTAACCAACCTGAGGAAATGCCTGTCGACTTTCCGGAGTTAACATCAATAACGGGAGCAAAAGGCATTCACGAGACCATTGACAAGCTAGTAGAGCAGGCAGAGTTGAGTGCCAATCAAAGGGTTGAACTGAGGGAACTCGTGCTTGAATTTAAAGGCATATTTTCAGACCCACCTAGCAGGACTACTGCGATCGTTCACTATACCCAGTTAACCTCATCGGACCCAGTTCTTTCGAAAGCTTATCGCGTTTCACCTCGTCAACGTCAATTCATGGCCGCTAAAGTAAACAAGATGTTAGAGCTAGGTGTAATCGAGCCAGGACAGAGTGATTATACCTTGCCTCTTATCTTGGTTGAGGTCCCAGGAAAGGAGCCGCGACCGTGTATCGACTACCGCAAGCTCAATTTAATCGCGAAGGACCAGACTTATCCAATACCGCATATCGAGTAAATGGTGGAGAGAGTGAGCAGTGCTAATTTTATTTCTACGCTCGATTTAGTCAGAGGGTACTGGCAGGTTCCGTTGACCGAGACGGCAAGCAGGCTTGCGCCGTTTATTACCCCGATGGGAACCGTTCGACCGAAAATCCTAAGCTTTGGATTAAAGAAGGCACCCTATTGTTTCTCTAGCCTTATGGACCACGTGTTAACGGCGAATGGAGGACTTTGCACTTCTGTATCTCGATGACATAGCTATCTTTTCTCCATCATGGGCGGCCCATATGCAACACTTGTGAACCGTGTTGAGTCGTCTACGACAGGCCAACTTGAGTGTCAATTCTCCCAAATGCCAATTAGGGCGCGCGGAGGTAGGTTAGCTAGGTCATGTAATGGGGCAAGGCCATCGTCGGCCTTCAGATGTTAAACTGGCCGCAATAGACAACATTCCGCAACCACGCACCAAGCGGCGCATCAGATCATTCTTTGGTTTGGCAGGTTATTACCAAAGGTATATCCCGCGTTATTCCGAGATTGCAAGTTCTTCAAGAGATTCTCTCAGAAAAACAGAACCGCGAACGGTAAAGTGGAATGACCAAAAAGAAAAGGCTTTTAGTATGCTGAAAAAAGCACTAACGAGTCAACCAGTGTTGAACGCGCCAGACTACTCTAAGGTATTCATTCTTCAGTGTGATGTCGAAAATGAACACCCCTTGCTTTACGCCACTAGAAAGCTTTCAGTTCGTGAGGAAGCATACAGGGCACCAGAAAGGGAATGCGCTTGCGTAGTATGGGCAGTGCAGAAGCTAGCTTGCTATATCGCTGGTTCAAGTTTCACCATAGAGACTGACCACTGTCCCCTCACATTGCTGCAGTCCATGTCTACAAAACATGGCCCTCTTTTGCACTGGAGCTTGGCTCTTCAACAGTACACCTTCAACATTCTCTACAAGAAGGATAAACTTACTGGCAATGCCAAGGGTCGTTGCCCCTAGTCGTTGCCCCTAGTCTATCGAAAGCCTCATGTCCACTCTGGTTCCCGTGGCATTTTTACGTTGATATTTTTTTTCATAAGTTTTTTTTATTATTATCGCGAAGTTGTAGTTGATTGTTAGTTGATTTTAGTAGCCCCGTCTTAACGCTTTCAAGAAATGGCTGTTTTTAGTGTTCAGGGGGGGAGGACGTACGAAAGGGATGAAAAAGCAATAGCGGGTTAGCTTTTTTTTTTTTTTTTTTGTAAAGCCTGGTGTATCTTGGGGCAGGGTGGCCTTCTGCTCGCTTTCTTTGGGGTCGTGGGTCCGGCACTGTTCTGGAGTGATTGATTGCCCAAACAGGAGACGAAAAGTGGCGACACCTATTTGCTAGTCCAGTTTCACTGAACCAGACCAGGGAGAAGAGGCACAAGAGCGCCATGAGGACTGATGAACGACTCCCAGGAACCTACCACCTACGAACCAAGGGTTCGTCACCCCTGAGAGAAATTCCGCTGATGAAACACCTATCCCTCGGCCAGTGGCTGCTGGCCCCTACGCGTCGGGATCTTCTTCCCCCGTCGGAGATGCTGTTACGGTTGGCGTGTAACAGCCCGGGCAAAAAGGATGCTTGAAAGACCCTGCTCAACCGATACGGCGGATGGAATACTCATTTGCCGTGGTTGCTTCGTGTGGTTGCAGGTCTAGCAGGCGCCCCGCAGTGATGACAGGCCCCGTTGTGTGTGCGACCTAGGGAGAACCTTTTCCACGAACTGTCCAACTCTAGGGGAGAACGCTTTCCGCGAACGCTTTCCGTGGGTTGCCGCCGGAGGAGGCAAGCCCGCGCCAACTCACCTGGGTGAAGGGATCCGCCGCCTATCCCCGACCAGACTCAGTGCATGTCACGTGACGTTAACGTGAGCAAGATCCCGCCTACAATTTTAGTGGGCCTGTTTAAGGGGCCCCTCAATGTACTTTTTTCAGTTGATTCATTCTCGTCTTCTTATCCTTCCCCGACCATTGAATAAACAGTGCAAGTTTTGCACTATAATTCGTCTCGTCCTTGCCTGGTCGCCATGGTCTACCGGACGCCTGCAGCCCGCCGACAACGCCACGCTACCCAATAATAATAATAAGTAACGCCGGTCGAGCTTCGAGAAACGGCGTCGCAACAGTGGTCACTGTACCGCACGACGCAACAGCGCGACAGGGTCTGCCTGTCGCGTAGCTTGTCTCTGTGCGTGTGGTTGCTGCTTTACGCAATGAAACGACAAACACTACCGTCATATGCGCACTGCAATAATCAACTTAGATTGTTTCTGTACAATTTTTCGCAGTGTTCCCTGAGCATTTTATGATAATGATATACAGGGAGTCCCAGCTAACATTAGTCAGAGTTCGAAAATATGCGGATGCCACTTAGTTGACAGAAGCAAGTTATTGTTGTTTGCCGTCGCTTGGAGATGCTCAAATTAATTTTTCTTTCCGCGTAATTAGATAATTAGTCTAAATATTTTAATCAATGTCCCAAATATTATAATTGCATTAAAAGTATCAATGAGAAAATTGTAAAGCGACATGAAAAGCTCCCGATACAGCTTTCTGTTGCTCAACGCCAGAGCACAGAACGGGGAATCTTGCAGATGCGCTTGACATGACCCCAAGACGGGGGCACGTTGCCGAAGAGGTATGACAACTCAGTTGGGATGATGCCGTTCCGGGTGCAATAGGCATAAAATCTAGTGCGTCACGTAGTTGTGACGATGTGGGTGACAAACAAGTCGATGCTGCGATGTGAACTTGAACACAAGAAAGACGGGCCTGATGTAGAAGAAATATGGCTTAGAAGTACTTTCTGTGGGCCTAGTTGGTGCGTACTTGACAAATGTTTATGACGCGCAAACCAGAGACATGGCATGAAAGGAGGGTCATATAGAGGACAATTGCTACATTTAACTGGTTATTCGACAACGTCGACATGAAATATATATGACGCCGGTACATGCGCAGACCCATTTATGGAAAATTACAGGATATGAATATATGAACAATAAATGTCTAATTCAAATGCGCATCGTGGTATGCAAACTCTTTTGTATACAGGCTTAACGAAGCCTCACTGATGCAACCTTCGCCCCTCTTGTTTAGGTGATGTGCTTCCAGTATCAAGCGCATCTGCTCACTGTGGCTTTTATCTACAATATCTGCGTCACGAAATAATGCCTCACATCGTTCGCAAGAGTTCACGTGATCTGCCAAATGCGTTGTTTCCATCTTTTTATTATTCAAAGTGTGCTCTCTAAATCTATCATTTGCACACCTTCCTGTTCGTCCGATATAGCTTTTGCCACAAGTCAAAGGAATGTCATAGACAACTCCGCTGGTGCAGTTTAAAGAGGGCCAGCAGTGCTTCTTTCGGCAACCTCGCCCTGTTTTGCCTCTTGTAGCGCTGCAAGGTCAAAGGCGGTCAAGTTTGTTGCGGGCAGAGAAAAGCACTCCAACGTCGTGTCTATTCGCGACCTTCTTCAGAAAATGCGAGACTTTATGCATGTAGGGAATTACTTCAAGCACACGGTTTTTTCCCGTACATTATTATTGTCTTTCTTTTGTATTTGCTTAACCTTCTGAAACAGACCCTCAGCAGCTGCAGTGATTGATGGCTGTTGACGGGTAACCTGCTACCAGCAGTTTTGTCACCTGCGCTTGAAAGCTTTCTTGCATCTTGTGGTAGCACGATTTCTATAGCGAATACTCAAGACGAAGAGATGCTGTCACTGTTTTAGAGTGAGACGAATCAAAAGGTATGATTCCCTTCCTAGCCCGAGGCCTACCAGACCAGCAAACATGTCCCCTGGAAAAACTAAAATGAATATCTAGAAACGGTAGGGATTTAAGAATGGGAAGTTCTTGTGTGAAGGTCGCTTAAAATATTGCTACACGCGTGTGATATTTGCTTGTTTGAAGGAGGCGCAAGCGCCATCACTCGAGAAAAGGCGAGGAAGAACGAACTGGGCTCGCGCTGTGAATCTAACCGGTCAGCGCTGCAACCGCTGTTGTAAATATAACCTGTAAATAGTTGCTCGTCTTACTGACTCGTCCTTTGCGTAACATTGTGGTGGAGGTGGAACGCTCCCCGTCCTCGCCACGGAGCTACGAAGCGGCCGTACCGTCATCTTCTCAGCCATGACTTCCGATGGAACCACCCCGTCGCTACCTACACCTGCAGCGCCAACCACAACGTACGTTACGGTGCCTAGTCTCCATTATCCTGGGACATTCTCCGCCCAAAATGACGTTGACGTCAACGACTGGCTTAGCATGTATGAGCTTGTCAGCCAAAGCCACTACTGGGAGCCTACCATCATGCTTGCCAATGTGAGCTTTTATCTTAACGGGACACTGCGTTTTTGGTTTCGCACCCATGAGATCGAGCTCTCCAGCTGGGGCATTTTCAAAGAACGGCTTTGCGACCTATTTGGCAACCCGTCAGGTCGCCAACAGGCAGCGCGAAAAGAGCTTGCCACCCATGTCCAGACGTTGACTGAATCATATGTCTTCTACATACAGGCAGTGCTCGCGCTTTGCCGGAAAGTCGACAAGCACATGACCGAGATTGACGATGTGGGCCATATCCTAAAAGGCATCGCGAAGGCGCCTTTAGTTTGCTCTTCTATAACGACGTTTCTACCGTCGACGCCATCGTCAAAGAATGCCGCCGCTTCGAGGTAGCCAAAAGCCGCCGCGTCGTCCCACAGTTTTCCCGCCTCTCAAACACCCCGGCGACGTCCTCTTGCTCCGCTCTTACCACCACACGACCATTTCAAGAGAACGTCACACGTATAGTTCGCCATGAGATTGAAGTGCCGAGTCCGACCCCCATTCATCCACAACCCCCTGATGGTACCTTTGACCAAGCGGCCCCCACTATTTCCGTTATTCAAGCAGTTGCGCGGCAAGAAATTGCAAACCTTGGCATCCTTACCGTCTGCTCTGTCTCCCGACCTGATTCGGCACCCATTCCCATGCCCACAACCTGTAATGACCAGTATTTTGCTCCCAGACCACGTAATCCTGCTGAATGGCGAAGTCCAGACGACAAACCGATCTGCTTCTGCTGCCACCTTGTTGGTCATGTATCCCGCCACTGCCGCACCACCTGGATGCCGCCGTACTTGAGCTCATTCCCTGCTCCTCGCCCATACGCCGGCGCTCGACGTTATTCACCTCGCCGTCTGTATCCAACTTCTGATGCCCCTGACAGCCGCTCCTCCGTGCGATCACCGTCGCCTCAACGCCGTCGCTCTCCGTCACCCCAGCCTCGCCGCTTATCCTCGCCAAACCGACGGACAGAAAACTAGGGCATGCAGCTCTTGCAGGGAGTTCTGCATCACGTTCGTCTTGTCCAAATCCTCCGTTGACACTCCTCACCAACACGAACCTAATTGAAGTAGACGTAGATTAAGTTCCATTGACGGCATTAATTGATAGTGTCACCCAAGTGTCCATAATTAGCGCTAACGTGTGTCGTCACCCCAAAACAGTTCTCACGTCCGCTATCACTCGAGCCGTACGCGTCGCCAGTGGCGCCACTGTTGCCGTCAGGGGTATGTGCACTGCTCGCATAGGAATTGCTGGCCGCCAAATTCCAGTCCTGTTCACCGGCTTACCAGTTGCCCTCATGACCTAATCTTCCGGCTCGACTTTCTGACGACGCATTCTGCCCTCATCGACTATTCCACCGGTACGCTGTGCCTCGAGCTCCCTCATCTTTCAGACGTTCGCCCCGAACAACCGAACACGATCTGCACTACAGCGTTTGTTCGCTGACCTCCAAAAACCCTAACCTTCGTCGAATTGGCCTCAACTGCAACCGTGCCCAATGACGAATATGTCGTAGCACCTATTCGTGATAGCCTACTGGCGCGCGACATCTCTTTGCCACACTCCGTCGTAACCCTTGCCGCTGATCCGATGTCTCCCCGTTATCAATTTTGGCTCGACGAAGCAAGTGTTACCTGAAGGCATAGCAGTGGCCACGCTCCGGTCAGTGACAGACGATCAAGTCATCGCTTTTGCAGTCGACGCGTCTCCAGATCCTCCTGATTAACCGCAGGATGCCTTGAACCTCGGTGACCCATTACGTCCAATGGTTCGCTTCGGACCTCGCACCTGACCAAGCAGCCGCCCTATATGGCCTTTTGCTTTCCTACCACGACATATTTGACAGTGACAATCGACCAGTTGGTCAGACATCCCTTGTTAAGCATCGGATAAACACTGGTGATGCTGTGCCCATTCACCGCCGACCGTATCGCGTGTGCACGGCAGAACGGCACGTTATTCAGCAGGAAGTAAACAAGATGCTCGCCAGAAGCATTGTTGAGTCCTCGTTGAGTCCGTGGGCGTCGCCGGTCGTGCTTGTCAAAAACAAAGATGGCACGTGGCGTTTCTGTGTTGATTACCGCCACCTAAACCAAATTGCTAAAGAGGTCGTTTACCCATTACCACGAATCGACGACGCTCTTGATTGTGTTCACGGTGCCAAATGCTTTTTGTCCATCGACCTTCGATCTGGTTATTGGCAGATTTCCGTCGATGAGCAAGACCAAGAAAAGACCGCTTTCGTCACTCTAGATGGTTTCTACCAATTCAAGGTTATGCCGTTCGGTTTATGCAATGCCCCCGCAACGTTCGAACGGATGATCGACTCTCTGCTTCGAGGCTTCAAATGGTCAACTTGCCTTTGTTCCTTCGACGACGTTCTTGTGTTGTCTGCTACATTTGAGACGCACCTTGAGCGCGTCGCAGCTATCCTTGACGTCTTCCCCAAGGCAGCGCTCCAATTAAACTCATCGAAGTGCCACTTCGGGCGCCAACAGATTGCAGTGCTAGGCCATCTCGTCGATGCTTCCGGTTTACAACCCGACCCGGAGAAGGTTCGAGCAGTAACGGCTTTTCCTGCACCTCAGTCTGTCAAGGACGTCCGCATTATTGTGGGGCTCTGTTCTTATTTCCGAGGGTTCGTGAAAGGTTTCGCAGCAATCGCTCGACCACTCGCGGAACTTTTGAAGAAAGACGTGCCTTTTACGTTGGATTCCCCTCAGGCTGCCGCATTTTCACGCCTTATCACGAATCTCACCAATCCACCGGTCTTGGCACACTTTGACCCGTCCGCCTGTACAGGGGTCCGAACCGGTGCCAGTGGCTATGGGATCGGCGCCGTCTTATCGCAACGCCAACATGGACACGATCGCGTTATAGACTACCCTAGCCGGCTCCTGACAACTGCAGAGCGCAACTATTCGATTACCGAGTGCGAATGACTTGCTCTCGTCTGGGCTCTTTCAAAGTTCCGTCCATATTTATATGGCAGGCCCTTCTCAGTAATCACAGACCATCATGCACTCTGTTGGCTTTCGTCGCTCAAGGATCCTATTGGCCGGCTTGGTCGTTGGGCCTTCCGACTACAAGAATATCCCTACACAGTGACTTACAAGTGACTTACAATTTTTCCACTGCCCCATGTCGCCGACATGTCGTCCTTGAGTATCATCATTGACCGCCTGGAATCGTCACTTGCCGACAGTTCTCTTCGCTTATTCACACTTCAAGATGGCGTAGTCTACCGCCACAAAGTTCACCCCAAGGGCCCTGCATTACTCCTTGTGATCCCTAAACACCTTCGCTCGGCTGTTCTCCACGAACTTCACGACCACCCGACTGCCGGTCACCTGGGTGTGTCACGTACCTACGACCGGATCCGCCGAAGCTTCTTTTGGCCAGCGCTTGCTTCCTCCGTTCGAGGATACGTAGCTGAGTGTGAGAATTGCCAGCGACGCAAGACACCATCGACGCTCCCTGCTGGATACCTTCAAACACTCGACATTCCCGCGAAACCATTCCTTCGGGTTGGTTTGGACTTGGCCCTTTTCCTCTTTCTACCTCTGGGAACAGGTGGATCGCTGTGGCCACGGATTACGCCACGCGCTACGCTATCACCTGAGCGCTTCCTACAAGCTGCGCCACAGATGTCGCCGATTTTCTTCTACGCGACGTGATGTTATTACATGGAGCTCCGCGACAACTTCTCACAGACCGTGGCCGGACATTCCTATCCAAAGTTTTCGCAGACATCCTGCAGTCCTGTGCCACGAGTCACAAGCTATTCACGTCATACACTTCGCAAACAAATGGCCTCACGGAGCGTCTCAATCGCACTTTCACAGACATGCTCGCAAAATAACTCTCTTCATACCACACTGACTGGGACCTCGCTCTACCGTTTGTCATATTCGCTTATAATTCGTCGCGCCACGACACAGCCGGTTATTCCTCCATTCTTCCTTCTGTTTGGCCGAGAACCAACACTGCCCCTCGACACAAGCCTCCCTGTTCACGCGGCACCAACCAGTGAATATGCACTTGACGCCATCGCCCGCTGTGCCCACGCAAGGAAAATTGCCCGTGACCGCCGTCTGAAATCCCAAGAATGTTAAAGGCATTTGTACGACCGGCGACACCAAGACGTGCACTTCCCGCCTGGTTCTTTGGTGCCTCTATTGTCTCTGTCTCGTTAAACAGGCCCATAACGAGTGCTTCGCGCCGTGACTCCCGTCACCTACGAGATAGCCCCTGACGCCCCATCTCCTTCCCAGTCCAGTGATATCGTGCACGTTACACGACTGAAGCAGTATCACCCTCCCAGTGATGACATTTAGACGCTCAGGGACGTCACTTCTGCCGCCAGAGGATTATGCTACACTCGTGTGGTATTTGATTGTTTGAAAGAGGCGCGTGGGCGCCATCACTCGAGAAAAGAGGAGGAAGAACGAACTGGGCTCGCGCTGCAAATCTAACCGGTCAGTGCTGCAACCGCTCTTGTAAATATAAATTGTGAATATTTGCTCGTCTTACTGACTCGTCCTTCACGTAACAATATGTAAAATCACTCCTACTTGGTGCTCGTACAGGCCTCCCTGCCTGGGCTTTAGCAATAATAAAAAAAAATGTCAACAAATCTGCAAACACGTAATACATCGCTACATTCCTACATCCCTACATTCATAATGTCACGCATAATCTCAAGAAGGTCGCGAAAAGGCACGACGTTGGAGTGCTTCTCTCTGCCCCTTACAAACTTTACCGCCTTTGCCCTCGCATAGCTACAACAGGCGAAACAAGGCGAGGTTGCCGAAAGAAGCACCGCTGGCCCTATATAAACTGCGCTAGCGGAGTTGTCTGTGATATTCCTTTCACCTGTGTCAAAAGCTATATCAGACAAACAGGAACGTGTGTGAATGACAGATTTAGAGAGCACGCCTTGAATATTAAGAAGACGGAAGGAATTAATTTGGCCGATCGCGTGAACTCGTGCGAAGGATGTGAGGCACTATTATTTTGTGAAGCAAAAATTCCAGGTAAAAGCCACAGTGACCAGGCCCGCTTAATATTGGAAGCACATCACATAAAAAAGAGGGGCGAATGTTGCATCAGTGAGCCTTCGTTAAGTCTGCACACAAAGGAGCTTGCATACCTCGACGCGCATATGAATTAGGCATTTCTTGTTGATATTTCAATTCATTTATTTAATCTCAGGGCCGTGTGGCGTTACAGAGAAGAGTGGGTATACAAGAATACAAAAATGCAACTGGGTATACAAGAATACATTTGTAGTAGGCAGGTTAATGAAGATGATCATATACATTAGACTTGAAGGCTTCGGGTACTGCGATGGACACGACGGAGGCAGGAAGGTGGTTCCCGTCCGCGCTTGTCTTCGGAACAAACGAATCAAAATAAAGATTAGTCCTGCAGACGCCAACTTTGAACCGGTGGTCCATGCGGGATGAAAAGTAAGTGGGAGGAATAAAAAGTGATTGCTTTAGAGTGTCATTGGTGAAATATATTTTGTGAAAGAGGCATAAACTAGAAATACGATGGCGTAAGGAAAGGTTAGGAAGATCCAATGTTTGCTTCATAAGCGTAACACTAGCTGAACGAGAATAATTAGAACGTATAAAACAAACAGAATGATTTTGGATCGATTCGAGGACTTCTATGAGTGATTTGGTGTGGCGATCCCGAACAGAAGAGGCATGCTCTAGTTTCGCGCGCACAAGAGTATTATATCCAAGTAGTTTTAGGGACACAGGAGCCAGGGAAATATTACGGCGAAGGAAACCAAGTCTGCAGTTAGCATTATTAGCGATATGTGCGACGTGCGTTTTCCATGATAGGTTGGCAGTAATGTATACGCCAAGATACTTATAATCAGAGACTGAAGTTAAAGAAGAGTTGTTAAGGAAGTAGGTGCATAAAGACTGGTTAGGCGTCCGCGTTATTCTCAGTGCTTTGCCATTACTAATATTTAGTTTCATAGACCAGGTGTGACACCAAGTGGAGATGTTATCCAGATCAGATTTAAGAGTGGCAGCATCAGGAGGTTTAGATATTTGTCTATATAATACGCAGTCATCAGCGTAGAGTCTAATTTGTGAGTCAATGGAATCAGGAAGGTCTTTAGCATAAATTAGGAAAAACAGAGGACCTAGTACGGAGCCTTGAGGAGCTCCTGATGTTACGGGACATACAGGTGAGTCACAGTCATTAACTGAAACGTACTAGGTACGGCCCTGCAAAAAGCAGTCGATCCACTTCATCAAATTAGTATCAAGATTTAGTTTACTAAACTTGAAAAGTAGTAGCGGATGTTACACAGTATCAAATGCCTTCGCAAAATCTAAAAAAATGCAATCCCGAAATGATGAACAATCCAATATGGAAAACAAATCATTGGTAAACGCGACCAGTTGAGTTTCGCAGGAGTGGTGTTTGCGAAAACCAAGCTGATTAGGTGGGAAGAAACAGTTCGATTCGAGATGCGACATTAGGTTAGAGTATATTATATGTTCAAGCAGCTTGCATGGAATTGATGTTAATGAGATAGGCCTGTAGTTGTGGGGGCTATGAACATCACCAGATTTATGCACCGGAACCACGCTCCCACCTTCCAGTCGTCTGGCAACGGGGCACTCTGCAATGACTGCGAGAAGACATACGACAGTATAATGGATGAATAATACTGGGTGTATTTTAAAAACTTGTAGTCAATACCATCGGTACCAGCTGACAATTAAATTTTCGCAACTTGAATGAATTTAGAAATGCCTACCCAGTCGATAAGGATAGGGTCCATTTGAAAGAAGTCAGGTGCAGAAATAATAGGAAGTTATTGGTGCAACATGTGAAAAAGATGATTAAAATGTGTCATTGAAGGAAATACAGCACTGTTTGTGTGAGACAAAGAATCCTCGATCGTTCTTCAAGCGAACTTCATCAGATTCGCGCATGCCGATAACATTCCGAAAGTTGCGTGGATTTGAAGTAAGTAAAGAAGGAAGGGTTCAATGAAAATATATATAAATATATTCATATATTTATATCCGATACTTTTTCCATAAACGCATCTGCGCATGTGCCTGTGTCATAAACATTTCATGTCGGCGTTGTCGAACAAACAGTTGAAAGTAGCGCCTGTCCTGTGTACGACCTTCTTTTGTGCCGTGCCTCTTGTTTGCGCTTTAAGAACATTTGTCAGCCCATAAGCCAGTCACTTTTGGTTGGTCTCTCTACAGCTGTGTCTATTAAAGGTTCCACGCCGAGTCTCGAGGCTTTCAAGCAGCGAGTGAGTTTACGTCGGTGAAATCGGAGAGCGACCGCAAACTATTTGCCGTCACATTTATTTACGCCAGGCTAGTAGCGCACGCCGGCTATTTCTTGTCGGTGTGACCGTGCGACAGAGTCAGAACACTAAGTTTCTCGATAGCTGTGGCGAGATACGTGTAATGTATTGTGCGTAATTAGGCTGCTGTATAGAATATAACTAGGCACTTCACATGTTAAGCGGGGTAGACACAAACCTTCTGTCCATGTACATGCCAGTCCACATCCTCATATCTGTCGCAGCAGAGGACGACAAAGGCATCGCTGCAATTCTTAAGAACGAATCTAGGCAAGCGGATCTACCGTTATTGAGGGCAATTGTGGCCTCTGCGCTTTGATCATGCGCGGTGATTGTCAACGGCCCTGATGGTGTAGCTGCGCGCTGTGGTGACTTCTCATATTTCTACCTTCCCCCTCCCCCACTAAAGCGTAGAAAATGAATTTTTTGTTCTGATTAACCTCTCTCACTTTTCTTTTTTTCGTGTCTTTCTCTGTACAAATTCATTTTGCAGTGCTAGAAATGCATTCAGCAGCTCAGCGCACATATATTACACACGTAGAGTAATAATTACACCCGTGATGCTTACACAACTCTTACGATGGGCCAGCTATTTCTTGAGGTGTCTTTCGCATAATTCGCCCCCCTCCCCCCCCCCCCCTACACACACAATTTTATCCAGTCGACAAGTCCTCATTCCTAGCCTAGGCGGCCTTCGAATGCCTTCCTTCAAAGACAACATCCGCGTGTGTTCTACTGAACTTCCTAAGTTCCCTCCGTGAGTTCCTTACGCAGTATTAAAAACCCGCTCCAGACAACGAAGGTTCTCTGGGAACCAACTGACCGTCTACAAAAATGGGAAATCCTGACCGCTGTTGCGCGACAAGAGTCATTACGGCTGTCTTTGCCACACGGCGTTTAAAGAAACGAAAGTGAAGAAGCTGCTCTAAAGCACAGTGGTCCACTCTTGTCGTCACTAAATGCGACACGCCAAGTCGCAACAAAAAGAGGCATATTCTAAAAGAAGGCACAAGGTAACTAACGAAAAAGAAAAGATACTCTGGAGCAAGAGCATGACGCCTGTATGACCCGCACCTTACGCTCTCTTGAGAAGTAATGTCTGCGGGCAACGCAAGTCGGTGTAGCGCGTGAGTGCCATAACTCTGGAGCTGACAGATCCGAAAGGAAATAGCAAAATAAGGACTGATGCCTCGCAAGCTGTTTCATTTGTCCAGAAGACGCCGAAAGCGCCCTCTTGGCGTGGAAGCTATACTCGAGCTGTTTGTCTACAAGAAGGACAAAAGTGTTTCAACGTTCTGTCGTCGTGAAGAAGCCCTCGGGTACTCAAAAATAACAAGACTTTTACTGCGCTCTTGCACCACTTCCATTACTGTCTTTGTTTTTCGTTTTATTTCCTCAACTGCGACAATATTTGGACTTTTCCCATTAGCCTAAAATCCTAGCTAGAAAAGAAATAGTAAAGAAAAAAATGTAGATTTAGCTGTAGAGAAATAAATCCTGTCACAATTGTTTAGAAAGAAAGAAACATTATGCATGATTATGATTTTTACGATTTTCGGGATTTTTTAAATATAGCCTGTAGCAGATAGGATCATTCTTATCACTGAGCTGGATTAGTCGAAGAGACTGACGTTATTAGAACAATGAATAGAAACGAATATCCAACTAATTAACAAACTTACTAATTAAGTTCCGGATTAATTACTTTAAGGGACATGTTGCAGCTTCCGAAGTCGCCGTTGGAGCTTTCGTCGTATCGCTCGGTTGCACGGGAGAACTGTGTGGGCAAAGTGATGGAGAGGATGATCCTCAGACGCCTGGTGTGGTACCTAGAATACCACAACGTCTATACAGTTGCCATGACGGGCTTCCGACGTAGCCGCTCATCGACTGATAATGTCGTCGACCTGCTTACCTACGGTCAGTACCAAGAAGGATGTAAACGTCCCTGCGCCTCCTTGTTCCTCGACGTCGAAAGGGCGTACGACAACGTTAGACATGAAGCCATCCTCACCACTCTGGAAAAGATAGGCCTCGGCGGTCGGTTCGATGGATACACAGCTCGCTATGCGCTTTTTCTTTGTGGGCACCGAGGACGGCCACACTTCTTCACATTACGCCTTGTGGCATCCCCCAGCGCGGCGTACTTAGCGCTACGTTGTTTAACCTCCCGCTGATCGGTCTCCTTGAACACCTTCCAAGCACAGTAAATTATCAATGTGCGCGGACGACATAAATGCGTTTTAGCGTCTGGAGTGACACGCTTACAGGTGCACACAAGGCTCCAAAAAACTGCCACTCAAACTACACTTTAACTCCGCAATCGAGGCTTGGAGATTTCATCTTATACATGTGCACTTGTGACATTTACGCGTAAGCCCATGAAGCACTACAGCGTATTTAGTCAATGGGCAGATGATACATTATGCTCGGTCATACAAATTCTTGGGTGTCCTAATTGACAGAGACATCTCATGGAGCCCCCTTTCATTGTATACATTTCATTGTAAGAAGCGGTTGACAGGCATAAGTCACTTTATGAAGATCTTCGCTGGAAATTCCTGGGAAATGTTCACAAGCGCTATGCTGCAACTATATAGGGCACTTTCTTTTCGGCATTTTGCGCTACAGCTTGCCAGCATTAACCAAGGCAAGTAAAACAACCATACGTACTATACAATGTTGTCTAGGTCTTCTTCAAAGTGCGTCAACGGAGGCAACTATTGCAATCGCTAGAGACCACCTGATCAAGACCCACATAACAGTTGAAGCAATAAGGGTGCACGTAAGGCACCTTTATACCTGGGCTCTTTGCCACCATCAAGCCGCTCTACCTGCGGAGAGACCACATGCCTCGTTCTGCCGAACGGTATCCGCACTTCGTGTGGCTTTATCATGTTGCTTCACACCTTACGCGAGACCGGTTACTTCTCCTTGGTGCCTCATTCAGCCAAAGGTCAACCTGACAATACTTGGCGTCCGGAAAAAAAGTAGATATGTCATCGCCGTCCCTTAAACAGCTTACCTTACTTCTATTATATGAAAAGTACAGGAACTATGCACACATATATTCCGACGGCTCTGTCCTGGCGAACAGCTTTACCGCAGATGTCGTCATTCCAGCAGAAAGCTACCACTATCAAATTGAAGACGTCTCGCTCGACGACGTCGACGGCAGCAGAACTCGCAGCGCTTCGAGTTGCACTACACTTTTCTAATAATGAACCAATACACAAATGGCCCATTTTCTGCGGCTCGAAGACTGCACTGCAGCGTTTACTGTCAGTCTTACGGCGCGGTCCGCAATAAGAGTTTATTTATTTATTTATTTATTTATTTATTTATTTTATTTATTTATTTTACCGTCAGGTTTTGCACAGTACAGGGGGGGGGGGGGGGGGCACATTACAGACCAAACTTCCACAACAAATAGTTGATACAGTAAGAATAAGGAGCATGAACAATCGACAAAATAATACAACAAGAATGTAAAGTTGCAACTCAGAAAAAGCGGAGTATAGTTTCAAGATCTAGAAGTAAAAAAATAAACAGGCTAGAACAGAAGAACAAATTGAGTACAAATAATTGAGCAATGTAAAGCATAGTTTAGGACAACATTCATTTGGGCTAGATGGTGCATACTTGAATTAGGAAGGAACAGCGCCAACTAAGACGATCACGAGAGGAAGAGCGACACAGGATGGCGCTTGTCCTGTGTCGTTCTCCCTCTCGTGATCGTCTTAGTTGTCGCTGTTCCTTCCTAATTCAAATGTAAAGCATGTTATTCAGAATACTCTTAAAGCGCGATGTATCCGTAATAGGAGTAGCTGCTTCTAGCAGCTGATTCCGTTCGGAGGTGGTTTGAAGTAAAAATGTATGTGAAAAGGTCACAGTTCTTCAAGGAACACAAACTTTTTGGAGGTGGTCAATTCTAGCTGATACGAAAGGAGGGGCTTTAATGAACTGTGCCCAAAGATTATTGTTCTGATAGCAAATTTTATGAAATAGAGTGAGCCGGGCTATTTTACCTTGAATTGTAAGTTCTGGAAGGTTAAGCAGTGACTTCATATGGTAACACTGGCTGTGCGATCATAATTGGATCAGATGAAGCGAATGGAACGATTCCGCCCTCTTTCAAGTTAGTTTACCAGTGTAGCAGAACCACCCGGATCCTGAATAGATGATGCGTATTCAAGTGACGGACGGATGTAAGTGATGTAGAGAAGCTTTTTATGTGGTATCATACAGAGGTTTCTTCGAAAGTACCCAAGTGAACGGTTAGCTTTGCCGATGATGTACATTACATGATGCTTCCATAATAGGGGACTACAAATATGAACACCGAGATATTTGTATGATGAAAGAGACTCAAGAGACGTATTAGCAAGATGATAGTGCGGACATGCTAATGAGGTGCGAGATACGCGCATTGATTTGCATATTGAAATGTTTAAATCCATGTTCCACGTTTGACACCAGGAAAGTATGTTATTTAAATTGGCCTGGAGTAAGATCTGGTAAGTTACACAGCCATCCGCGAATAGGCAAACCTTTGATGAAATGTTATCGGGTAGGTCATTGAAGAAAATTAAAAAAAGTAAGGGTCCCAATACAGAACCCTGGGGAACACCCGATAGCACTGGTTGGACTGGGGAATCGATAATATTAGCAGAAACAAACTGAGTACGGTTAGAAAGGAAAGCTCGAATCCAGCTAAGCACATTAGGATCTAGGTTTAATTGGTCGAGCTTTAACAGTAGCAAATGATGACTAACCTTGTCAAATGCTTTAGAGTAATCTAAAAAAATACAGCCTATTGAAAATCCAGAATCGAGCAAATGATGCAGGTCATTAGTAAAGAAGCTGTGTTTCGCAAGAAACATTCTTGCCGAAGGCATAATGTGAGAGTGTAAAAAACTGAACAATGCATTGGTGGGCTAGTTGTTGCCAATCCATAACTACTTTGTTTAGCGCAAAACAACGGACACAAAAGAGACAACAGGACAAGGCACCTTGTCCTGTCGTTTCTCTTGTATCCGTTGTTTTGCGCTAATCAACGTAATTATGTAAAAAGCTGGTTCGACTTAAAATATTAACAAGGTGAGTGAATTTAATTTGTTCAAGTACTTTACGTGGAATAGATGTGAGTGAAATTGGACGGAAATGGGATAAATTGTGTGTTACTCCAGACTTGTGAACTGGAACAATCTTCCCTACCAACCAGTCTCCTGGAAGCTCTGAATGCTGCAGAGACTGTGAAAAAATGCATGCCAAAATGTCATTTTTACTGCAGAGAGTTACGCAATCTCTCTAGCTGTAGAAAAAATATTACATGAGAACATTGAAAACAGCCTTTTTTACACAGATTCACTAAGCGTACTAACAGCACTTCACCCTATAAATGCAATTAGACCATTAATCGGCGACACCCTACATAACATAAGACAAACCACAAGAAAAGGACACAGCATAAAATTTTGCTGGGTGCCCAGTCACGTAGGAATCAGTGGCAACGAAAAAGCAGATGAATGTGCAGCGAAAGCTCAAAATAAAAAAATCATCAAAGCAAGAGTTCCTTACACAGACTGTATGAAATTAGTGAACCATAAATTGAAAAATAAATGGCAGACTGCATGGAACAGTGAAGTAACAAATAAACTACACCTATTAAAACCTGTCATAAGCGAATGGAAGTCATGCTCACACCGAGAATGCTTCATCGAAGTAATTTTATGTCGCCTTCGCATCGGACACACGCACCTTACACACAACTTCCTCCTGACAAAACAAGACAAGCTTGGCTCTGAAAAATGCGGAAATGAACTTACTATAATAATAATATTTGGGGTTTTACGTGCCAAAACCACTTTCTGATTATGAGGCACGCCGTAGTGGAGGACTCCGGAAATTTTGACCACCTGGGGTTCTTTAACGTGCACCTAAATCTAAGCACACGGGTGTTTTCGCATTTCGCCCCCATCGAAATGCGGCCGCCGTGGCCGGGATTCGATCCCGCGACCTCGTGCTCAGCAGCCCAACACCATAGCCACTGAGCAACCACGGCGGGTGAACTTACTATAAACCACATATTATTAATATGGGTGCAACTAGAAACACTAAGAAAAAAATACTTTGCTTCGTTTTATAATCAACACAGTCCCTTTCACCCAGCATTGATTTTAGGCGAAGATGCACTTGAGGATACCACACATGTTATTAGCTTCTTAAGAGAAGCAGGTATCATTGAAAAACTATAAATGAGCCTATCCACAACTTCATATTGGGATACACCTCACCCACCTTCTCATATTTGAGAAGAAGACTGAGGTCTTTAGTTTGTTGGGATCCTCGGAGTCCTTGCCCAGGCAAGGATCTTCGCTGAGGTGACCAACTTTTTTAAAAGAAATTTGACCTTGCGTTTGGCGCATGATAGCCTGAGTTGCTTATGCGCCATTAAACCCAACACACCACAACACAACACAACGCATGCCAAAATGTTAGAACAGTATCCAACAGTGTTATTCAAGCATATCGTACTGATGCTGTCAACGCCACATGATGATGAGATTTTAAGTTTATTAATGACGGCGCGAATACCCTCAGAAGTATAAAAATGGCGTCTGTTGGCAAGTAATGAGTAATGTCACGGTATGTTGCTCATTGGTACCTACTGGAAGAGAAAAAAGCTTTAATAAATGCATCAGTTAGGACAGACGTGCATTTTATGTCAGGTACAGGATGTCCTTCGGTCGTTTGCGAAGTTATTGCGCTGCGTTCCTTGCCATGCGCTGACACTCCGAAATTGTCTAGAATTGTTTTTCAGCATGGCTGGAAGGGTGCGATTAAAGAAAAAAACTTTAGCTCGTTTCATTCCAGATAAGTAAGTTGTGGTTGCAGATTTACTGTCCCACCAACGTTTATCAGACCGAGATTTGATAGCAGCGCGATAGAGCCTTTTCTTACGGTTTTAAAGACGGTTTTTGTACCTGTTGTACCACGGGGTGCTGGTATTCTAAAAAGATTTCTTGATGGGAATGTATTTAAATGTTCTGAAATTTTAGTTTTGGGTAAGTCCCAGTTGCTCTGCACAGATCGTTCAAGGTAATCGAACAAGAGCACATCTAAAAAGGAGCGCAATTCATTGTTAATCGCGTCCACATCAGCTTCTTTTGTAATCGCGTATTGTTTTAAGATGTTTACGCGCGCGTGAGAATGGCAGTGAAATCTTTCCGTGAATAATTTCATGATCACTGATACCGGGCGTATTAGACACATAGGATATAATTTCCGGCGATGATGTCAAAACAAGGTCAATAATTTATGACGTATTATTTATAATAGGTGTAGGATAATGAAACAGCTGTGTCAAACCTGAATCAGAACAGATGTGAATGAAATGGTCTGCTTCAGCCGAGTTAGGCGATGAATATGAGTACGAATTTCACCGTACAATAGAATAGCGTTTGCAACCAAACGTAAATGCATTGCCTACGTAAAGAAATATTGTCGTCCTCACGGCGCATGCTCCGAACGTTATTGCGTTTCTGTGGTTTATGTGCGCTATGATAGCATACGTTATTTTGCGAGTTTAACGTTCGTAATGCTTACGGACGCTAAGAAATAGCGTTGTCGAACATAGCGGCACCCATGGCTCCCACTTCAGCGTGAGTTCTCGTGATCGTTGCGCTCTCACTCGCGTTGATCGCCAGTAACTCTTGTAATGAGCTTTCGCTTTCTGTAAACTCACCTGAAAGGTTAGTTATGAGCGCATAGCACGTCCATTTTCTGAGATGGTTCGGCGATTCTGGCGCCCGCAGGCCTAACGAGATGCGTCCGCATAGCAACAGCAGGATGGTTCCTGATGGATCGTCTTGGCTTAAATACGTTTGGCACGAGGCAGCACATGGCGCCCTGTTTTATAACGTCTTCTTAACGTTTGCGTTTCCGTACGGGACGATAAACGGCATGAAAGGACGTGCACCGTAACGCCCCACAAAGGTGCTTACGTTTAACGTACGTAAGGCGACAAACGCTATTCTAAAGCTGTCTAATGTTAGGAAAGTTGAATCACCTAACAGAATGACTGGCGCTCAGGGCAGCATGATGTTCACGTGATTAAGGCAATCATGAAGGTCGTCGCAAAAAGTGGAACACCTACAAGGCGGGCGATAGCATACACCAGTGACATTTTTTTTTTAAAAGCCAAGTTGAGGCAACACCATGTCGCTTCCATATTAGGCTTTATGACAGCAGCGTAGCTTTCCACGTTTACAGCAAGAACACCACATCGGTTGGGCCTATCGCAGCAAAATATTTTTTTTCACAGCATAACAGCTCTTCGTTTAGTATTGTATCAGAAAGCCAAGTTCCGGTTAACGCAACAATATCAGCGTTAGAATCATTAATCACTGCACACGCTTCATCTTTCTTAGACAAAAGGCGGCGAACGTTAGCAGAAAGCGCGATCAGGTTGCTATTGTTAACGGAGACTGCCGCCACCCCTGGCTTTCCCCTAGCTTCCCGAGGCAGCAAATGCGCGACCAGAACGAAAGTGCCGCGAAGAAGGGGCCGAGTTGCCGCAGTTGGTGTTCAAATTACAGAGACTATGCACCACCTGACCAAGAAAGGACATGAAATAATTTTTCAATTACTACACGTCACTGGGGAATTATCGGCAATGAATGTGCCGATCAAGCTGCTCGTTCAGCTCATGCAGAAGACAACCGCTTATGAATCTCGCTGTCTACGACATATGCTGCAAGGACGCTCCGCCTACGTGCGCGCCAATGCACCACATTATAATCGAATGAACCACATTTCATGCACGCCTGTTTCTATACCCTGGATCCAACCTTAAGTCTTCGTTTTCCAGCAAGACTTCCCCGACGCCTGCGCCTTCCGCATAGGAATGGCCGACACCGCAGCATGTGGCGATTGCGGTGACGAGGACACAATGCGTCATATTCTACGCCAGTGCCTGTAGTACAGTGGGCAGAGACAATCGCTTTCCGTCGTGCTGAACCAGTTGGATAGTGTTAGGGGCCTCGTGTCGCCGACAATCCGGCGTCGGTGTCCTGCGTCCGACGTCCTGCTTCCAACGTTGATTTCGCAAAACAAACTTCGAAACAAATTCCGAACCATGCAAACCCAACGACTCTTCTACCACCAAAGTTGCTCAAACCTTGAATTTCATTTTTTACAAAGGTATTGGAATTTTGAGAATGGCAGCCTACAAACACATGAAATGGAAAAACCACTGACAGCTTATATCCTTTATGTTACCTCTTCTCCGACTGAAATATTAAAAGTGCAAACAGTAACAGGAGGTCGACACACGCAAGAAGCCGCGTTTCTACCAGAAAGCTTGCCTTCCTGCGTAGCGTTCGCCGACAGCGTTTCCCGGTAAACGTTGCGGGTACATAAGCTGCAGTTGCGGGGAAGCATGAAAAGCAGTCAGGGGTCATTGAATGTTATCGCGTTCCACTCTTAAAGGCGAAGCTTAAGCGTCCTCAAAAATTTTGCATCGACGCGACTTAGAACGACAGAAAGCTGAGCTGTTGGTAAGGATTCATTATGCAAAAAAGAAGTGAGGCGTGCAGACAGGACACAAGAGTACAGAAGTGGACAACACGAACGCCGACTATCAACTGAAGTGAGCACTGAGGCGAAAAAAGAAAGAAGACACAAAAATCAACTCCGCATGCTCAGGAATGGTAACACCACGTGTCAGTCGGGTACACGTGCCGGTCTACGTGAGAGATAAGTGTTAAGGCACTTAATCTCTTCCTTATGTAAAGTAATCGAAGGCTGACTTACGCACGCACTTCCACCATTATATATATGCCATGCCTCTACCATAAGACGCGTATATTCATTCTTATGCCTGTACAATATCGCGCATTCATCTAACTCTGGCGTGCAGTTACAATCTCGGCAATGTAGCGAAAGATTAGAAGGGGATCCACCGGTTAACGACCGTTTATGTTCCATTAGCCTCTGATTGATACACCGTCCCGCTTGACCTACGTAAAACTGGCCACAGCTAAGGGGAATTTTATAAACCAGACCCATACCGCAGTCAGTAAAACTTGTTCTTATTGTGCTTCACTGGACAAATATCTGTTCGTTTTTTGCCTTTTACCCGCTCCTTTTTTCTCTGTACGGCAGCGCATATCTTACCTAGCTTATTGGGAGCAGTGAAAGCAACATTAACATCATATCTAGTTGCAACTTTTTTAAGCCTGTGCGACACTGAATGAATATATGGAATAGCCACTACTCTTTTTTTGCTATTACTGCTTTCTGTAATAACGTCCGTCCCTCTCGAAACCGACTTCTTTAGGCGCTCAGGCACAGTGGCCACTGCTACAGTAGGATAACCTGCTGCTAATAGGCGCCGGACCTGCGCATTAAAACTGGCGCTCATTTTGTGCATGCAGGATCTGGTGAGGGAAGACTTGAGGCACGACATGGCAATTCCGTTTTTTACTACTTGCAAAAGGATAGACGGGCGAGTTGGTACGGTAACAAGGTCTTGGCTTGTAGCGCGAAGTGAACACGGACACAGAAAGGAGCAGACAGGACGAGCGCTAAACTCTCAACTAAATTTTTATTAAAACGAAGAACATATATAGGTGATTGCAAAAACCGCAGCATAAGAACATGACAAGGTAAAAAAAAAATCAGTTACACATATCAGGAGGTATGGAAGTCAAAGAAGGAAACAAAAAAAGATTACTTCAGATTAGTACACGTATTGCGAAGGTACTGAAATTCGCAATCTGACAGAGACAACGAAGCATGGCTAACGCAAGTGTCTCCTAATCGTTTGATGTGGAATGCCTCGATAATTTCCCGTGTAGTGCGGCATTTGTGTCTGGAAAGAAATTTTGTGTCTTCAAAGAACGGTTTACAACCACAATTGAAACAGTGTGACGCTAAATGTGATGCATTAGGATTGTTTAGTGAATGTTTGTGTTCTTTTAGTCTAATGTTAATGCACCTGCCGCTCTGTCCAATGTAAGCTTTCCCGCACTCGAGTGGAATCTGATAAACTATACCGGTGTTGCAAAGCACTAAAGGAGGACACATGTTTAACGCCGCAGTCATCTGTCCTTTTTTTGCCACCCTGTTCAAGTTTCCTATTTATCATAGGGCGCATGTTAGACAACTTGCGAGGGGCCGAGAAAACTGTATTGACGTCATACCTATTGGCCACGTTCCTTAAACCATGGGATAATCTATGTATATAGGGTACCACAGCAAACTTTGTTTCTTTTTTTCTGTTTTTCTTGTTTCTTACCGGGGCTTTTTACCCATTTTAAAAGTTTTTCGCAGGTTAGTGATAATAATTGCACGGGATAGCTAGCCTTTCCAAGCCTTTCTATCTGTTGTGAAAAACTTTGTTGCATATTGTGCGGACATGACTTAGTAATGGCAGACCTAAGAGTTGAATAAGCTATCCCCTGTTTAACAAGTTTAGAATGAGCAGAAGAAAATTCAAGCAATGGCTTCTTAGCCCTAGGCGAATAATGCCAACAAACATGCTCATCCTGGAATGTTAAGCACAGATCTAAAAACTGTAATTTGTTGCCCTGGATAAGCTCAAGCGTGAAACCTAGGCCCCCACCACATTCCCTAAAAACTTTTAAAATATCCGTAGTTTTCTTGGTGTAGTTATCGCGAGAACAATACACCAGGTAGTCATCTACGTATCTAAAAGCATGCACCGCCAATTCCTTAAGATTGTTTTGTAGTTTTATATTGACGTGACTTAGATAAATATCACTCAAAACTGGTGCAACCTTTGAACCAATGCAAACTCCCGATTTTCGTACATACATAGAACTACCCCATTTTACAACGGTATTCCCTACGTAAAACAACAAACGTTCTAGAAAAGATTCCACGGGCATCCCACAGCCCTGAGTAAACCGGAATTCATCATTATTGAGCGTCACTGCTTCTTTAACGCTACACAGTAGTTCCGATTGCGGAGGCGAATAAAAAAGATCTTTTACATCAACACTGATCGCCGAGCATTTACCTGGATTATTTTCTGTTAGGAAGGCTACAATTTTTTCCGAATGTCTTATCAGGTAGGGGTCATTAAGACGAACTGAAGACAGTACATTATGCAAAAAAATTGAGACAGTGTACTGCCTCGTTCCTTTTTCAGAAATAATGACTCGAAAAGGAACTTCCGGCTTATGTGTCTTAGCACTAAAAAATATGTCGAGGTGCAGGCCCTTGGAATGTTTAACTCCCGACACGAGGCGTCCCAGACCAAATTTTTTAACCAAATCAATTGCAGTTTTCTTCACTTTCTTTAAATTGGTAATTTTTGGAACAAAAGTTTTGTCAATAGCGGCTTTAGCTCTTTGTGCGTACAATTCTTCAGGAACAACAACAAAGAAACCTTCTTTGTCCGCAGTAACCAAGCTAAGCTCATGCTTGACGAAAAAACGCGACACACCAGTTAGGTTGTCTGACTTACTGGGCTGAGGTACAGTCCTCGCGATCACATCAACGCACTCAGTCACACACCTTGGTCGAACGTCTTCAGAAACCCAACGAGAAATGGATCTAGACAAGCTGACCTTTTCCGGAGGTGACAAATCAGGTCCGCAGGCAAACTTTGGTCCCTTGCGCAGAGTGGTTTCGATGTTTGCTGGGAGTTGTTGACCGCCGAGCACTAGCACATTTCCTTGGTCCCGCGTAGTCTTATTATTCTTCGGAAACGAGAGACGAGCATGGGCCTATTTTTAGGTAACGAGAGACGAGCATATTTTAATAAAAATTTAGTTGTGAGTTTAGCACTCGTCCTGTCTGCTACTTTCTGTGTCCGTGTTTACTTCGCGCTACAAGCCAAGACCATTTTACTGCTTTGGAATGCTTGGATTGAAGGTTTAGCAACGGCTACGAAGATCTTAAGGAGTACTGCCAACAAACATGATTTTGTTCGAAGATCAAGGAAATGTCAAGAAACTGAATTACGCGTCGCTGAGGAAATTCCTTGGTAAACTTTAATCCTCCCTCATAAAGCTTAAATTGCTCACTTACTGAGGCAGCAGCGGAATCGAATTCTTCGCTATTGCAGAAAACCAGGTAATCAACGTAACGAAATATCTTGATAACGCTATCACCTAAGGCTTTCTCTAAGCAGCTGTCAACCTTACTCAGGCAAATATTGCTAAGAATAGGGGCAACCTTTGAGCGAATACAAATGTCTGATTTCTGCAGAAAAACGCCATCTCTCCACCCAATCAGCGTCGACTTCAACTACATTCAAAGAATGTCTTGAAAGGCTCCCGTGGAAACACCGCATCTGTCGATAAAAGCCGACTCTTGCACTTGTTCTTTAATGCACTCATTTACGGAATTTAGCAACCCGTCATGCGGCAAGGAATAATACAGGTCTTCGATATCCGTACAAAAAGCTGTACAATCACCAGGATTTTCCTCTCTCAAATACTGAACTAGTGCCTGAGAATTACGTAAGCAAAAGGGATCTGAAAAAACTAGTGAAGCTAAGCAGTTCTGTAGGTAACTAGCAACATAGACCTGCCACGTCCCGTTCTCTGACACTATAGCACAAAAAGGAATTTCTTGTTTATGGGTCTTGGCCGAGAAAAACAGTTCTAAGGTGAGGGATTTAGCTTTCTTGACATTACAGACGACCCTATCAAGATTGTCTTGACAAGAGGTCAACCGCAAGTTGCTTAACTACCGAAGGCTTGAGTTTTACTGATGTAAATTCTTTTCTATGCCTGAAATCGCTCTTTCTGAAAACATGTCATCTGGCATAATTACAATATAACCTTCCTTGTCAGATATTACTGGTCTAAGTTTACGCTCCACAAGGTAATCAAACTAATGGTCGGACAGGGTCAGACGCCTTAAAATGAGAATTTGATTGTTTAATGCTAGCAATGCAATCCGAAATACAGCGTCAGCATTCTTCTTCCGGGACGAACCTGGTTATGCAGCGCGGTATGCTTAAAACGTCAACGTGTTTTATGTTAGGCTTAAAACAGTGCTTAGGACCTAAAGCAAGGGTTCTTCTCTGGTTGTCACTTACGATGGCGTCTCCAAGAACCAGTACGTTATTTGACGCTGAATTATTAGAAAGGTGTTTCCTCTTACTTTGTTGAAGCTATGACATTCCGAGTGTACTCTGTCGGCGAGTCGAATGTGGTCGAAAGGAGAGTCTCGAAAGGGAAAGTCGGCTCACGGCCGAAGAGGAGATAGAAGGGTGAATAGCCAGCTGTGTCGTGGCGCGAGGAATTGTAGGCGAACGTGACGAATGGTAGAGCAATGTCCCAGTCGCTATGATCGGAGGAAACATACATTGCTAGCATGTCACTTAATGTGCGATTAAGGCGTTCGGTAAGGCCGTTAGTTTGAGGATGGTAAGCGGTAGTAAGTTTGTGTTTAATAGCACATGATCGAAGTAGGTCGTCTATGACTTTGGCAAGAAAGTATCTGCCGCAATCGGTGAGAGGTTGACGAGGTGCACCGTGGTGCAAGATAACGTCGTGAAGCAAGAAATCAGCGACATCTGATGCGCAGTTGGTCGGTAGGGCTCTAGTAATGGCATAGCGAGTTGTATAGTCCGTAGCAACGGCAATCCACCTATTTCCGTCATTAGATATAGGGAATGGTCCCAGAAGATCAACGCCAACGCGAAAAAAAGGGTCGACCGGTATATCCAAAGGCTGCAGCAGTCCGGCAGGAGGCACAGCTGGTCTTTTCCGGCGTTGACACGACTCACACGGGGGAACATAGCGCCGGACGGAGCTGTTGAGACGGGGCCAGAAGAACCGTCGCCGAATTCGGTCATAGGTCTGCGTGACGCCAAAGTGTCCAGCGGTGGGAACGTCGTGCAGTTGCTGCAGTACAATCTGTCGAAGATGAAACGGAATGACTGTTAGGAGCTCGGGCCCGTCGGGGTGTATGTTGCGGCGATACAGGATGCCATTTTGTAGTACGAGCATGTGAAGGGACGGGTCAGACGGATCAGAGAGCAGGCGTTCGATAATGGTGTGTAATGACTCATCGCGTCGTTGTTCAGCGCCAATGTCTTGCAAGGCAGAGAGCGAAAGAACGCAGATCGGTGCGACATCCACTAAACCGTCTGGTACATCGACGGGATGACGAGACACGCAGTCGGCGTCCTAATGTAGACGACCCAACTTGTAGACTACAGTGTACGTGTATTCCTGCAGCCGTAGGGCCCAGCGACTGAGGCGTCCGGTGGGATCCTTGAGGGAGGAAAGCCAACAAAGGGCGTTGTGGTCGGTTGTAACTGAATATGGTCGACCATATATGTAGGGTCGGAACATGGCCACCGCCCAAATGAGGGCGAGACACTCGCGCTCAGTAATCGAGTAATTGCGCTCTGCTGGAAAGAGGAGGCGGCTAGCGTAGGCGATGACGCGGTCGTGCCCACATTGGCGTTGAGCTAAAACTGCGCTGATGCCGTAGCCACTGGCATCAATGCGGATTTCTGTCGGAGCGGAGGCGTGAAAATGGGCGAGAACAGGAGGTGTGGTGAGCAGCGTGATGAGCTGCGAGAAAGCAGACGCTTGTTCAGAGCCCCAACAGAAAGGAACGTCTTTTTTCAGGAGGTCAGTCAGGGGACAGGCAACATGGGCGAAATTTTCCACAAACCTGCGGAAGTACGAGCAAAGGCCAATAAAGCTGTGAACATCTTTGGCACAAGTTGGTACGGGGAAATTCTGCACAGCATGAACTTTAGCGGGGTCGGGGCGAATGCCTGATGAATCGACGAGGTGTCCCAGCATGGTTATTTGGCTGTGACCGAATTGGCACTTGGACGAGTTGAGCCAGCGGTGCGAAAAACAGAAAGAACAGATGGAAGTCTTTCAAGATGAGTTGCAAAAGTTGAAGAGAATACGATGACGTCATCCAAGTAGCACAAACAAATGGACCATTTCAAACCACTCAAGAGCATGTCCATCATCCGTTCAAAGGTCGCCGGGGCATTGCGCAAGCCAAAAGGCATTACCCGGAACTGATATAGTCCGTCTGGTGTGACAAATGCGGTCTTTTCATGGTCCATTTCATCCACGGCAATTTGCCAATATCCAGAGCGAAGGTCTATAGACGAAAAATAAGTGGCACCGTGGAGACAATCCAGAGCATCGTCAATGCGGGGAAGTGGATATATATCTTTCTTGGTGATAGTGTTTAGATGATAGTCAACGCAGAATCACCTGCTGTTATCCTTCTTTTTGACTAGAACAACAGGGGACGCCCACGGGCTGGAAGAGTGTTCAATAATCCCTTTGGCAAGCATTTTGTCAACCTTGCTCTGGATAACTTGTCGCTCAGAGGGCGACACCCGGTAAGCGCGTCGGCGAACAGGCACTGCATTGCCGGTATTTACACGATGCTTCACGACCGCAGTTTGACGCAAAGGGCGATCGTTCAGGTCGAAAATGTCGGAGTAGGACTCGAGGAGGTTACGGAGGTCTGCGGCTTGTTGGGTTGAGATGTCCGATGCAATCATCTTTGTAAGGTCGTCGGTTGGGGCTGATGCAGAAGGCGCAGAATGAGCATTGGTCGAAGACTGAGCAACCGATAGAGCGGAAATGTGGCACTCGTGCGTCGGTGACAATGTGGCAAGAGACATGCCTCGAGGAAGTACTTGTGGGCACTGTCCGAAATTTAGGATGGGAAGACATGTCTGATTGTCTGCAACAGAAACGATGGTGTGCGGGAAGGAGACATTGTGAGAAAGCAGGACTGAAATCGCGGGAGTAAGGACATAGTCTCCGTCAGGTACAGCTGGGCAGGCTAAGACAGGGATGCAGGTTGCTGCAAGAGATTACAGGCGTATAAAATTCGGGGAACAAAGCTGAGTTGGAGCTTGAGCAGGAAGGTCGACGGGAACAGGTAGCGGTAGGTCAAGTTGTACAACACCGGCGGAACAGTCAATCAGAGCAGAATGGTAGGCCAAAAAGTCGAGTCCGAGGATCACATTGTGAGGGCAACGTTGTAGCACACTAAACAAAACGGACGTGTGGCGACCGGCGACACTGACACGAGCAGTACACATTCCAAGCCCAGCCGGAGTTCCACCGTCGGCGACCTGGAGCAGTCGAGTCGGAGCAGGAGTGAGTACTTTCTTCATTAGGTATTAGGTAGACGTATTAGGTGTAGACGGATAAACTGTAGAACTATGCTGCGACTCTTCGCGTCTTGAAAGCGACGACATTCGTTAATGATCTCATTGACCGTTGTTATGTTCTTATAAACAAGCAGGTTAAACGCGTCGCCCGCGATGCCTTTTAAAACGTGGCTGACTTTGCCTGCCTCTGCCATATTGTTATCCACTTTGCGGCAAAGAGCGAGGACGTCCTGGATATACGCCACGTAAGATTCAGTGGACGTCTGTACATGGGTCCCAATGTCCTTCTTCGCAGCACGTGGGCAGCCGACGGGCTTGCCGAACTAATCTCTAAGCTTCTGTTTGCACTGGTCCCAACTCGTAATCTCTTCGTGTGTTTCGAACCAGACCTGTGCTGTTTCCTTGAGGTAGAATATTATATTGGCCAGCATAAGCGTGTTATCCCACCTGTTGTGTGCGCTGACCCATTCGTAATTCTGCAACCAGTCATCGACGTCAACGTTTTCGATCCCGGAAAACATGCCAAGGTCGAGAGGCTGGGCCAGGATGACCGTCGGTGGCGACGACGGGGCCGTGGTTGAACTCTCTCCTTCGGATGACATGGTGGCCAGGTTACGTCCGCTGCTGAGCTCCGTCTTGCGCAAGTGATTACCCCGCACGTCCACCAATGATGTTATGGGAAGGGAGAAGCGTGCGTCTATTTACAGATGGCTTTTAATGGCTGAGCCAACAAGCGCAGAGCAGCGATAAAAACTTAACTCTTCTTCGTCGTCTCCAAGGCCACCATCATCGTCCTCTTCTTCCCACATTACTGACTTTGACACTATTTGTCTAACTCGGTGTTCCATCGGTGCTTGCTCTGCGCTTAGGAATTGCGTTCCTCGGTTCTGGCTTCCCCTGCTTTGGGGGCTTAGGTCAAGTATCGGGTGGTGTTTTCTTTGCTCAGCTTGTAATTTCACATTACCTTTATACATATTCTTTTTCTTATGTGTTTTTGCGTTAGCCTTGCTTGATGTCTGTATCATCACCTGGCTACGGGGCTTCCCCGTGGTCAGCGTCAGTAGCTCCTCAGCAGCTGCCGCTTGAGTTTTTTCTTTGCAGTGGAGCCGGCACTGTTCCTGTGGCCATGGTGCCGACCGACGGAGGCACCATCAATATGAAAAACAAAAATGATTCAGGGCGAATTGCAGAAGGCCTCACCCCACTTCCGACAGATCACAGAGGTCCGTCCATTCGGCAGAGGTGGCATACTATGCTGCTCGCCATACCACACCTGTGTCAAAGAACTGCTGAATTGTTCCACATTCGCTTCTCATCCGGAGAGCTCTTTCGTACCACCACATCTAGCATGCTCTACAGGCATTGTACGAGGGGTGGATGTCACTTTAACCCCTGAGGAAATTTTAGAAATGTTCTCGGTAGCTGGCGTTATCTCCGTTTACCGGTGCAGTCGAGTGATTGACAATAAGAAGATACCAACAGAGTCAGTCATAGTTACACGTGCTGGGACGATGCGGCCAACAGAAATTAAGGTCTGGCCCCTAATTTACTAGGTAGAAGCTCTAGCTCCACGCATTCTACAATGTAACAAATGTTGGCGATTTGGTCACAGCGTCAGGGGCTGCAGATCTGCACCCCGCTGCAGTGCTTGTGGAGACAGCCACAGTTTTAGTGATTGTTCCTCTAAAGGAGAGAAATGTTGTCTCTGTAGTGGTGCTCATTCCGCCAACTACTGGAACTGTCCTGCAAGATCACAGGAAATGCAAATTGTAGATGTAATTGAAAGGAGATGCTGCTCACGCCGTGATGCTCTTGTTGAGGTCCAGGGGAGATCTTAGGGATATGCAGGAGTGACAGCCTGTCAGCAAATGGTTGAAGACTCAGCCCTTT